>NC_141758.1:5845000-6169687 GCF_982258835.1 Parasteatoda tepidariorum | reverse complement strand
TTGTATAAGTTTAAATAAAATAGCATTTTCTCTTAGTTTTCTGAATTTATTGAGTTTGTTTCAATTAATTTGCACAAGGGTGTATATATCGGGTTGAGTAAAAAGTTTTCCGCCAAGGGGAGATACCTCCGTGCCAGCAGCAGCCATTCCCGCGGTAGTTAACCTTTTCTGAAATGGGATTTTGCATTTTAAAGCTGAAAGTTGGAACTACACATCTGTGTAATTTGTTTGTCAAAACTTTATCATCTTGTGCTCCAGAAAAGTGTTTGAAATGGAGCTATCACGTAAGCAGATCAGAACGATTATGTACTATGAGTTCCGAAATAAACTCAGTGTAACTGAATGCAACAAGAAAATGCGTGAAAGTTTAGGTTTCAATACTGTTTCTTATGATACAGTAAAAGTTTGGTTTCGAAAGTTTAATAGTGGAAATTTCAGCATTGAAGATGAACCACGTTCTGGCCGCCCTATTGAGATTGATTGTGACCAATTAAAGCAAATTATTGATCAAGACGGAAATGTTTCAACACGAACCATTGCGTTTGAGCTTGACGTTTGCCAAAAAACAATAGTAAATGCCCTCAAAAGCATAAATTTAACATTTAGGTTAACCGCTGGGTGCCTCACGAATTGACTGCTGAAGACAAGAGCAAAAGAAAAGCGGCCTGTTTGGTTCTGCTCAGAGATCAAAGGAAAGAGAACATTCTGGGCAGAATTGTGACCTGTGATGAATAATGGGTATACTACAACAATATTAGACGTAAAGGAGGGTGGTCAGCACCCGGGGAATCAGCAGGTTCGTTTGCAAGACGAACGCTAACTAACAAGAAGGTCCTTCACTGTATCTGGTGGGATTGTCGTGGAATTATCTACAAGGAGAACCTGAAAAGCGGGCAGGCTATCAACAGTACAATATACAGCAATATGCTAATCAATGTTAGCGATGCCATTCGCGAAAAACGAAAAAACGAGTTCAGAAGGAATGTGGTTCTCTTTCATCAAGATAACGCCCGGCCACATGCCAGTGCAATGACCGGCTGGACCCTCTAAACACTGGAGTGGGATTTGATGCAACATCCACCATACAGTCTAGACATGGCACCTTCGGATTACTATCTGTTTTCACATCTGCAGCTGCATCTTGATGGCACAATCTTCCGTTCAAATGACGAGGTCATAAATGAGGTTGATCGCTTTCTGGACTCGCGCACCCCCCAGTTCTTCGCAGAAGGGATTGAAAAGTTGCCAAAACGTTGACAGACTATTGTTGATTTGAATGGAGATTACTATCCTCATTAACTTTGCTGATTTTCTATCTATTTATCATTTTACAGGATTGTTTTTTTTGGCGGAAAACTTTTTACTCAACCTGATATATATATATAGACGCACAACCCTACAATAAAGGTAGACACACTTTCGGGTTTTGATATTTTTTTTAATTTCTCTAATTTCAGAGATTTTAAGGATTGACAATAAATTACAAAAGAAAACAAGTATTTCTGAATATCCTATGCCAGAAAATCAATCAATAAGCTTGCAACTTGTATCGATTACTTTGGCTGTTATTTGTAATGACTGTATCAAAAATCTAGCTTAAAAATGTGCATGGAGATATGAACATTTTTATGAGAGGTTGAAGTAAACGAAAACATCAATTGTAGTTTCGTAGCCGGATACATCAAAATCTTAAAGGTTTGAACTTCATAGGAGGTATATTCCATACCTGCCAACTTTTAATCCCCTCCATTATCATTTTTCCCAGTGGTATTAAAATGGAATTAAAACTTCAATTTTAAGCAAACAAATACGTTGTATTTGAGAAAAATTAAGTTGACAACCATGATAGTAACGCATATTAATATATGTGCTTAATTTTTGTAAGAATAGTGGTGATCAGTATCTTTTAAAAATTAATATTATAAAAGAAAAAATAGTATATAATTACTACCACTTTAAATATGAAAATAAAATCTTCTGGAAAACCCGGAAGAGTTGGCAGATACGATATTCTCTACTGACCTGATACTATCATCTTGTTAAAGTGGTAGCTACATTTTGAAAATTATACATACTTTAAAGTATTCATATCTGCTAAAAAATAATTTCATTTCGTTCATTGTGAGTTGAAAAATTCAAAACTGATCTTATAAAATTAATTGGAAGTTAAGTTAATGAAATTTTCAGCAGTCTTGAGAAAAGTTCGTCACCACTCTTTAATTTTTCCCAAGTTGTGGATACCTTGGGTCTGAAGAGTTGAAAGGTTTCTTAACTCAGCAATGATTTGGCAGATTTCAAAACCAATTTTTTTTATTCGCTAAAACTTAAATTTTTTAAACCTAGTGTATATATTTTTAAGAGAGAGAGAGAGTTAAGGGTTTCGTTTTTATTTGAGAATTACAAAATTTTTCTCAACTTACCTCTTTAAATTAAACATTTATTGATAGCTTAAAACATTTAGATTTATCTCACTTTTGTAACTGCTTTAAAAATCATTTGAGACTGTTGTGTCCTGTCTAAGCGATGGGGTTTAGATCTAAAGCTATAATGGAAAATGGTATTATTTTTTAAATAGAATGGTAGCTAAAACTTAAGCTTTACACATAATTTTATAACATTTTTTCAATGTTTAGTTTGCTGCGTTTTTTCCCCTTTTAACAAGAATATAAAAAATTCCATTTATGGACATTGTTTAAGGAAACGTTATATAGATGGGGGGGGGGCTGATATTGTTCTTTACCCTTGTTGTAATTTGAACCCAGAAGACAGGGAAATTTTTCATCGTTGAGCTCCCTTTATCTTTTGTCGCAGATGGAACACCGGTGCCTCTTTTACACATTTTTTTCGATGCTCTAATTACAAGCAAAAGTATTTTCTGTTATTTTGTACTTGCCAAAAATATATTAGATTATTGGAATTATATTTGTATTAAAATATGAAAATCACAAAGATAAATTTTAAAAAGAATCATCGTTTAAAAATTTATCAGTGAATGATATTGTAAATTCATTCACTGATAAATTTTTGAATAGCTGCAAAAAAGTGCAAATTTTAAAAATTATTGTTTGAAAGTGAGTCGTGTTTGGAAGATTTTTCCTTTACCCCACACAAATACGTCAATGTTTCTTGTTATATTTCACAGCCATAAATTATTAAAATGTTAGTTATAAAATAAATATATTCTCAACTAAAACAATACAAAATAATGAATGTATCAAAAACTATGTTTAACAAAAATTCTACGTCAATGACAATAGTTTGGGTTAAGGACAATAGTTTTTGTTGTTTACTTATCAGCGTTTGACTTTCTATTGAAAACCTATAGAGAAGATATTCTTTTATCTATAAAATGTAACTCACTCTAGTTAGTAATAATGTTTATCAAAAAAAGCTACATCAAGCAACTAAAATAAATATTTGTATTTTATTTAATGAAGAAAAATGAAAAATAAAGTGATCTGTGCAATAAAGATTACATTTTTATTGAATTACGAATACAAACAAACACAAGAGAAAATCGCGACCAAAAACTTCATTTAAACAGGTGTTTTCTATAAAAACGTAAGCCAACATTTATCGCCAAATACAAGGATAGTAAATCATTGCGGATTTTTGATTCGAAAGGTCCGTTCTTTCGGATTGTGAGAAGCGATAAAATGTTTTACAGTTTCGGCTTGATTTTTATTGACATTTTACAAGCACTGATAAGCATACGTCATTGACTCACTTTAAAGTGACATAAATATCATAAAATTATTACTAAGAAATATGAAGTTCCAACGTAGAATTTATGTAAATGTTTTTATAAGATTAGGTACCCCTAAATATTTTTTTCGTATGTAACGTAAGAGTTTCATAACTTAAAGTATGCATCGTTTCTTGAAGTTTTTATAATACTGAGAAAAATGTAGTTCCGGCGGGCGTAGAATTTATGTAAATGATCCTATAAGATTTATGTAACAAAAAATCCCCTTCTTTAAAAATTTCCACGGTGTCTTATCAAATTCTTATACAATAAAGAAACATGTAGTTTTAGTAAGAAATCTTTATAAATGATTTCATACAATTTATGTTACACAAACATTTTTTTGACTAATAAAATGAAAGTAAAGTGTGTATTTTTTACTGAGATTTATGTAACAAAAAATCTCCTTCTTTAAAAATTTCCACGGTGTCTTATCAAATTCTTATACAATAAAGAAACGTGTAGTTTTAGTAAGGAATCTTTATAAATGATTTCATACAATTTATGTTACACAAACATTTTTCTGACTAATAAAATGAAAGTAACGATTGCTAGCTTTATCTTACTAAGAAAAATGTAATTTGGGATGTAAATGATTCCATATCAGTTATGTCACTCAAAAATGTTTTATTCCTACAATATAAAAGTTTCGTAATGAGTCACAAATTTTCTATAATGATAGAAATAATGATGTTTTAATAAAGAATTTTTGTAAATGAATTGATAAGATTAATGTTACGCGAACATTTTTCTTACTCATAAAATAAGCGCAAAGTATGTATTTCTTTACTGTGTTTTTATAATACTAAGAAAAATGTATCTTAGTTGATTACAAAATAATGAAAAATATAGTTTTGCTAATGTAAATGATGTAAGTAAATGTAAATGATTCACAGCGATTTATGTCACTCGAAACTGTTTTCTTCGTATAAAATAAAAGTTTCTTAACGTCTCAGCTATTTCTTATAAAGCTAGAAAAATATGGTTTTAAGTTTTAAAAAAATTCGTAAATGATTTCATAAGATTTATGTTACACAAATAATTTTTTTACTAATAAAATAAACGTTACTACTTAGAAAATAAAGTTTTATTAATAAAATAACGTTTTTAACTAATAAAACAAACGTAGAGTATGGCTTTTGTTACCAAGTTTTTATATTACGAAGAAAAATGTTGTTTTGGCTATTCTAAAAAGATGAAAAGTGTAGTTTTGGTGACGTAAATTATTCAAATGATGTAAATTGTTTGATGTTGTAAATTGTCACTCAAAACTGTTTTCTTATAAAATAAAAGTTTTCTAATGTGTCACTAATTTCCGGTAATGCTAGAAAAAATAAAATTTTAATAAATAATTTCCGTTAATGAATTGATAAGATTTATAATGATAATATGTCTTAATTGTCCAACTCATCGGCAGGAATGAGCATATGTTGTGTGTACGTCGAATGAGACGAAACCCCAGTCGATAGGAAGAGGAAAAGGATGAAGATAGGATAAGTCGATAGTACGAGCTGGGGTCATGAAGATCTCACAAACTTTGAAAAGCAGTGACAAAAAAAAAATGAATAAGACATCGAAATTTGAATACATGTAAAACCATTACTGTATATAGAAGAAATGCACAAGGGTTAGATTAAAATATAGAAATACTTCTATACTAAATCTGTGTGAACACTTTTTCTTTTAGCTGCAAATGCGTAGAGCGAATTTACATGAAAAAACTGTTGACACAATTTGAAAGATCATGCTCGAAGATTTTAGATATGATGTCATTCTTAAACATGCAAAATTCGGATCAACCGAAATGAGAGAAGGAAGTTTAAAGATCCTCTCCTTTTTCTTTGCCACTATAATGGGATATCTGCTAGTGACGTAGCGTGAGTATCTCGATCCTGATTGGTAGTTAAAACGTGCCATTTGTTTAAGTTAGCAACTGCTCTTTCCATTCTATTTACGAGTAAGCCAAGCCCGTCAAGTATCAATTCTCTTAGGTGATACGTTACCATATATGGCAACGTTACTTTTAATAAGTAACGAGTAAAAGTACAAGTATTTTTAAAAAAAGTAACGAGTAAAAAGTAAAAAGTTCTTAGTTTAAAAAGTAACGAGTAAAAAGTACAAGTAAAAGTACAAGTACTAAACAAAAAAAGTAACGATTTAAAAGTACATTTCTAGGAAATCGAAAATTCAAAGTAACCTAAAATTTTATTGAATAATATTCTTATGTTCTTTAATGTTTTTGCAAAATTGTTGTTATTTATTTAATTATTTTTAATTTTGAAAGTTATGGATATTAATTTATTTTTAAATTCGGAAGAATATTATAATATAATTTTATAATATAATCGTATAGTATAATTTTGAAATCAAATATAATTTTAGTATCAAACTTTTTATGGATTTGCACGAAAAAGAAATTTAATCTATTGATTTTTATTTTACACTGGTTATCATAAATTAAGGAAAAATCACAAAAATAGCGATAACTCTTTCAAAAGTAAGCCAAACCGTGCAAAATTTGCATATGTTGTCCACTAAGAGTAGCTGAGTAAAATTGCAATATGCAAATTAGTGGCGCTGCACTCGGCTTACGTCATCTGCCTGGAGCATAAAAGTCCAAGTTTGAGAGAAAGCACACAAATTTTACTGTGATTGCGACATTGAAAATCTGAGATAGCCAATTCGTAATAATGACCTCTAGGCATCATTTGCCTGAAGAACTACGATGGAGAGCCATCGGGAGACTAGAGGCAGGGCAGAGTCAATCAGAAGTGGCCAGATGGCTAAATGTGAGTCCATCTGTGGTTCATAGACTTTGGAGGCAATTTCAAACCACAGATTCGGCATCTAGGAGGTTCAGTCAAGGACGGCCAACTGTTACGACCAGTGCCGATGACCGATATTTGACATTAAGTGCACGCAGGAATAGAACCGCTACTCCGACACATCTTAGATCATCTCTTGCTGCAGCCACCGGAAGGTTGGTGTCAACGTCAACTGTGCGCAGAAGGCTCCACGAAGGTGGTCTGTATGCGAGACGACCAGCCATTTGCGTGCCGCTCACATCACGCCATAGGAGAGACCGTTTGCAGTGGGCCCGACAACATGTCCACTGGACGTCAGATCAATGGAGGCCTGTTCTCTTTACGGATGAGTCCAGGTTTAGTCTAGAAAGTGACAGTAGACGTTATTTGATATGGAGAGAACCTGGGACCCGTTATCATCCATCAAACATCCGTGAAAGAGATGCATACGGAAGAGGCAGTGTCTGTGTTTGGGGAGGCATATCCTTAGGAGGGCGCACATACCTCCATGTCTTTCCAAGGGGAACCGTGAATGCTCAGGTTTATCGAGACAACATCCTTGATGCTTATGTGCGCCCATATGCCGGGGCAATTGGTGATTGCTTCCTGTTACAGGACGATAATGCAAGACCACACAGAGCTCGCATTGTTGATGATTATCTTCAACAGGAAACAATTACTCGCATGGAGTGGCCAGCTCGATCCCCGGACTTGAATCCTATCGAGCACGTTTGGGATGCTCTAGGGAGGCGTGTATCTGCCATCAATCCGCCCCCTCAGACCCTTGCCACGCTTGCAACTGCTTTACAAGAGCAATGGCTCTCACTTCCTATTGAACTGATAGACCGCATAATTGAAAGCATCACACATCGCTGTTTGTGCTGTATTGCTTCTAGAGGCAATCATATTCCATATTAAAGGTACTTTTTCTATTGCAAACCGATACTTCCAATTTGTTTATTTTATACATGTGCTAATTTCTATACTACTATTAATGTCTGATAATTTCTTTTTATGTTGTTTAATACCTTACTATGTGTTGTATATTGTGGGTAAGTTTCATAAAATTCCATGTGTAATTTCTTGAGTTATCGCGATTTTTGTGAATTTTCCTTAATTTATGATAACCAGTGTAATTTATTATTTTTATTTATTTAAATTACCATTGATTTAAAATTATTTTACTCTATAGAAACGCGTTTTAAAAGCACATACATAAACAAGGCAAACACGGGGTTTCAGATTGCTTTGTGATATTTGAGCTAGTAAACAATAACTGAATGTGCAGTAAGTTGAAACAGAAGGTATTTAAACACGAAGTTAGCTGTGAATGCATATATATTGCACATTAATTTTATAAATTAAAGAAACATAAGCATTTATTTTTAAATTTAAAATTATTTTTTTTAGAAAGCTTACCGAGTTTTAGAAAAAAGTAGCGATTTCATTCGATATTTCCGTTACAAATACTTGTACTTTTTCCCTAAAAAAGTAACGAAAGTACAAGTAAAAGTACTAAATTTAAAAAGTAACGAGGTACGAGTAAAAGTACGTACTTTTTACTTGTACCGGTGGTACTAGTAACGAAAATAAAAGTACTGCCATATATGTACGTTACAAATTCTTTCGTAAAGATTCCTTTTCAAGGATTTTAATTCTTTCACTAAATATTTACACAGACATAACACAAAGGCATGCACGAAGCCATATAGAACATAAACAAACTAATCATGCATTGAAGTTGCCAGGTACACAAAACAACCACTTATCACAGTTATAATAAAATATATAATAAATCTAAATCATGTAAAAGAAGCAGACGAGAAAGAATTATATTTCAACTAATTAGATGTGCGATACGGATCTGCATTTAATTAATTTATCATTAATTAACATTCTAACTTATGTAAAGAAACTTAGCTCAAATTTAATGCGCCATTTCACAAGCGAAGATTAGGTAGCTCTGACTTCATAGGTCACGTGTGTGGGTATGGGAGGTCTTCTTCTTCTTCTTGAAATGCAAGTACCCAATTAAAAAAAGCATTCTAATATAAATACAGTCAAACCCTGCTATAGTGAACACGGCTTATAGTGAACTCCCGGATATAGTGAACGAAATGTTCGGTCCCGTGCTTTGCTATACACGTATAATGTTATTTTTTGCGGATATAGTGAACCAAAAAAGCGAGAAAGTTGGATATAATGAGCTTTTTTCTGTCTTCGACTGATTTTTTTCTTAATTTTTTTGTAATAATTTTTAAACCTCTAGTTCAAAATAAATACATATACAGATTTCTAAAACCATCCATAGAGGAGAATGTAGCGAAAAATTATCTGAGAGTCGGGCAGTGTTTCCATTTCTGATGTTGAGGGATTGCTCATCAGCTAAAATTACTAATTTTTTTTTGTACGCAAGACGAAGAGTAATGAAAAATAACAAATTTTTTGCAACTGCCTAATATTTTTCAGAATTTATTTGAATAATGTGTAATAATAGGGAGGAGTTTGGGAACCATTAGTTAAATTGCCTGCGTAACGGATATAGTGAACTCCCGGTTATAGTGAACCAAAATTTCTGTCCCTTGAAGGTTCACTATAGCGAGGTTTGACTGTATTACAATCCTTTAGAATGATATATAAATTGCTGTCATTAAAATTAAAAAGAAGTTATTAAATTCCATCTCCTCCTTTAGCTCGATCCAACCTTCGCATGGCTAAAAATTACACAAGTTTCAAACTATGATCTTTCAAATTGTGCCAACACTTGAAATGCCATGTCTAAAACAGCTGCTGCTAAAATAAAGAC
This sequence comes from Parasteatoda tepidariorum, assembly GCF_982258835.1. Taxonomy (NCBI): domain Eukaryota; kingdom Metazoa; phylum Arthropoda; class Arachnida; order Araneae; family Theridiidae; genus Parasteatoda; species Parasteatoda tepidariorum. Next base: position 6,160,332 of record NC_141758.1, on the reverse strand, counting down.
ATTTTAAATACAAATCGAATAGAAGTTTCGTCAAACCCTTGTTTACGAGCCGTGGTGGCTCAGGTGATAGAGCAGGGGTGGCGAACCTTTATGCACCAACGTGCCATTTTCTCTAAAAAATTGCTTAATGAGGTCATAGACGTGCCGTCAAATAATTTTAACTTCGTGATTATTGGGAAAATAATAATACTAAACACTATCAACTCAAAACTCTTTATTTACATTGAAAATAATATACATTTTGCAATGTCTCAGTTATACACGCAATTCAACTTAAAGTAGCATCAGTGGGACTTCTGTTGTTGCAGAAATGACCAATAAGTTATATTAGGTTGAAAGATGTTAGTTTAAGCAGGACTGTTGATTTTTTGCTAGTTATTTATTGTTAGCTTGTTTTTTACGGTTATTAATTGTTTTTTAGTATTAATTTTTCTATTAATAATTGTTTATTCTTTTGTTTGCTTTTTGTGAATTTTAATTTAATTGTTACATATGCTTCATAGCGTAATAACATTTGTGTAATAACAATTCATAGTGTAACAACAATTGTGATCGGTGGAGTGCCCAAAATATTGTGTCGCGTGCCATAAATGGCACGCGTGCCATTGGTTCGCCATCCCTGTGATAGAGCACTCGCCTTCCAATGAGGTGAACCGGGTTTGTATCCCAACGATGGCTGGTTGATACGAATTACGCACCCGACTCGCACCGACCACAGTGGTAGATGGATCATGGGTTAGAGTCCCCTTGCCATCAGGGTAAGAGTAGGAGGCTTTCGTGATTTTCCTCTCCATATAATACAAATGCGGGTTAGTTGCCTCAAAAAGTCCTCCACGAAGACAAATCTCTCCCAATACTTGATTGGTTTCGAAATTAGATTGAATTCATAATTACAAGGATATGTATTTGAACATTAGTAGTCATAAACATATATGGCAACGTTACTTTTAATAAGTAACGAGTAAAAGTACAAGTATTTTTAAAAAAAGTAACGAGTAAAAAGTTCTTAGTTTAAAAAGTAACGAGTAAAAAATACAAGTAAAAGTACAAGTACTAAACAAAAAAAAGTAACGATTTAAAAGTACATTTCTAGGAAATCGAAAATTCAAAGTAACCTAAAATTTTATTGAATAATATTCTTATGTTCTTTAATGTTTTTGCAAAATTGTTGTTATTTATTTAATTATTTTTAATTTTGAAAGTTATGGATATTGATTTATTTTTAAATTCGGAAGAATATTATAATATAATTTTATAATATAATCGTATAGTATAATTTTAAAATCAAATATAATTTTAGTATCAAACTTTTTATGGATTTGCACGAAAAAGAAATTTTATCTATTGATTTTAATTTTAATTTATTATTTTTATTTATTTAAATTACCATTGATTTAAAATTATTTTACTCAATAGAAATGCGTTTTAAAAGCACATACATAAACAAGGCAAACACGGGGTTTCAGATTGCTTTGTGATATTTGAGCTAGTAAACAATAACTGAATGTGCAGTAAGTTGAAACAGAAGGTATTTAAACACGAAGTTAGCTGTGAATGCATATATATTGCACATTAATTTTATAAATTAAAGAAACATAAGCATTTATTTTTAAATTTAAATTTTTTTTTTTAGAAAGCTTACCGAGTTTTAGAAAAAAGTAACGATTTCATTCGATATTTCCGTTACAAATACTTGTACTTTTTCCCTAAAAAAGTAACGAAAGTACAAGTAAAAGTACTAAATTTAAAAAGTAACGAAGTACAAGTAAAAGTACGTACTTTTTACTTGTACTAGTAACGAAAATAATTGGTGGTACTAGTAACGAAAATAAAAGTACTGCCATATATGGTCGTAAACCCACAAAATTGGGTCGGCTGTTGAACGACGGTTAACAAACAAAACCCTTGTATGTATGTACGGAAACTCGGAGCTTTAAGTTAGCTAAACGCTAAAGAAACACTTTCGAAGAAATAAGTTGGCTGTTATCAATGGAAACATACTGCCATTTTTATAAAATCTTAGTCTTCAACAAATATTTTATTGACATACCGTAAAAGTTATCCTTTTCTTCTTTCCTGTAGCTAACGCACGACGTCAAGCAACTTTTTACCCTTTACTAAGAGGAGGATACTAAACAATATTTCTTAGGATGTCTGGGTTTTCGACAATTGTTCGAACAATCTTTTCCCAATGACTGACTTCGACTGGCATCAATATTCCATGACTACATTAGTCAGTTTACAAAGAATTTATTAAGGTCTGTTACATTTACAGAATGTCAGAAATATTCTAATAAAAAAAAGACACATGCCTTTCCTTTCTCTCTTTTTTTCCTGTTTAGTTCTTGAATGACCTTTTTTGCAAGTATTAAAATGTATATATTTTATACATATACAAACACGCCCTAATCTTTCGCCACCTCGCCAAATTCGATAAAATAGTAAATTTAGCGAATAAAATTTTGTTTTGACGAATTATTTTATTCCTCAAAAGAAATTAAAACTAATTCAAAATGAATTTTTCTAAACAAGTCAGATTTTTTTTTTATTCGATGACAGTAATTTTCGGTAGATGCGCCACATAACCCATTAGAATTGAACCCAAATAATAAAAGCCTGAAAGAGACTACCGTAAAATAGTTTTCTATGAGGAAAAAATTAATCATAAAAAATTGTTAAGATTTGCATTTGGCGAAGACTTTCGAAAATTGGCGAATACTTTTGACGATTGGCTAATTTACTGGCTAATAATTTGAAATCCTTAGAATGGATGATGCATATAATGCATACTTAGGGCCGGGATAGTCTGGTTGGTAGGGCACAGGGCCCATATCCAAAAGGGCGTGGGTTCTATCCCCGTCTGCGAATACTCCCCGTGTAGTAAATGGCGACTGATGCAAGTAAATCTGTTAAGTCACAAAATCACCCATGTTCCCATAACAAATAATACCTCTGGGGGTACTGATCTAGGAGTTTCCTTGTCTTCTGGATTGGTTCAAAATTACAAGGTAACGGAGTTGAACATTAGTAGTCGTAAAACCAAAATTAGGTCGGCTACTCAAAGACGGATATGAAATAAAATATAACGTGCACTTATATATACTTATTTGTCATCAAAAGATTTGAAAAAAATTCTTGTTTATTTGAATTCATTTATTTAAAGATTGTTACGCGTGCCTCTTTCACCAGGATGTTGTTATCAGTATTTCTATCAGTTTTGATTTACCTTCCGATTACACTTAATACGCTTATCAGTTTTCAAAGAACACATCATATTTTTTTTATGCTGATATTATATTTATTAGTGCATATGTTACAGAGTAAAAGAATGTCGACTTCCACCAGTGAATGTCAACAATCACATAGTCGCACTCTGGTGAATGTCCGAAATATTTGTTATATCAGATTTGAAATTAATTTATTCGTTGATATTATTATATTTATTCGATATTTTAATATCTGCTGAGGACAGATTAGGAGAAGAATCAGTTTTCGGAGTACCGGTTAAATGGCATACTGGACAGTGGTACTTGACCTTAAAAAAACATTGATGTAGGGCATACCGGGCACTGGCACTTAACTAGTGTTAGTATATATTCCAAATCGACTATGTGACTGTCAACATTCACCGGTGTAAGTCAACAACGACCGATTTCGATCATTCATAGTAACACATATGAAAACGACAACATCATTACAATCCTTTCAAATTTTCATTCATTCACTTACTTTTTGATACTAATGGACTTTAATTTTCCTAATTTCTAATTCTCACCTTATGTGACGCACTACTATTTTTGAATTTTGCTCGGTAACCACTTAAAAATTTATACAAACTGGAAAATGTTAATAAAAACCCTTGAAAAGGAGCAACTTTTTCGGTGAAAAGCCTTAATTTGGCACAAAATTCAAATTTTGCGAGAATTTCGATTCATTTTTTCCTTAATTTACTAAATTCTATAACTGAGTCGCTGTGATCTAAAGTATGGAGCACTTGCCTCCTTATGAGGTGACCCAGATTCGAATACCAGTGGTGGCTGGTCGATACGAATTCTGCTCCTTGTTCTCACCGCTGGAGCAGAATACCCTCAGTTGAAGACGGATTAGTTAGAATATCTTTGCCGTTTAGCAAACCGTGAGAGGTTTTCGTGATTTTCATCTCCAAGTAACGTTTGTTCCATCAAAATGGCTTCCACAAAGGCTGATTTGTCCCAATGCTTGATCCAGTAGTTCCCTTGTCTTCTGGGTGGAGTTCAGAATTACAAGACTACCGAATTGAGCATTGATGATCGTAAACTCATAATGAGGTCGGTCGATCAACAATGGTTATAAAACATACCATTTTGTAACTAAAATCATTCTAATTTGTCTAGTCTAGCCAAAGTGGCACTCACAAGGAATGTAGTAAATGCCCCAGAGATTATCAAAAGTAATAGGATCTTCGAGAGAAGTAAATTATATTTCGCTAACAGACCTAAAAATGGCTTTTCATTTTTTTTAATTGCTAGAAACATATAAACTGCTTCTTTTTTTTTAATTTGTATATTTTTGAAGCGAATAAAGTTTTCAATCAAGTAATGTCTTACCGCTTCAGTTTCTTGGGACAATTATTTAATATTACTGGTATTGTTGATCGTCTTACAACGAATCTTAAACATTACCATCCTTCAAGAAGAATATCTATTCAAAATTTTAGAATTGTGACTTAATAATTAGCGCCACTTCTAGATCTGAAAGTTAATATTTATAAATATAGCAAAGTGAACTGGTAAGAAAATAATTTCATTCGAGTTAGGAAAAAGTTAAATATGTGCGCCGACCCATCAGTTTTAACATACATATACAGAGGTCTTTATAATTAAAGTTCCATTTTGAAATGGCTATAAAAATAAAACTACCCGACCAAATGTCATCAAACTTGGTAAATGTCTATAAAAGGTCATGGGATTTTAGTTCCCGCAAAAAAAAAAGAAAAAAAAAATCAAAAATTCACCACTAGCGGAGAATGGCGCTGTATGCAATAGTGTTAAACAAATGTGAAATATGCCATTTTGTTTTACACGTCATGTGACTTTGCAGTTATAAAAGTGAGGCGCCTTGTCTGAGCTGTCAGTGTTCTGAGTCGACAATGTCTGTTACCATGCAAGACCGTGCTTTGCTCGTGAAATGTTACTATGAATGCGACAGCAATCAACGGAGGGCTTTACAAAAGTTCCGTACTGTAAGAGGAAAACGCCGAGGTCCAATGACACCGCAAGGTTTACGACAAATTTACGGTAAAAGACGTGTAAAACTAATTTGCATATTTCACATTTGTTTAACACTATTGCATACAGCGCCATTCTTCTGGTGGTGAATTTTTGAACTTTTTTTTTTGCGGGAACTAAAATCCCATGACCTCTTATAGACATTTACCCTGTTTGATGACATATGGTCAGGTAGTTTTATTTTTATAGCCATTTCAAAGTGGAACTTTAATTATAAAGACCCTGAATATAGAATTGTTTCTTACCCGTGAGAAATTAAATTGTGGCGAATAGTTTATAGTTAAGAATAGTCAAAGAGCCTGCTGCAATAGGATACCTGCAAGTGACGTAGTGAGGGTATGTCGATCCCGATTGGTTGTTGAAACCTGGCATTTGTTTGCGTCTGCAACTGTTTTTTCCATTCTACACCATATTCTGATACTTTTGATGATACTTATTTTGTTCTTAGTGCAGGAAGAGGTAAATATTCATGACAATCAAGATTTTTTTTAAAGTTTACATGGGACTGTTTCTTCAACGGAAAAAAAAAGTGATGAATAATATTTATTTAAGAATGGTAAAAGCTTATTTTATTCCTCCCGAAAACTCTCTTTTTGTAACTTTTACTCTTCGCTTCAGTGTGGGACAATCCAGAGCAATTGAAGTGGCAGAAGAGATATTAGGTCATAATTCATAATTTCCTCAAAAATATTCATGTGTACAAATGGTAACTTTTAACCTTTTCGGGACGGGTGGGTCATCAACGTATTCGTACGAAATAAGAATCAGGATGGCAAAAAATAAAAAGCTGTATCTTAAGTTCGGGAATAGCTAATTTGAAAGACTCTTAAAAGTGTAACTATATAATTTTTTATTTGAACTAAGTATTGGTGAATTAAATAAAGTAAACTATTATCACCCCACACATAAGTAAACTTCTATAAAAATACTTTAGATACCGGTTTTACCTTTTTTTACCCAGATTGTCGTTATCCTGAGAATGCATATATGACTCTCCCGTCTCGAAAAGGTTAATATATCATTCTTTATATTATACATTTTGTATAAAGTTATTTTCTACACCATTGCATGAAAATAATTAGGAAGTTTTCATGAAACAGCACTTTGTTCCACACTCATGTTTAGGCTTTTAAAATATTGGCAAAATTACCAAACATTCTGAAAGACATTAATTTTAAGTGTCTACCACTCTATAAAATATTTTGCAAAAAGCGTAGCACTTGGTAGCCCTGCAATAAGGAAGTCGTCGTTCGTAACCCATTTGCAGACTGGAGAACTAATACGCTTTTTGCAAAATATTTTATAGAGTGGTAGACACTTAAAAATGAAGGCTTTCAGAATTGTCGGTAATTTTGTCAACTAACTTTTAAATCATTTATAAGTAGTGATGGGGAAAATAAATTTAAATTAATAAAAAATAATGCATTAAAACGTAAACGTAACTATCACTAGAATAAAATTTTACAAAAAACGTTGAAAGTTGACAGCCCTACATTGGCCATACATTGCAATTTTAAGTTCCTTACATTTAAATGATCTATAGTTCTACACCGAATCATTTACTTTGCTGATAGAATTAAAATAACAATTTTGAAAACGTTAATATAATCAAGTGTCATCAATAGTTGAAGTACCGATTTGTCACACAACGAAGTATTTATTCTTTTAACATGCATGGGTTTAGTAATAAAGTAATCGTTCTAAAGTAGTTGTAGTACTTCTATGTTAAGTAATTTTTGTTATCGAATATTACAACAATTATTTTTTTAAACTTTTATTTTTCCGTTCTTTTAGCCAACCTGACATTTGCACATTCATTTGGCAGAAATTGCTTAAATTATATTTAAGAACTATTTAATCAGTTTTTATACACAACTAACGTTTTATTTTTTAGAGAACTAATGACTTGTTTTAATATTTTCAAATAATTTACAAAACATTTAGAAAATCGATTCTTTTCAGCTTCTCACATGAATAAAGATGATTATCAAACGTATTCAGAACTATCTCAAAACATAAGTCTTTGTAAGAAACATAATAATTGACTATATGAAATGATTTAAACTTAGCAAAAATTAGTAAAAATTTTTCATTTAAAATATAATTTAAACAGTAGAAGCTAAAAAAATTTAAATAACCGAATAGGAAAATTTTAAGTGTTCTTCTACTTGGAGTAAAGAATATACACAAAAAAAATCATTTAATGTTACAATAAAGAAAACGCTTAGAATCCCAATAGTTATTAAAATATCGCTCTAGAAAGATAATATTATTTCATGAAACTTTATATTGTGCCAAATTTTAACTTACTTGCGTTCATATTTAACAAAGTATTTCATTTAAATAATACTCTAAAATTGTTCGAAAGGAGAAAAAATGCTAATCTAATTAAATCCTTTTTAATTAAAGCAAAGAAGAATGTGAATAAAGCACAAATGAATGTACAATAAAATGACATACTATAGCTTCAGTTCTATAAACAAGAAGCTTCCTCAGTGTCTAAACGTCTAAAAAATCGATTTCTTTTTCAATTCCTCAAAACAATTCATTTTTTTGACGTTCAGATACTGAAGAAGGTTCTTGTTTATAGAACTAAAGCTATAGTATGTCAATTTATTGTACAATCATTTGTACTTTATTCATGTTCCTTTTGCGTTAGCTATAATAGCACAAAGTACTATACCCTTTCTTCTCTTGTTTTTCAAATTGTTGATTTAATCATTTTGTTAGTTAGTTTTCAAACAATTTTTAAACCTTTAAGAAAAACTTATTGTTAGAGAAATAATTAAATCGAAAATATTTCTTTAGTATCAAACCTCTAATATTTACCTAACCTGTATTTCGGATTTTTAATCAAAGAAACTATTTGATGAAAAAAAAATCTTTTAAGAAAGTTTCTGAAAAATTGGTCTTATACTCATAAAATAAAATTAATCATATGAAAATCAAAATGATTTAAATAAGAAATAAGAGATAATAAATAAGAAATGACCTAAGCAATGACTACGAAATGACCTAATAAACAATAATGATATTCTTACAAAGAAATGACGTAATCGTGAAAAACGATGACTCCACCAAAATGAAATAAAAGCGAAAAAAAGTTTTGCATAAAATCTAATTTCAACTTATTTTTAAGTAAGAAAAAATTAAAGACTAATATGGAATAAGATATTTAAGATCTATAAATCCCAAGTGCTGACACACATTGCAAAATGCGAGAAGAAATGTGCATTCATTTATAGATTTTTAAACACTAGTAGCATAATTAAAGTGTAGTTATTATGAGTTTTTCTATTTAATAGTTAATTTGATAGTTCATTTTTCTATACCAGTCTTTTTTCTAAACAGTTGTGAAATTTTATTTTTCAACAGTTTTTGAGAAATATTTTTTTGCAAATTTCACATGTGATTTTTGATGAGATAAAATAAACTAAATGTCATATTATAAAGCATTCAACTTATTGACTTATTCGTATTATTCCCAAGCAAAGCATATCGAAATTTACTTATTTTCTTTTGCATAAATTATATATAGATAGCAAAATTAAATGAATAACGTACAATCTTAAGTGGAATCTTCAAAACGTTTAAGAAATAACAATTAAATTGTCACAAAACGAATGAAGACAAAAAACGATTGTTGCTTTAAAACAAAAACGCATCGATCAAGATTAACAGTTTTAAAGTAACAGAATTCACTTCATACATAAAATCAACAACAATTACTTAATGCATTTTTTATTAAAGATAGTTTCAAAAGATACATTTAAAAACTGGATGGTGCAACTAGTCAGCTGATATTGGCATGAAAAAGGCTATTTTGATCTGGGAATTTGAATTATGCCTAAAACTTCGTTTTATTTCAAAAAGTCATATTTCTAGATATAGCCTTTTCTATTATTTTTCATTATTTTTGAAACTATTGCTACTATGGCCTATTTAAAAAATATTACAGAATAATAAAATATTAGGAAAATGGAGTTTGATATCGCAGTACTCTTAGAGGATTGTTGTTTATACTAAAAATTTCAAGGCTAAAGTAAAAAAAAAAAAAAGCTTTTTTCAAAGCTATTGCAGAGAAAAATAAAATTAATTTACAGAGCAGTATATATTATTGAAATGCTAAACTTAAATTATATTTGGTTTTATAATTTAAATGAAAACAAACTATATCTGCACCTGCATTTAAAGCACACAATTTCATTTTAATTCCAAATCTAATTCATGCTATACGATTTTTTAATTTATCACCAAGAAAGAATACCTTAAAGTAATTTATGAAGAATTTGGCTTCCAAGTTTTTCATTCGATAAATTAATCAATCAACTAAATTCATTAATGATATTTATTGTTAGTTTTATTGTATAAAACAACTAACCTATTGACCAAAAAAGTGACTAACAGTTATCAAAAAACATTTTAAACTTTAAAAGTTATCAATTGATTAATTGTATCGACAAACGAACTGTAAAAGAGGCATTTATTGTTAGTTTTACAAACACAACTATCTTTTACAACCAAAACATCTAATAATTATCAAAAAGGCATTGAATTGCTAAGTTTGTCACTTGATTACTTTATTGTTAAATCAACGAACGAACTATAAAAGATACTTTTATTGTTAAACTTGCTTATATAAGGCAGCTATTTTATACAACCAAAAAACTAACAGTAGTAACTAACGATAAAGCATTTAACTAAGTTTAACAATTGATTAAAGTCAATTAACGAATAAATTAACGAAATTAACGAAAGCGGCAATAATTGTTATTATTTCGTATACAAAGCAAATTTAAATTGCGAGTTTTAATGTCAAGTGGAAGGTCACTATTATGATGACGAACACAATGTTAAAATTGTTATTGAAAATGTTAACTTACCCTTTTTTTTTAACTCGTTTAAGTGTTAATCAATTGATAAACTTTTAAGTTCATCAATTGATTAATTTAATCGTCAAACGAACTGTAAAAGAAACATTTATTGTTGGTTTTACTTACGCATCTATCTTTTACAACCAAAAAATCTAATACTCATCAATAAGGCATTGAATTTCACTTGATTAATTGAGTCAAGAAACGAAATAAAAGAGAGACTTTTATTGTTAAATTTACTTATGTAAAGCAGCTATCTTAAACAACCTAAAAACCAGCAGTATTAACTAACAATAAAGCAGTTAACTTCTACGTTTAACAATTGATTAAATCAGTCAATTAACAAACTATGAAAGAGATTATTATTGTTATTATTTCGTATACAAAGCAAATTTAAATTGCGTGTTTTAATGTCACGTGGAAGGTCACGATTACGATTACGAATGAAAATTATTATGGAAAATATTGAATTAACTTACCTTTTTCAACTCGTTTAGGTGTTACAACTCGAAAAGCACTGCCCATTTCTCGTCCAAATCCCAATCCACGTGGAGGTGACGACGATCCTGTTCTGCAAACTCCTTCCAACTGCCCCCTAACTTTATCAGGGGACGGAGAAGGTCTTGTCATTCTTTTTTATGTCGATATACTATTTTTATATAGTCCTCAAATATTTTTCCAGAAAAAGATTTATTTAATCATTCGAATGATTTCAATCGATTAGTATAATCAAGCAAAAACCATTTTCTTCAATAAGATATACTTCTTTTTTTCTCTCTCTTTAAGCGTAAAATGTGCTAGAGAATACTCGAAATGTTTATTGTTTCAAAATGCAGTTAAGAGTTATAGGAAAGTAAAATTTTTCTCATTATTGTGGATATTTTTATTTCATTTATTTTCATTCTGATTATTCGAACAGTTAATATAGTTTTTCCAAATCTAATTTCATATTACTTTATTGAAATGATTGTACGTTCTAAAGCCTTTTAAAAACATAATTTTGAAATCAATATTTGTTTTTTTAAAAAAATCAGGAACTTTACAAGTTACGTTTTAAATTAATCATTAACAAATTTGTGAATTCCTTTGCTGTTCTCCCATCAAAATATAATATCGTTTGCTTTTTTCTAACATTAAATTCTAAAAAAATTTGCAAAAAAATTTTTTTTCGAGCAAATAAATATTTAATAACAAAATTTAAATTAAATTAAATAATTTAATAGTTTTAATTAGATATTTAAACTGTAAAAGCAATATTAAAACAGTTTTAAAAGTGAAGAATTCGTTTTTAAAAATATTGCTAAATATCGCTTGCGAAAAAAAAAAACAAATATACGGCATCAAAAATCGTTTGCAATGTTAAATCACTTCAGTTCAAGAAAATAATTGCAGAACAATTAACAAATCATTGCCAGTATAACTTTGTAGTTGTGTTCCCACTCAGCGGATCTCGTTGGGAGAAGGCGCGGCGTGAAGAGTGATGCCGTTCGGATCTGAGGAACGTCGCTCCGGATTTGAGTGCCGGCCATGCAGGGCGCGAGGGATGTCGGGGCGCGATAAGGGGCGGAGCTTTGGATCTGTTTGATGCTTTTGATTAGCGTCGGCACAAAATAAAAAGCGAAGCGTAAGGCACCAGAAAGGATTGTGGGTGAGGGGGGGATTGTGCGATTTTTAGCGCTCTTCGGCATTTCATTTGCTGCGTCAATCATGTCACAGGTTTACGACAATTCTGATATTACGGGAGGAGAAATAATACTCGCTTATTTCATACAGATTGAATGCAAAAGTTTATCACGCTGAATTTGGAAGACTTTTATGCCTTAAATTTGCCTAACGAGCGCCTTTTGGCTTTCGGCATTAATGATAGATTTGAAACTTGGAGTATTTTTAAACGGTTTCATTTTTTTGTGTGGAGTAGTTTATTTTTCTTTTACATTTTTAAAAAAATAATTTTATTTCAGAATCCTCACATCTTATACTCAAAGGTTCTTTTTTTTTTTTTTAATTCCTTTCATACCTTTTTAAATGAGGGATATGCTTCTATGAATAGCTTAAGATTTTATTTTATTTAGTTAAGAATCGCATCATTGCTTAAAAATTATTCCAAATGTCCTTTTTTTTCTTCTTTTTTTTCTTGCTAACGATATTTTTATGAAACATAAATAAATAAAACTTCCAAAATAAAAATTATAAGAAACCAAAATTGTTTTGTCCATCAACCAACAAATAAAATATGAATTAATTAATTACTATAAAATGTAAAAAGTTTCATTATTCTAGTCTTCGTAATTATTAAACACAAGCTACCAGTTACCAGAATTTCATTAATAAAGAAACTTTCTTATGTATATTTTAGAAATACCGGTAGATTGTATCTAATAATTCAAATAATTGTGCAAACAACTCCGCAACGTCAATAAATGGTCATTAGCGAAATGATCATTTTGCATGTTATCGTAAGTAGTAAAATCTCCTATTTACGCACGATTTCTTGTAAAAATGCGCAATGTCGAAAAGTACCCGTAAATTCACATTCATGTTATAGAGATTAGAACTATATAGTCGTTTAGGTCGGCTGTTTACAGTAACATTTAGTTAAAAAGCCTTTTTACGACATGTATAACAATTAGTGATTGAAATACACATAAATTGAATCAGAGAATATAAATCAGCGAATCAATGAATGCGTGAATTTAATAATTAGCAAATTGATGAATCAGCGAGGGCAAGGTTGATTTATGATGTTTAATTATGAATAAGTTTATTCATTTATAAAAGCCATAAGCAAGTGGGTTAAAAAACAAGCCGGCGAATAAAAAATTACAAAATGAACAAATTAGTTGGTCCACATGCAAATGAAATATCGAATCAATGTATACAACAACAAAAAAAGTTCAAAAATACAGTGAATTGAAGAATAAGCAAGGCATAGCTTATTAGAGAATCATTTGAAGATTTGCTATTTCAATGATTTATTCGGACTCTGATTCATGGATTCATCAATTCGACCACAAATTCGTAGATTCACTTTTTATTGATTCAGCAATTAATTAGTTGAGTCAGTCATAGAGTCACTCATACAACCATTCACTCATTTATATTCAATGATTCGCTCATTTGTTAACCTGCCCATTCATTGTTTATTGATTCATCTACTCGTTGTTCATTAATAGATTTTCTTAAATTTTAAATAATCTATATAACCTATCTTAGTTAGTTACGTATACAAAGTGTAAAAATTGAGAAAATAAATCTGGCTAAAAATCGGGGAATCGTTTTGCAAATATGAAAAACATTGCTTTAACCTCATTATTCTTTCTTTTCTTTATTTAAATAAACTGGGCCCCTATCCCATTCATCATTAAATTACATACAGTAAGGTAGAATACATTGATTTGCAAAACATTGTGGTAACCATAAAAAATGTTCCATTATGATTTTTCCCAGTGGTAGTAACATGGAATTAAAATTTCGATTGTAAGCAGAAAAATACGTTGTATTTGATAAAACATGAGCTGACAATCATGATATCAACGCATATTAATATATATGCTTAATTTTTGTAAGAATAGTGGTGATCAAAATCATTTAAAAATAAAGTTCATAAATGAAAATATAGTATATATTTACTACCACTTTAAATATAAAAATAAAATTTTACGCCAAATGCGTAAAAGTTGGCAGGTATGCATTATTCTTTCTTTTTCTTTATTTAGCAAAAACTGGGCACCTGGACCGCGCAGCGGCCCCTATCCCATACATCATGAAATATTATATACATTGATTTAAAGACATTTTGATTTTAGCAACAGTATGGTAGCTATTTCTAAAAGTCAAGCGTTTTGCTTGATAAATTAAAACATTTTGTACTACAATCAATTTAAAGATGGTTATTATATACAGGCATGATTTGAAAATATACATAGGTACTTATTTACAGACATAATTGGAGATTAACCTCATTATTACAAAAACTTACATTGTTATGTACTTTAACAGAAAAAGTAAAAACTGGTAATTTATAATTATTTCTTTTTCCAATTATTTCCGTGAAACAAAGACACCAAGATACATTAGCAATATATGTAGAAACATTTCGTTCTGTTTTTGCAGTATTTTTAAAACTGAAGTGGAAGTCTTAGGATAAATTGTTTATTTATTTGAATCTGTAATTATCTAACACTCTTTTCATAACCGTAAATTTCATTTTGCTGCAAAAAGTTGCTGTAACGCGGAGTCAGTAGAGAATGCATAACGTTTGAAATATTTTTTACAATGGTAGTCAACAAAGCCGAAATTTTTAAGATCAATTTTTATAAATTTTTACCTTAACTTGAACATTATTTACTGGGTAGCCACAACCGGTAAAAATTTAAAAATTGGGGAAAATATTTCATGATACTGTTAAAAATTTCTAAAAGTTTATTTCACTTTTTGTTGTTTTAACAGCTAGATATATTTTACAAATACATCTTGGTAGGTAGCTTTCAATGAATTAATTTTTTTCATTCAGTCTTTCTGTACAACTCAGTTGCAGCCACCTTGCTTTATTTATTTGATCTGTTACAGATTTGTTTAAATTATTCTCATGAATTGTTAAAATAATTCTTTTATTCCAATTTATTAAAATTTTAATACATAATTTTTGCTACCACTAATAAAAATATCCTCCAAAACAACGACAGTTAGTAGTAGCAAAATTCTATAGTGACTAATAAAATTCAGAATTTCATTTAAGATCAAAATTTGCCCTTTTTCACAGCATATGTTTCTCAGTTTATTACTGAATGTGAAGTTAAAAAATGTTTTGCTTTAAATACAAGTAATTTGAAATGTAAGTCCTAGTGGAAGTTACGATTAAATAATTAAAGAAAAAATAAATAAATATAAATGAATTGAGTTTCTACCACTTTTTGCATTTTTAGTCTCCTGTAGCATCCGTATAATTTGAGGATAAGTGAATAGGTTAAAAAAACGTCCCTTAAGAGTTTCTGAAAACTGATATTGCTCCATTAAGAGCATAAGCGCAAAATGAATAATCTGATATAAATTTCAGTTTCATCTTACATTTTGAGCATAACATTCTTAAATATACATATTGTCCACATAACAGGCCTGCCAACTACTACGCTTTTTGCCAAAATTTTTATAGAGTGGTAGCCATTTAAAGACCATAACTTTCAAGAATTTTTGGTAATTTTGTCAGCATTTATGAAACCTCACCATGAGAGAGCAGAAACAAAGTGGTGTTGCATATGAACTTCTAAATCATTTATATGTAGTAGTGTGGAAAATAAGTTTAAATGAATAAAATAATAATACATTAAAACATAAACATAGCTACCACTGGAATAAGTTTCTACAAAAAGCGTTGGCAGCTCTGACATAGTATAGCTGCCAATTCTTCAGGGTTTTTTTTTTCAGAAGATTTTATCTTTCATTTTAAATTTAAAGTTATAGGAAATCTTATTGCTAGATAACTACATAGATAGGGCCGGAATAGCCTGGTCGGTAGGGCGCTGGGCCCATGTTCGAGAGTTCGTGGGTTCGAACCCAAACCGACCAAAGACTCCCCGTGTAGTAAATGGTGACTGATGCACGTTAAATCTGTCGAGTCTCAAAGTCCTCCATGTTCCCATAACAAATCAATATCTCTGGGGGTACTGAATTGGAAATTGATCGTTCTCTGATTCAGGTCAAAATTACGATCTGTGGATGAATTAATGGATGTATGAATGGGTCCACCGTATAAACGGATGGGACGTATGAGTGTGGCAGAAATCGAATTCTTGGCCATAGATGACGCCATTGGAAAACAAGAACAATCACACACCCTCTGCCTTAATGGCATACTTCAACAACAACAACTACATGGATAAATTTAATTCTGAATAATTTTAACTACCATTACAAATATTTAACTTGTATATTTAAATATATTTAACTTATATACGCTTGATAATGGGACATTGGCAGAGGTGGGGGAAAACCTAAAATTCATCAGCTAAAGGTTCTATAAAAAAACAAGCCACTGAACTACTCATGTTAGACGTCACAAAAGCGTTTGAATGTGTATGACATATTGGCTCGATACATAAAATATTACAAAATAATGTCCCAAACAATATCGTCCATATTGTAAATAATTACCAGAACAAAAGATTTTTCTCAATTAAAATAAGTTACTTCTTTTCTAGAATTAGAAAGATAAAAATCGGCGTAACACAAGGATCTATCCTTTTACCGATTCTCCTTCTAATTTATTGCACACATTTTCCTGTCAATAAAAACGTTGCAACAATTCAAGTAATATTCATCCCTCGTCTATCAGACTTCTATTACCAGTCTTTAGCATTTTGCAAAAGAGGCATGTTGCGAAAATGGAATGCAACTAATGGAATGAATGGAATAAAATGAAGGAATGGAATAAAATGAAGAAATGGAATAAATGAAGTTAGAAAAGAGGCTTGTTCCGAAAAGAGAATGAATGAATGGTGACATGATGAAATGAAAGAATGAAATTGGAAACGAAGCTTGTTCCGAAAATGGAATGAATGAAGCATAAAAAGAGGCATGTTACGAAAATAGAATGAAGTTTATGGAAAGAATGAATGGAATGAAATGAAGAAAAGAATAAATGAAGATGGAAAACAGGCATGTCCGAATAGGTCGCCAAAATTATTCAAATAGTAACAAACTACTCCTCAATGCAATTTGAAGTTTTTCTAATTTTTCAACAGTTCAATTTAGATAATGTTCATCCCGCTTTTATCAGACTTCTATTACTAGTCTTTAACATTTTGCAAAGGAGACATGTTCCGAAAATGGAAAGAAGTTAAGAAAGTATGAATGGAATAAAATGATGAGATAAAAGAATGAAGTTGGAAAAGAGGCGTGTTCCAAAAATGGAATGAATGAATAAAATGGAATGGAAAATGGAATGAATGAAGTTGAAAAAGAGGCATGTTCAGAAAATGGGATGACTGAATGAAATGAAGTAATATTTGAATGGAAAAATTTTTGGCATGTTTGCACGGATACTCAAATGGTAACAAATAACTCATCAAAGCAATTTGAAGTTTTCCTAATTTTGCAGAAGTTCGATTTAAATAATGGGCATCCAGCGTCTATCATCACCAGCTATTACCAGTCTTTTACATTTTGCAAAAGAGGCATGTTTCCGAAAATAGAATGAAGTTAATGAAATGAATGAATGGAATGAAATTAAGAAATGGAAAGAATGAATGGAATGAAATTAAGAAATGGAATGAATGAATGGAATGAAATTAAGAAATGGAATGAATGAAGTTGGAAAAGAGGCATGATCATACTACTATAACCAAGGCTCGTGTAGTCCTTGTTAAATTCAAAAAGTGGTGTTAAAATTCTAATTAAGGAGCTATAAATATCTTTTATAGCTTTCACTTTAAACTTAAAAATTCCAGGTGCTGGTCTTGCGATCCAGTTGCCTTTACTTGGAAATATTGAGCTTAGAGTTAAATACAAACTTATTATTTTCTTAATTTTGCTATTACTTGTAAACTTTTTTGAGGACCATACAAACCCTGTTTTATTCATGTTTAAAGTGTGTAAAGCTATATCGTAACTTAAAGTCAAATTACGTTTTTCAGCCAATATTATGCTATTTTTTTAAATGTTGTGTCTGTCTTTAACAGTAGTCTTTGCTAAAATATAGTATTCATGCTTAACCCTTGTCTTAAATAGAGTAAATTGTCAATATGAAGAAAAAAATATCACAGCTTTCACAAGGATAAAAAGTTTCTGTTGTTTAAGTTTTTGAAATTTTAAAATTTACATCAATGCTTTAATGTTTGAACTCATTAAATTGTTCAAAAATTGAGAAACATTATATGAGTTTAATGACTTTTATCCAGATTGAAAAATCTGGTTATATTTAAGATATTAAATAAGGCAGCTAATTAGTTTCATCAAGACAATATATACTGTTTAGACTGACAACTTTGATTCAAGTTTAAGGCAACTGTGACTTTTTATTTCTTTTTTATGAGGATTTATGAACGCCCTTAATAATAGGCCGGAACCAAGAAATATCACATTTCTGGGGTTCCTTAAATGTAACAAATAAATTTTTATTCTTAAAAATTGTCCATTAGAATTAAATGTTAACTAAAATTGAAATAAATATAATTTCCAATTTATTAATATGTTATAATTTAATTATGTTATAAATTATTTTAAAGAATTTAGTATATAAACAACAAATTAATATGATTAAAAGTTGTGAACAGAAGCCAAGAATTAGTAATTACAACATTTGTTAGAACCCAATAGTTCTTTGCTCGTTGACCCCGGATTTCTACTGACTGAGTCTTTTAATTTTCTTAACAAATATGGGATTTGAAAAATTGTCTTAAAGAATTAAATTAAATAAAGCATGAACAAATTTGTCTTCCCTTTTTAACAGTTTAATTAACTGTATATACAGAATAACTTTTTAAGGATTCCTTTTTCATTATTGCTCGTCAATATCTATTTGAAAATATACTTTTTCTATTTAGAAACTGCAAAGGGAGATAATATCAGGTCTTCCAGAAAAGGAACATTTACCTTCTAATTACAGAACACTTTGACACAACGTTTGACACACAATTAGTATGCCTCCCCTTTAGATTTTCGATTCGAAAGACCTCAATCTTTTTTTATTTTTGCATCGACACTCTAAATCCTGAGAAGATTCGAATAAAGCAAACACCTGTGACCGCAACCGCTTAGGTGCTTGGCAAAACCAAAACTTTATTCTGGAACAAATCGTTTTTTCCGAAAAAGTATAATAATAGCTGTAAACTGTAACTGTCTTCAAGCGGAAATTCTTATTAATAATGGATCGTTTATGATGCCTGGATTTAGAAGCGTCTTCGTTCTTTATCGGTGATATTTGTCGATAACTGATAAAAGTAGGCGTAAAAAAGCTGAGAATTGTTCAAAGACGTAAGAGCCGATAAATAATACTTCTTTCCGGGACCTCACCATAAATTATCCAATATGTGAACTTTTATTATCTTTTGTTGATCCGAAAATATACTGTAAAGTTACAAAAAGGACTAAAGTTTCGCTTTGCACAAATGTCTTCCAAACAGCTAGGATCAAAAGAACGATATGTTGTTTAATTATATTATGATACAGGCAGTTTTTATGTAAGTTATATCTGAAACTTTTAATAACTAGCAATTTGTGTTTGTTCCTTTTACACAAAAGTGTTGCTAAATATTCCAGTTAACGCTGCATAGCCTTAGAAGCAATGACAGTATCATGTATGAAATTTTCTTTATGAATTATTTAAATTGGTTGTTTTAAGAATAGTTTACACCTTGTTTGAACTAAGGAATATTTTTTTTTGTTTAAAATTAGTTTCAAATTGTTTTCGTGAAGGCGATACGTATGCAATATCTGGTGATCGATTCCATATCCCTTTCTTACAGACCAAAATTAATGAAAAACTGACAATATCTGGGAATTATTAACATTCAAAATATTTCCTTAATAAATTTATAACAATTCATTATTTAGTGCATACCGGGCAATGACTCTTAATATAAAAAAGTAGCAGTGTAGGGAATACTGGGCAAGTGTGTACCGTCACAATAGCAATGTGTTCCTACGTGAACGTATCCAAGTCAAAATTTTTGATGGTTTTCCACTGATGGAAAAAAAAGAATCTTAATAGTAACCATCAATAATTCCATCATGAACCATTATATTTTTTATTGTGGCCAACATAAGTAACCATCACCCCAATGTAGGAATTCGGATTGATTTATGATGATCCAATACAAGAATAGCAATTAGTTTTGATGGTTTATTCATGCTTAACCATCCGAAATTTACATCATAGTTTCTAAAAAATCAAATGTTGGAACGATCATGAGCAACCATCATCCCAATGTAGAAATTCGGTCCGATTTATGATGGGCCAGCATAAAAAATATTTGTTTTGATGGTATATTCTGGAGAACCATCAAGAATTCCCATTAAACCATCATGGAAATGTTTAATTGGAACCATCACGGATCATCATAGACTGTTGGTACATGAGAATCAATCTTTTCTTGATGGTTAACCATCATAGTATTAAAGTAGCATTTTCCATCATGGAATGATGGAAGTTTTCTAGCATATCAAAAACCAAGAAAGCATAATGGATGAGGGTGACCGTCAAGTGATGTTGGATCATCATGAATTGCACTATAAAAACCAACATAAACCATCAAAATGTTTTAATTGGACCATCAGGAATTTTGACTAGGGTAGTGCTGGGATTTGTGCATGTCGTTGACAAGGGAGACACCAGACTAAAAGGAACACCTGCTGGACTAAGACCAAGAGGTGTTCCGGATTGAGAACAGTGTTAACAACTCCATCTCGCTAAAAAAAAATTGCTTTGAAATTTCAAGGAAAGAAAATCTGATCTGGATTTACTTATCAGAAATAGACTCGCAAACGAATCAAGGATACGAGATTTGGAACACTATACAATCGAAAGAAAACCCCTCACAAAAGAAAGGAATTAAATTTGCTAACAGACGAAATGAACAGGTATTCCATTGAGGTTATGACTATAGATTAAATCAATTGGAAGAATTATGGGGAAAAGAGACCACGCTGTTTCATTGTCACAAAACGAAGCACATATTATGAATTGGCGAGCAAACGAATTCGAAGCATAGTAATTGAAAACCTAGAAACAAATAGAAGAAATGTTAAGCGATAAAGTAAAATTTATAGAATGGTGGAATGTATATTTTGGTGAATTGTTCGCAGATAACAATGATTCTCCCTATATGGAAATAGAATTTGATGGAAGTGGTATTGAAGTGGTGCCAGCTTCTTCTTTAGACGAAATGGTACCAGCTCCTTCCTTGGTCCAGATTAAATATCAACAGAATTTTTAAAACTGACAGGTTCAAAAATATTGGATGTAATGTATGATTAAAATGGAGGGAGCGATGAAGTATCTCCGAGGAATGGAAATTGAGTACACCATGCGCAATACATAAATGTCGTGGAGTGCTGTAATTACAGAGGTATAAACTTGTTGTACACTTTAAGGTGTTGTTTTGTTTTTTTCAAATATCCTTTTTTCTGGACTGACATATTGTACAGAGGAAATTACAGGAGATTGCCGATGTGGATTTAGGAAAGGAAGATTGACAATAGAACAAATATTTAAGCAACGACAAATATGCGAGAAAACTAAGGACTTAGGAAATGAAACTCATGATATTTTTATTGATTTCAAAACAGCTTATGTCGGAATAGATCAACCGATTTACAGAATAAAATATTTGAAATAGATCGTTATTTTTTCAAATATATCTATTGAAAATCAAGGGAGGAAAACAGTTCATGCCCATGAAAGCTTATTCTGAGAAAAACAAATTTAAGATTTTTAAGGAGCAAGCACTAGACTAGAATCTGTTTATTACACAACTATTTATTAACAATTTAACACGTTGAATGTCATGGAGGTCACCGGTGACCAACGAAGCCAAGATTGTTAGAAACACATAATTCGAGTAAATTTTTAATTTTTTTATACTATTATCGTTACTAAAATGGGTTGAAGAAATTAATTCAACATAGAACACACAAAAATAATTTTATATACACAGAGATGCCAACTTGCTCCGTACAGCGAATAAATATTTTCAAGTGGTAGTTTATTAATTGTGATTCTTGGTTTAATAAATTCAATTTAGTAGATTTTTACCCACCATTATTTCTAAACAATTCGTAGGCTTATATAATTCACCACTTTTTTCAGATATGTCAAGCTAAAACTTTCAAAAAACAAGCAAAATCTGTCGAATATTTTTAAATATAGTTTATAAGTAAGTATTTACCGTTGTGACCAGACGGACAAGCGATGTAAAATGTGTTGACAAATCACAATTCAACGTGTTAACAATTCAACGTTGTTAAACAAATATTTAAGATGCAGTGAGAAATTTAGGTGCTGATAAAATTAAATCAGCTAAATTTCCGTTAACTGTTATTTATCGATTAGTTTAAATATTGTGGAGAGCAAATACTTCCAGGATTGACTATAAATTCATACTCTTAAATCTACTGGATTTCCATGCATTTAGAAAATATTTTTCTCAATGGAAGCAACGGTAATGCATTGATGTTTTAATTATTTATAATTTAAAGAATTTTATCCACTACTATATCAGAATAACACTGGATAACAAATTTTCTTGCATTTGCACAAGTACTCAATCGTATCTTTCAAAACCAAAGCTATCAGAATTACTCACTACCATCAGCAGATTGCGGACGGGGCACATGAGAGGGAAGAAGATCTCGCCCGACGGCTCTAGAACCTACGTAGATTGCAGGCACTGCCCGGGTGCTCAGCAGGATCCGAGGCATCTCTACAACTGTACCTCTGTTGCCTCGACCCTCTTCAACATCGACCTCAACTGCTGCCATGACACCCTTTATTCCGAAAAAGTCGGAGATGTGGCCAGGGCTGTGCTCCATGCCTTCGGTCCCATTTGACTTGTACTTTAACTTTTCTGCACTTGTCAAACGACAACAACGTCGGAATTACTGGTAATTTTGACAACATTTTAAGAGTCTCGCCACAAAATGGTTGTTTTGCTTATTGGAATTACATACATCTGCAGGCTTGTGTGCTCAATTGGGCTTATAAACCTTTGTCAATAGAAGGACAGATAGCACAATACAGAGAAGGACCGCACAAAGATACATCCATGTTAACAGCAGGATTCGAACCCGCTACCTCCAAGCTTTGCACAGAGTTTGGCGAGCGATACCGCTCGTCCACGGAGGCCCGAAAAAAATATTACAGCAAAGAGCCGTTGCATATGAACTTTAAAATTATTTATATGTAGTGGCGTCGAACATAAGCTTAAATAAATGAAACATAATACATTAAAACCTAAACGTAGTTACTACCACAACTAGAATAAATTTTTTCGAAAAACTTAGAAAGTTTTACTTTACTTTACTTTATTTATAAAATATTGGGCACCTGGGCCGCGCAGCGGCCCCTATCCCATACATCTAGAAATTTACTCAAGTTTAAGGTGTGACATTTGAATCACATTGATCTGGGGCATAAATAAGTATTAACAGAAATTTATACATATTAAATTTTTGCATTTAACTAGCTGTTGTTGTTGTTATTAATTTACGTCGCACTAGAGCTGCACAGTGGGCTATTGGCGAGCATTTAACTAGCACATGTTTAATTAAGATATATATTGAAAGTCTAGAATTTAGAGTTCAATGTTGAAATGAAAAGTCCGGAATTGAGAAATAAAATGTCACTGAACTAGAGCTGTCTCTCCTAGGATTCTTTGCAAAAGACGAAACACTTCTTCATTTTTTAGTAGGTTTTGCAGCTCTTTCACTAGTGATACGAGTCTGTTAGCCAATTTGGCTGGTATAGAAGGAACAGAACGAGGACTCTTCCTGCTGGGGCAGGCTTTGAATCCCGTGTAGTTTGCGGTGTGAATTTCTCCACAGTTGCAGCACTTTGGTGGTGTGAGTCTATCCTTACGATACTCGAAGGATCGCTGGTTATCAGCGCATTTCACTCATCTGGGAGGTGCATTGCATGTCCGTTGAGCGTGGCTGTATTCCTGGCAATTAAAACACTGCAGCGGTCGCTGACCGCCACGAAAACGCTCTACTTGGACTGGAATCCGCTGTATGTCTGTGATGGTAAAAATCTGCCGGTGATTCTCCGCTTCTTTAAAGATTGTGAGAAAAAGTGGGAGGAGCCTGAAGGTTCCTCCTACTCTTCTTTTAAACTGTATTACGTGGTGGGTTTCAATGTTTAATTTCCCTAATTCAAGGGAAATATCCTCTGTTTTGAAGTCAACTGGTAGTCCACGGATTAAAACTTTTGTAAACTTGATGTGTAGAACTTTCATTGATGTTGTGGGCGAATCTGGAGCTTTGTTGAAATCCTCTTTGGATTCTGATGGTGCTAAGATAGTGGCGGTCTCTAGCGGTAAAGAGGAGCAGCTATTTGTAGTCGTGGTTGTGTAATTATCAGGTTTTTTGACATCCGCTGGCCTTTTCTTCTTATTTTTCCTTTTCTTTGTAGGAGGTTCTATGTTGTTTTTGTTAATACTTTCAAAATCAGAGGTCGAAACTTCTTTAGTCTGTTCCATATGCTGGTCTCCGTCGTTAACATCCATAGCTGGGGCGTCAGCTGATGTAGTCGGCGTTTCAGGCGTAATTTGTTGAGGTACCAAAATTGAATCGGCCGAATAATATAGTCTTACAGCTCCTTCATGCACTTTAAAATCGCTGAGAGTGCAATAACTTCCTCTTTTGGACCAGCAATGGAAGTGTCCATATTCATCTTCAAAAATTTCACCGGGCTTAGCATCTGGCTTTATGTAGTTGGGATATATCACCGGTATTACAATTCTCTTGGTGGGCGTGTGAGTAATCCTTCCGCCACGTCCGCAACGTCGAGATAGCATTTTTGCGGTAATTAAAATGAAATGGTCAAATCTAAACTTTACCTCCTTTGCCACATCCAAACATAATTGCAGGAGAATGAAATACGAATTACTCACTCGAAAAGGAAAATGGTCGATCAGCAGTCAGCATGAAATGGTCAGAAATCTTGAATGCAAAGTCCATGAACCCTGGTCGACGTTCACCAATCAGTCATTATCCAGTGTGAGCCTCAGCACGGCATAATCCAGTTTATCAGCGATTTCAATTAGCCCGAAACCGAAAGCCTTCCGATATAATTTCCGAATTCGTTCCACTTAGAAAGTTGGCATCCCTGTTTAGTATCAACAGGGATGCTTAACTCAAATAAATTTTTTAAATTCCTGGTTAGGAATATATTATTGAATTGCATAAAAACTGTAGCTTTTTGAAGATAAAAAAAAGCGATTGCAAATTGGAAATCAGCACGGCGAAAATATACGAGATCCGTTCAAGAATTTCATTCAACAGGGAAAAATAAATTTCTTCACCAGTGTTATGTAGTTTATTTGTATGGATATTCGTTTGCATTCTACGAAAAACAAATGGATAAAATAGCATTCCACCGAAATTTAACTATGCCTGCTAACTACTACTTTTTGACGAATATTTTTATACAGAGGTAGACATTTAAAAACCAAACCTTTCAGAATTTTTGGCAGTTTTGCCAACATTTTAAAATCTTCCCCTTGTGATAGCTAAAACAATATGGCCTTTCATATAAACTTTTATATGATTTGCATGCAGTGTTGAGGAAAGTAAGATTAATTGAATAAAAGAAAATGTCTTAAAACATAAGCATAACTACCACTAGCATACCTGCCAACTTTCTATCCTTTCCATTATAATTTTTCCCAGTAGTATTAATATGGAATTAAAACTTCATTTTTAAGCAAACAAATACGTTGTATTTGAGAAAACTTAAGTTGACAACCATGATAGTAACGCATATTTTTATATGTGCTTAATTTTTGTAAGAATATTGGTGATCAAAATCATTTAAAAATTAAAATTATAAAAGAGAAAAATAGTATATACTTACTACCACTTTAAATATGAAAATAAAATCTTCCGGAAAATCCGGAAGAGTTAGCAGATATGCACTAGAATAAATGTTTGCAAAAAGCAAAGAAAGTTGACCATCCTGTTTTACAATACCATGAGTAATCTGTTCTATTCCAGAAATCATGCCAATATCTCTTGGCATTTATTTAAAACCTTTCATCCCAGATCTAGTGATGTGCGAAAAACGAACGAATCGATATTTTAATCAACTCTTTCTTGTGAATCGATTCATCAAGTTCGTTTTTGAAAAAGAATCGATTCTTTTTTTCTTTTTTTTTTGACAATATTTTGTACTCTACACTTTATAAGCTTATTCAGAGTTAGTACTTATACTTACTAAACATCCGCATATGCATTTGATACAGCATTTCGTTTATACAATTGGAGCTTGCTAAAATCCCAACTCAGTCGAATAGACACAGGTACATTCTCACTCGAGTATCATGTGAATGACAATCTGATTGGTTGAAAATATTTACATGCGAACAACTTGCCAATAAGTTACTCGTATGTGTGAGAGTTTTCGCAAGCGGAAAAATCGCATCCAATGAGAATGACCCCGATGTCAATGCTTGCGCACAACCGGTTTCCGGAGGTGATTAATAAAATGAACTCACTTGAAGGATGAAGGGAATTGAAAATGCTATTAATGCAATGCATACTGCATTCTGATGCAGTGAAAGGTATGCATCACTCTCTTTTTTTTCTTTTCATCTACGAAATTAATAAATTCTATTGATAAACAACAATTTAAAAATGGCAACAGCAACTGAAAAGCTGTCTTCTCCAGTTTCGGTTCTTACTTTCAAATAAAAAAGATATTGATGCTGTAAAGCTCAGATATTACTTTTCAATCCTTAAATATTAAAGAGCGAATTTTTTCATTCGTACGGTTAATTTTCAATTTATAAATTTCAGTAAATATGAAGCAAAGCAGAGTTTTATGTTATCGTTTATTCTATGCCCAGGAGCGAGAGCCATAGAAAATGAAACCGTTGCGCTGATTGGGTAATGAACTTACGTATGAATGCAAATGTCTGATTGGTTGAAAATGAACTGAATGAGAGAAAAAGAGTCGAGAATCAAATGAACGATCCTCTGATTGGTTGAAAATGAGTTGAGTCGAATAAAAGACTCACTGAACTGTTTGCCTATCTCTTAGCATTAAAAGAATCATAAAGCCAAATGAATCGATTCTTTTGAACTGTTTCCTATCCCTTAACATTGAAATCGGCTCAAAGAGTTGAATTGAACTTCTAAACGATTCATTTGAGTCGTTTCGTATCTCTTAACATTGATATCGGCTCAAAGAGTTGATTTGGATTTCCAATCAGTTCTTTTGAGTCGTTTTCCTATACTTTAACATTGCATTCGATTCACTGAACTGTTTAAATGATTCATTTGAGCGGTTTTATATCTTTTAACATTAAAAGAACTGTTTTGAGAAACGAATCGATTCTTTTCGCTATTATCTTTTTTTCTAAAATTAAAAGATGCCTTCAGAGGGATGGGGGTTATGAAAAGGGGCAAGTAACTAAAAATTTTCAGAAAAAAAATTGAATTTTTTTTTTTTTAACGAAAAGATAAAAAAAAATATTTATTTTTTTAATGATTGAAAAACTGTTTATTGCGAAAAATGTGAGTATTTAGAGTAAATATTCTTTTACTGCTGGGGGAAGGGATATTTTTAATTATTTCATTTATTTATTTTTTTCCCCCTTTTCTTTTTTTTTTTGTTAGGAATACTTTTAGACAAACTTATTGAATATCAATTCATATCCTCTCACTTTTTCAAGTTTTAATTTTTTAAGTTTTAAAACGCAATTTAACTATTTTTTTATTTTGTTTCACGTTATACAATTTGAATTTTTTTCATTATTATAAGTGAATTTACCGTTTTATTTTTTTACGAATATCTTTATTATTCATTATTGGTCTTTATATTAACAATTTTTTTAAAAAAAAATAGTTATTTTTTAATAAAATTGATGAATCAAACAAATATTAAAAAAAATAAAAATATTAAAATTCTAAAAAAATTATTAGCATTGCCTAGATTAGCAGTTCCTAAATGGTGTTTCGCGGAACCCTTGGGTTCCGTTTAGAATTACAGGGGTTCCACTAGTTAGTACTTTTTATAGCCACATTCAACTGGACCACCCAAGTGGAACATTCTGCTTTTGAACCCTAGAGCCCAAGATCTAGATTAATGGTTCCCAATTGGTGTTCCGGGTAGCCCTATGGTTCCGTGGAAAAGTTACAGCGGTTACACGAGATAGTACTTTTATAGCCACCCAAGCAGAACATTCAACTTCTGCCCCCTAGAGTATAGGATCTAAAAGAGTGGTTCCCAAATGGTGTTCCATGGAACCCTAGAGTTCCGCCAAGAATTGCAAGGGTTTCGCTAATTGGTACTTTTTTAGCCACATTCGGCTGACCACTTAACTGGAATATTTTGCTTCTGCACCCTAGAGCCCAAGATCAAAATTGATGGTCCCCATTTGGTGTTCCGGAAAGCTCAATGGTTCCGTGGAAAAGTTACAGCGGTTACACGAGATAGTACTTTTATAGCCAGCAAAGTAGAACATTCAACTTCTGACCCCTAGAGTATAGGATCTAAAAGAGTGGTTCCCAAATGGTGTTCCATGGAACCCTAGAGTTCCGCCAAGAATTGCAAGGGTTTCTCTAATTGGTACTTTTTTTAGCCACATTCGACTGACCGCTTAACTGGAATATTCTGCTTCTGCACCCTAGAGCCCAAGATCTAAATTGATGGTCCCCAATTGGTGTTCCGGAAAGCTCAATGGCTCCGTGGAAAAGTTACAGCGGTTACACGAGATAGTACTTTTATAGCCACCCAAGTAGATTATTCAACTTCTGCCCCCTAGAGTGTAAGATGTAAAAGAGTGGTTCCCAGATGGTGTTCCATGGAACCCTAGAGTTCCGTCAAGAATTGCAAGGGCTCCGCTAGTTGGCACTTTATTTAGCCACATTCGGCTGATCACTTAACTGGAATATTCTGCTTCTGCACCCTAGAGCCTAAGATCTAAATTAATAGTCCCCAATTGGTGTTCCGTAAAGCCCTATGGTTCCGTTTAAAGGTTACAGCGGCTACACGAGATTGTACTTTTATCAGGTGTTCCGCCGAAAGAACGTTAATTATTTAGAGTTCCATGGCAGAAAAATATTGAGAGCCCCTGACCTAGATCAACTAATTCAAATACTAAAACAGTCTAAACTAATTTGTACGACCACCTTTTATAAAGACTTCCATTATAACGACCATTAAAAAAAGAATCAAAGAATCGATTCATATAACCGTTCGTTTTAGTGAATTGATTCTAAAGAATCGATTCATTTAAATGAATCGATTGGCACATCACTACCCAGATCCACTAACGAGCATCTGCATTAATGAATTATATTAATTATCCTTTGGATTTTTTTTTCAAAGTGGTATACATAATTTTGCAATTATTTTATAAATTAATTTTATATTTTATAAACTTATGCGAGAAAGGGTGCTCTCTGAATTATTGGCAAAAAGGGTCTTGATTTGGATTTTTTTGGCGTCCACACACTTTTCAACTGTGTTCAGGAGTAAAAATAAACAGTGCGCATGCGTCGTCACTGCATGCATTGCTATAGCGGCCGCTGCTGTTTTTATTTTTATTTTCACTAGCAGGCATTTTTAGTGTATTTACATAATAATTTAAAGTACTTTTTATATTCTTTTTATTATTAACGTATAATTACTGGATTGACGGTGATTTTAATTTGAATATGAATGAAGCTGAAGAAGGAAAAGTATTTTGTGACGTCTTGAAACACGTACATAAGGCAGGATATGAAAATCAATGGAGACAGTTTTTGCAACCCATGAATTGAAATGTTGTGGCGTTTAACGGAATCAATCCAGAAAGAAAAAGCATTTAACCAATGGGTAACCAGTAATCGTAATAAAGCTATCACAAATTTTTTGTTTTGTTTTTTAAATATTGCGATGAGATATTGTGAGGTTGGCAGAATTAACTTTTTTATTATTTAATTAATTTTTTGAAGTTATACTTCTTATGCGACTTCCAACAAGGTTGCGTTAAACGTTTAACGTTACATTTTTATTGGCCGGGAAATCACGTGGTAGGATCCAGTTTTCCCTCATTCATTTCCATATTGTTTTGGTTCTCACTAGCATAAAAATAATAAAAGTCATAAAAGTATTGTTTTTCTATAAATATTTTTTTAGTTTGTTTTGATACACATATAATTTAATAGGGTAGTATTTTTTATTTTCAAATTTAGCGGATAACAATTGTGAAAAATGAGTGAAAACAATCCCACGGACAATGCGACGGATTTAAGGTTATGTCAAGGTACGTCTCTTGTGAATATCAATTGACAGGCCGACTCATCATTTATTTTTGCTCCAAAGAGCTAACATAAGCACAATACTAACATAACGTTAACTTGCAAACTTTTTTGCTCCAATATTGCTTGATAGGTCAGCTCTGATAGAATAGGAGCCTTATGTTTTCTCTTTTGAAATTACATTATGACGCATTCACATACATTATTAATACAAATACATTTTCCAGGGCGAGACGATGAGGCAACCACAAGCACTTCCACTGGTTCAAGAGGTCCACGAGGGAAAAATGCACAATATTACCGTGATTACAGAGCACGGAAACGAGCGGAACAGGAAAAAGAGTCGTTGAATAGAACTAGTGATCATTCTACGACTGCTGATTCTTTTACAATTAACGTCGCAGGTTGCGAAGTTTAACTTCTTCCGCGCGGAGGGACTCCACGCACTATTTTTTTTTTTTTTTTATTGTTAATTGAATTTTAGAAACTTTTTTTTCTAAATCTTCAAATCTTTCGCATTTTGTTTTACTTTAATACTATGTAGAGCTTAGATTTTTTTATGTAATGAAGAGTCAATCAATAAAGTACAGTCTGCCTAAACTGCAGGATTGTAATTCAAATAGAGCAAACCCGCTTTTATATTTCCCAGTCTCTCTGTTACGTATTTTCTCTTCGGGCAATTTTGGCCGCGCCGTGTTACAGCTAAGCTCTTCTTTTTTCTTTAGTAGATATGTGTTTTGCATGCAGGCAATGAGAATAGTTTCAAGCTTCAGAATCGTTTAGATAAACAAGAGTAAAATATTGGATCATTTTTTGACTAGACATCACTAGATTTGTGTTACTTTGGAAAATGGGAATACTTAGTTTTCAGTTGAGTGAATTTTAAAGAAATCCTAGATGGGAAAAATGCTGGTTGAATTAAATGCTGTTTTTCGATTGCTCTGTCGCCAAGGAAAACAAAAAAAGCCATAAGTGCTTGAAGCGATGCTATGGTTTTAAACTATATCTATAATCTTGCCGTGAAGAATTATATAGGCTGTAAAACCGACAAATAATTTAAATATTTTAAAAGTTATTAAACTTTTCTTAAAAATCGCCAATTTGGTGACATTTTTCAACCTAGAGGTAAATTATCAAAATCCCTGCCTTATTTTCAGTTTTTTCAAATTTTTATGAGCCCAGGTAGTGCAGCATCGGAGTATATTAAAAAAGATGAAACCGCAAACGTTAATAACATAAAATAGGTTAGATCAGTGTTTCCCAACGTGGGGCCCACGCCCCACCGGGGGGCAATTTGATTGTAAAGGGGGGCAATTCAAAAATGGACTCGACATGAGCTTTAACATTTTGCTCTGGGCCATTTAAATGCAATGCGAGATTTCGGTGACAAAATCGAAAGAAAAAAGCAAATTCTTAAATAATTGCGGTCAATAAATATTATGTGACTTAGGGATTTTTTAAGCGACAAACCTGAAATGAAGTATCTGTTTACAGTCGATGGAAAAGCATTTGTGAGTTATTTAGCCAATATCTTTGAAAAACTGAATATATTAAATAAGAAACTTCAAGGAACAAATAAAACTCTTGTGGAAGCAAAAGCGAAGATATTTGGCTTCATTACCCTTATTGAGTTATGTCAGAAATATTTAACAACAAAAACTTTGAACAGTTTCATTGGCTCCAAAAATGTGAAGTAAATGATACCGCTTTACTTATTATTGTCTATCATCTGAAAATTCTATCGGCTGATTTAAAAGAAAGATATTCTGATTTAAAACAAATTTATTTTCCAACATGGATATTGCAGTCCATGTTAGTGGATTTGTCTGATATATCAAATATATCAAGAAGAACTAGCAGAAATGCAAAATGATGAGTCAGTTAAAACTTTATTTAATATGAAAGAAGTGATGGCATGGCTTCGTGAGGAAACAGAAAACAAATACCCAAATTCAATCAAATGTGCAAGAAAACTATTGTTACCGATTCCATCTTCATATTTAGCTGAATGTATATTTAGTGCTGTAAATGATTTTATTAGTAAAAAAAAAGAAATCGTCTGGATATAACACAACGGGGGAGACTTGAGACTGAAGCTAACCAAATTGGAACCTAAGATAAAATCTATGTGCAGCAAGCATCAAGGGCAAGAATCTCGCTAAATTAAAATATTAAATTAATATAGAAAAATCTTTATTAAAATTATTTCGAATTTGAATTTTAGTTTTTCATTATGTGTTCTGAAAATTTACTTTGTTTCGCTAACAATTTCCTAAGTTTCTTAAGTGAACAATTCGATTTCTTAATATTAAAAATTATGTATATGTTACATAGGGGGGCATAAGAATTTTAGAAAGGCTTAGGTGGGGCATGGTACAAAAAAGGTTGGGAAACACTGGGTTAGATAGTTTAAAGCAGCCATTCCCAAATTCTGTCGGTTACAGAGCTCTAAATGATTGCCCTTCTTTTTGGGGAGCCACGACTTCTGAAATGAAGTATCAGCAATTGTGAGAATTTTAGCCATTGAGAAAATACTAATCATTTTTTAAATATTTTATAAAAATAATAAGAAATTTCCACCGTTTAACTAATAACTGATTTTCTGTGAGATAGTTGGGCAGGAGCGCCATCTTTTCTCATTTTGGAATTAGATTTTGATGTATGCATAAATTAAAAATGAAGTCGAATTATGTTGCCCTAGATCTGCTGGGACTCTTCTAAGGAACCCTTTTGCTGCGTGGAACACTTTTTGAAAACAGCTGATCTAATGATCTTGTTCTCGTGTTCTGATGAACGTTTTATGGAAACAAACTTTCTAACTACTACGGAATTCAAGTAGTTTAATAAAATATCTTTTTGACTTGTAAGCAAGGTAATGCATTAAAAACAATAAGGAACAATTCTTTCTCCATTATCATCTCAGCGAAGCGCTAACAGGTAGTTTGGTGATATCCTAGTTTGAGCTCTGTCTTGGTCTGAGTCTTTATCGCGATATACGCTGAAATTCTAGACCATGGTCTTTTCTATTATAGACATTGAAAAATTATTCATATTTCTAATGGGTGTTTAATAATTTGATGTTAAATTTTATAATGTTAAAACGTAGCTCAGTTCCACATTATTTTTGTCTTCTAATCGGAGATTGTACTGCTAAGTAATATCTATAGGTGGTCACTAAGTATATTAAATGATGGAAAATTTTTCTTCTTATTGCTAGTAATATCAAGAAAGTTGCACTTTTGTCAAAATTTTGCCTACCACTTCTTTAAATTTTAATCTATAAGAACCAAATTGTGGCTTTTGGAATACTATTTCAAAAGTTGCCCGTATATAATAAATGAAGATTCTTTTTAATGTTTTTATATAACGGTTTATCGCGTCGATTATATTTTGGATGACCTCAACCGAGAAATCTTTAAAAAGTAATGGCGATGCTTCTTACGGGTATTGGAGATTTTGAAGATTTTAATTTTCATTTTTATTTTAGCATACCCTTCAACAACTACGATATTTCCGTAGTTTCAGAAAATCCCACAGAATCATGTGCACCAGGGGGGTCTTGTCCCACAATTTCGTGACCAATAGCTAGAATGTGCATCCAGGTCACCTTTACTCCCTGGACAAGCTGGTACTTGTTGATCTGAACCTGGGTGGACTTCAAGTCACCACTGAGGATCGAACCCCGATTCCTCACGATGACAGTTCAGTGCCCTAACCACTAATCCATTGCAGCTCGGATATTTATCCTATCTTCACCAAATGTTATGTAAGAATATTTTATTAAATCGGAGTAAAAAGAATTTTGTCTAACACTACATAATTTAACAGACATACAAAACATTTAAAAAATAGATGTGTTAAGTTCTAATAAAAATTTTACCAAAAAAAAATTTTTTTTTCTAAAATGTTCTTCTCCAGATCGCTATCACTGGAAAAAAACATTTAGCAAAAGACTTATATATTGGAGAGTTTAATTAAAGGTTAAGATGAGAAATTGCCACTTATATATATATTTCCGCTAATTTTCAAACACAGTTTGGTTGATAGGAATATGTAAAAAAAAAAATTTTTTTTCTTCAATCGCTCTGTACCACTTTTTTAAAAAAATTTCCGACCATGGCCAACTTAATTTTTTCAAAAAGTTTTAAGTTAAGGGGTCCTATGAAAACTCTCATTAAAATTTATTCATCCGGG
This sequence comes from Parasteatoda tepidariorum, assembly GCF_982258835.1. Classification (NCBI taxonomy): domain Eukaryota; kingdom Metazoa; phylum Arthropoda; class Arachnida; order Araneae; family Theridiidae; genus Parasteatoda; species Parasteatoda tepidariorum. Next base: position 6,126,041 of record NC_141758.1, on the reverse strand, counting down.
GGGGGCGAAAACAGAAAATATTTAAAAACAACACTCCGGTTTTATTGAAATTGTGCCCCTCACTTTATAGATTTGATAAAAGATTGAGCGCAAGATTTTTTTTCTCTCAACTTGACTTATTTTACAAAACAATATATGACCTATATTTTTAATATTTTTGTAAATCGAAGAAAAATATAGTTGTAAGTTTTTAAAATAAAAAATAAAAATAAATGAATGGATGCAAGAATAGCCTTTTACCGAGCTTCGCACTCGATAAATGAAATCCAACATAAACTCCAGGTCAGTTCTATTATTTCACAGAAAAAACTTTTACAAATGGCAGCATTACAGCCATCCATATAACTTAATATCACAAATAAATTTGAATTTAAGTAGTCAAACACCTGTTATTTTTCTCGTCTTATAAAAATCGAATGATAAAAAAATAACATTTCTTTCACATTAGAAACAGATTTGGAAATAAAATGCTCAATTTAGCAATCACTTCAAATAGTTTGCGAAACGATTTTCTAAAAACACAAACCGATTTATTGGAAGGCAAGTGAGAGGGGGGGGGGATATCGATAATATAACAGGTGTTCGTACACCTTACCCCCCGCTAATCGTGACGATAGTATAAAATATACATCAGCATGACATATGCTAAAAAGTCGTCTGTGGTTAGTTTACATCGATTCCCTTCTGTTTCTGAATCGATTAATTGGGAAAACAGTTTTTTTTTTTTTCAGCACCGTGTTTGTTTCGCTTTTAAGCTTGAGAAAGATTTCAGTTCATCACAAATCATATTCCAAAAACCTGTGCTTTTCTGTTTTGGCTGAGGTTGCTATGGTTAGAAAATATCTTCGCATGCAGTGAAGAAGATTTATTTTTCACTCGAAGTTTCTTTATTGAAGAATGGCAATATTTGCTAACTCTCGCGCGGTGTGAGGTAAGAGTCAATTACGTTTCGTGATATATTCTACAACAAACAAAGGGGGTGGTTTTTGTTTTTCTATCGTAATTCCTTCACCACATAAGACATTAACAGCAAATTTGAAAGAGTGATATAAAAGCAGCGAAGAGGTTCTGAGTCAAATAATTGTTTGTTTATTTATTTTTTTTATCTTTCTTTTTTCGATTTAGCATAACATCACGTGCTTCAAATAAAATTAGTTTTTGTAATGAGATATTACAATGAAATATGTTGTGGCTTTTCACAATAAAGGTTAGGGTCTACGAAATTGGTAATTTAAAAGAACTTAGTAATGGGTCAGATACATGCACATTAAGGTAATTTTTATTCATAGAAAATTATCGGATCTTATATTAGTTTTTATTCGAAATCACTAACGTTGAAATAGAAAGGGTATTAAACATAGGCTGCTCTTTCTTTTTCATTTAAATATCCAATTTATTGAATTGTTTTAATTCTGAAAAGGTGCAAAGGGAAATTCCGCACATCCTATTAATTTAAATATCCCGACGTGTTGAATTATCCTTGATTCTGAATAATTCTGACTTCTTGAGAAAAAGAAATTCATCTCCTCGTGTTCTTCAGATTTAAATATACAATTAGTGGAATTATCTCCAGTTCTGAAGATTGAAAAAATAGAAGTTAGGCTCGTTATGTCCTTAAATATGCACTTTATAAATGTATCCTGGATTCTGCAGATGTGAAAGTCAAGTTCCCCTCTAACTGTTGATTTAAATGTACGATCCATGAACGATCCTAGATTCTAAATTATTCTTAAAAAGTGAAAATTAAGCTTATCATTCTTTCCTTATTTAAATATCCGATGGATAGAAAAATTCTGAATTCTGAAGACAGAAATTAAGCTTATAACTCCCTCTTGATTTATATCTTAAACTCAGTAGAATGATCTTGAATCGAGAGATGAGAAAAATAAGTGTATCTAACTATTGATTTAAATATACGATCCCTAAAATGATCCTAGATTCTGAATTATTCTTGAATTCCTAAAAATGGGGAAATTAAGCTCATCATTTCTTCCCTTCATTTATTTATCCGATCCTAAATCCCTGATTCTAAAGATGTGAAAATTAAGTTCGCCGTGCCGGGACTGCCTGGTTGGTAGGACTTTGGGCCTATCTGCAAGAGGTCGTGAATTCGATCCCCGCAGGCCGAAGTCTTTCCATGCAGTAAATGGTGACTGGTGCAAGTTGAGTCTGTCGGTCACACAGCCCTCCATGTTCCCATAACAAATCATACCTCTGAGGGTACTGAATTTGAAATTGATCGTTCTCTGGTTAGGGTCAACAGTACGATTTGTGGAAGAATAAATGAATATACGTAAATGGGCCCACCCTATAAACGGGTTGTGACGTATGTGTGTGGCAGAAATCAAGTACTTGGCTATAGATGGTGCCACTGCAAAACAATAAGAAGGGCACCCCCTTCGTCTTAATGGCATACGACGGCACCAATATCACAACAACATTAAATTTATTCCATAACTTTTGGTTTAATTATCCACACTCTAGAATATTCCAAGATTCTGAATTCTGTAGAGAAGTGAAAACTTTGTTTCTCATTAATTCTTGATTTAACTAACCAATACATTGATCCATTATCTTGGATCGCAAAAATTCTGAAAAGTTTATGGAACTTTTAATTCTTACGTTAAACGAACTTGAACCTAAACAGTTATGGTACGTTTCGAAAATTAAACAGAAAAGGAAATCAATAAAAGAAAGAACAAGATCTCACAATTTCAAAATGCGAGATTTGTTTCCTGAGGTTTGGCAAAAATCGAATTGTTTTTCCTTTTATTCCGCTTGAAAAATATAGTTCTTATTTATCTTCTTTTCAATTTTGTGTATCTTAATTTGTTTTGGTTAGATGGAGGTTAAAATTACGATTGGCGATAATTTTTCTATTTGTGACCTCTAGGAAACAGTTGTAATTTATATAGTAATTAAACATAGAGTACATTCTGGCCAGTCGGATAACGGTCATGATTTTGACTGACTATAAATTATTTTTTGGACATTATTTTTACTAGTATGAGGACTGAAGCTCAAGATGTTGTGGCTCTCGAACCTGTACTATGTGGAAACACTGTGTATATTGTCGAACTGTCCACAGAACATGAATCCTGATGCGGTACTCGAAAGTAACATTTAGCTGTCAAACTGTTTTCACTCACTCGTGGACCTGCTTGTCCGTAAGTATGTTGTCACCTGCAAATCTAAGATCTGTCGTCAGACGATAGGTTCAAGTTATTATCGGCGTCCACAGATGATAACTAATTCATTAAGAAAAGTAATTAATCTTTACTGCGAACAGTTTTTTCAAGCTAAGTCCAGTAGACTTCATGAAAGTTGAATACCCTGTATTCTTCTTCATTTCAAACTCCTCGTGACTTTTTCAGACTTTTTTCTGAAGTTTTGCCGAGCAAATCACTTTTTTTCCCTTTATTTGACTTTACTTTATGTCCTAACCACAATGTATGGATGAGAAAAAGCCAACTTGATGGTCTCAATTGCCCAGCTAGATCATCTCTTATTTTCATATTTATTCGGGGGAAATAACTTTTTTAACTTAATTAACTGTTAGAATTAAATAATTGGCATGAGCCGTGGGGAATCAGGGGATGGAACGTTCACCATCTAATGAAGTGAACCGGAATCGAATCCCAGCGATGGCCGATCAATACGAATTCCGCACCCGGCTCACGTCGACAGTGCTAACGTAAAATATCCTCAGTGGTGGACAGATCGTGGGTTAGAGTCCCCTTGCCATCAGGCTAACCGTTGGAGGTTTTCCTCTCGGTGTAGCGCAAATGTGGGTTAATTTAATCAAAAAGCCCTCCCCGAAGACAAATTTACCCCAATACTTGATCCAGGAGCTCTTTTGTCTTCTGGATTGGATTCAAAATTATAAGGCTTCTGAGTTGAATATTAGCAATCGTAAACCCAAAAAATTGGGTGAGCTGTTCAACAACGATTATAAATGATTGGCATATTTCAGATCAACCTCATGAACGCTTAAGTAGTGCATGGAGTTGTACTTAAGTACTGAGAACTCTAACCTCTTTAGTACTTGGAAATCCAATCATTAAATAAAAGTTATTCCGTGAGATATATTCTTCGACTCACACTATAATACAGATATAGATTCTATTGCGTAAAAGATTTTTTCATCGCCTTCATTGTTTTTTACTAACTAAAACATTAGCTAGAATTTCTCTTAGTTTATAAAAATTTAAATAGTTATAATTCAATATTTTTTAATTTTTGCACCATTATTAATCCCTCTTTAAAATGAAATTCTTTAGACAATATTTTTCCCACTCATAATACTTACTTAATAAAATATTTTCCTTTTCTGAAAAAGAAAATGTACCAGCTTACGTTTCAGCATCACGTATCAGTGTAACGCCAAAGTTCTGACAACGTTAGATCAGACGAGAACTGTTTCCTACACGGGTGACGAAACATTATGCAAAGTGGGAGGTCGTGCTTTCGAATCTTTTCGGAAAACCCAACATTCTTTTCTTATTCGGCAGAATACTCAATGATTTGAACACAGCTGCGATATCCATTCTCAATGTTTGGACCTATTGAATTTCTACTTGAAGATCTAAATAGGCATTTAAAGGCATTTGTTCAGAAAAGTCGCTTTAAATTTCTATAGTATTAGTAGTCCTTTGCATAAGTAATGTGAACAGATTTTTTCCTTTTTCTGTAAATGAACTAAACATTATACAGTTCATAGAAATTTTATTTTATATTATTATGTAATGAATTTCTACGTGAAGATCTAAATATGTATTTAAAGGCATTGGTTCAGCGAGGTCGCTTTAGATTTCTAGTTTGAATTGTTTGCATAAGTTACATGAACTGAGGCTTTTTTTCTTTATTCTGCAAATAAATTAAACATTATGCAGTTTATAGATATTTTACTTTATATTATTACGGATTGGTAAACTAAGTTCTGCTTTTCTGCTAAATTTTTTATTAAAAGTTTACATTTTCTTCTAGTTTTTTTCTGCCAATTCACTTGTTGTCCAACGCGAATTTTCAATCCAAATGTTGTTATTTTCGATTATTTTAATGTCGTTATTTATCCATGATATTTTCGTATCTACACCAAAAGAATATAGAAAGAAGAAGTTCAGCTCTTAGAATACGTAACAAACGCAGGGAACTACTCGGTTGGGTATGCTATACCAGGAAAACAACTTACAGGGTGGGCATAATACTCAGATTTAACAAAGCATCATATTATACTAAGTTACAGCGCATGCGCATAAAAACCAAAGTGACTGTCAGTAGGTTCGATTGTGAACTGATTGTTAGGCAACTCTACATGTATGGTTAAGTAAGCTGCCTCCCGCCAACCTAAGTTTTATTCTTTCTTTCTACGTCGAAAAGTGTTAGAAGATTTAATTTACATGGATGATATAAATAGTTTCTCAAAGGCACTTCTTTATTTACAATACAGTACAGTTTATCAATAGTGTAAAAGTGCAAAACAAACCAATAATCAGTAAAAAGAGAAAACTTTTCTCTTTCTCCCCCACCCCTGTAGTAGGGGAAACGAAAGCGTGGTTTTGGTGTAGCAAAACATCCGTTTTCGAATGATCTAACACAATATGTCAAAATTATATAATGTCATGCAAAATGTTAAAATTTAAGAATAAATAAATAAAAGACGTGAACTTAGTTGCCAACCCAAAATTTTATCACCGGCACTGAACAATCGAATTTTCGGCTTTGTCAAAACAGCTCTTGAATGAAGCATGGAACAAGTTTTCTTTCGTGGTACGCTTCTTGAGTAAACTAACACACATTTGCGTTACGTGGAGAGAAAAACCACGTAAAACTTCAATAAGTTTAACAATTTTTAACAATGAAATGTAATTTTTAATACTATAAAAATAAACTCTTTCAAATATTTCATTCGATATTATATCAGTAAACCAATTTAATTATGTTGAAGATTATTTTTGTAACCTGAAACATTATATAAAAGGAATTTCATTACAATTAAGAAGAAGAAAAGAAAGTTAAGTTTTTTTATTTCTCTTCCTTAAAACTTTTTATGTATTGTTTTTTTTTCCTATGAATTTCGCTATGTTTAGAAGTATTCTTGGACAAATATGTAAAGTGTTTTTTTAATATAGTCTTAGTGAAAAAATGAAACATTTTAAAAAATTATGATGATACTTGTATTTACTTTGTCGATGCATTTATAAATAAAATAGATAGAATTAGTCTGGTGAACTATAAATTTATATTTCTTTACACCTTCAAAAATTTATTACGCGAGTGAAATTTAATTTTATTTAAATGAAAATAATCCAAACAAAAGTGAAACATCCACAATGCCCTATTCTTTATTCTGATATACTATAAATACCATATTTCCTTTTTATGTAACAAAAAAAATATATAAATGCGATTTGCTTAAAGTGAATATGATTCAAACAAAAGTGCAATTAATTGACACTTTCAATGTATTAAATTTAATTCTGATAAACTTGATATTTTCTTTTTCTAAAAATTATTTTATTATCAGTGTCAAGCATTTTTTAAAAGTAAAATAGGCTCAAAAATAAAGTGCATTTAATGGGCCCTCACAATGTCTTATTCTTTATTCTGGTAAACATTTTTTTTGTGTGTGTAACAAACTAAATTTAAATGAAAATATTTTTTAAAGAGAATGCGATCAAAATTAAAAAGAAAATTAGCAGTCCGTTAGCAATTAGAATTCACGAAGTCATGTTCTTATTCCGGTGAACTATAGATATATTTCTTTTTTTATGGAATAAATTTATAACGAGTGCAAATTAGTTTTGTTAAAGTAAATAGGATAAAAATAATTTTTTTATTGAAGTAAATATAATCAACTGAAATGCACATAATGAACACCAATGTCTTATCTTTAAATCTGATAAACAATAAATATTTATTTCTTGTTTATAAAATATATAATGCAAATTATTTTTATTACAGAAAATACTTTCCAAATTGAAAAGCAAATCTTTAACGTCCGATTACTCTTTATTCTGATATACTATAAATGGCATATTTCTTTTATTTGGAATAAACTTTTTATGAGTGCAAGTTGTTTTCATTACAATTCCTTAATTTTAAAGTATAAATAACTAACATTCATAATACCTTATCCTTTATTCTGATAAACTATAGATATCATAATTTTTTTGTGTAACAACTGAAAACAAACTTTTATATGAGGTGAATTTATTATAAGTTCAAATTATTTTTATTAAAGAAAATGTTATCCAAATTGATAAGCAAATAATTAACATGAGCTGTGTCTTGTTTTTGATTTGGATTAACTAAAAAGAATTTTTATGGGACACATTTTTTATCAATGCAAATTATTTTTAAAAACGAAAATTTAAAAGCTAATAAATAATATCTACAATGCGTTGTTCTTTATTCTAATAAACTGCAAGAGACTTTTTTATTGGTTTACTTTTCATATACACATTTTTAACTAGTGATATTTTTTTTCATTCAAGGAAATACGGAGCGGCGATAGCTCAGAGCATTCGCTTTAAAATGAGGTGAACCGGGTTCGAATCCCAGCGATGACTGGTTGATGCGAATTCCGCATCCGGCTCGCACCGACCACTGTGCTAACGTGAAATATCCTTCAGTGGTAGAAGGATCATGGGTTAGAGTCCCTTTGCCGTCAAGCTAACCGTAAGAGGTTCTCGTGGAGTTCTATCAAAAAGTCCTCGACGAAGACAAATTCTCTCAATACTTGATCCTTTGTCTTCTGGATTGGATTCAAAATTACAAGGCTACATAGTTGAACATTATGTAACGCATTGTTGAACATTAGTAGTCGTAAGGCTGTTCAACGATGGTTATTCAAAAATGCAAAGAAATATTGTGCAAAATTAAAAATCAAATCATTACCATCCACTGTGTCTTATTTTTTATTCTGATGAAATGTAAACGATGTATTTATTTTTTATGGAATAAATTTATTATGAGTGCAAATTATTTTTCTTTAATAAAGTATGGTACAAATTTGAAGGCAAATTATTAGCATCCGCAATGTCGAATTCTTTATTCTGATGAACTATAGATATCATATTTCTTTTTTGTATAAAAAAAATTATTATAAGTGCAAATTATTCTTAAAGTGAATAGGATTCAAGCTAAAGTGTACATAATTATGACCTCTAATGTTCTATTCTGATAAACTATCAACGCCATAATAAGGTTTTGGCAGTTTATCTCGATAAAGAACGACCATTACTCTTTATAAGAATACAAATGGCTAAACTTTACAAACACATCAAAGTTATTCGCCAACAAATGTTCCTATGATGTAGAAAATATTTCTTTAAAAATGGAGATAATATGAAAAGCTATCCAATGTGATGCTCAGTTTGAAGGCCCAGGAAAAATTCCGAAAAGGAAAGATTAAATTGTCTCTTTTGCGGAGCCATAATACAAATACGTGTAGTCGCATATTTAACCACATAGAGCGCGTCAAAATTCAAAGCCCAACTCATTCTCGGAAAAGTATAAAAAATGCAAATTCTATATTCTTTCCTTCTTCGACAAAAGTGCATAATAAAGCCATGAATTCGTGGACTTTTTCACCCATAAAAACCGTGCTCCGTATGCTTAATACTTGTTCTTCTGCATAGGAACCATTTTTCTTTTGTTCTAAGCGTTCGGCCCATTTTCACTACGTCATAATACGCGTTATTTCATTTTTTCCCCATACCATCTCCATATCTTCAGACTTTTGGGTGGCCGATATGGAACAATTGGGTTTCGATATCTGCCCGAAATAATGAAAAATCCCTACGGGAAATCCCGCAGGGAAATCCAAATTCATAGCTGGATGGGAAAGTCCTCATTTTTTGTTTCTCTTTATAGCGTATAATGTACCTACGTTTATCATGAATAATGCATTGGCGCTATTGGCAGCAGATGCGATCATTTGGCGGCCTATCAAACAACCGTTTGGCGACATGTGTAGGGTGTCATTTATAAATGAATAAAAGCTTCTTTATTTCTTCTACTAAATAAATTTCTTAAATAATTAATAAATACGTTGAAGATAGATGAAATATACATTTGTTTAATTATGATTCACTAGTCATAATTCACCAATTCATTTAACCAATTCGCCAGTCAAAACTGCTTTTACCGCTGCCCTCTTTATCCCGAGATATTTCGGGTATTGTATGTATTGTAATTAAATTTTATCCCGAATATACTCGGGCTGAAAAGAAATTATAACAATGACTTCTTTTTAAGCAGTGAAAAAAAATTTTATGTTTCTAATATGCCATTTGCGAAGTTTTGTTTTAGAGCTGTCGAATTCACCTGTAAAAATCCCGTCTGAGTTTTTTATGAATTTGGATTATTCATTCTGCTGTCAAATATTACATTAGTTACTGCAACCGCATTCGGCTCTGTCTAAAGAAAGAAATATACTTTACCTCCATTTTACTTATAACTTTTCAGAAAATGGGACACCGTTGTCCTTTTATATGTTTTTTTTTTTTTTTTTTTTTTTTTTTTTTTGGCGTTCTTATTACAAGAAAAATATATTTCAGTATTTTTAATTTTAAAAAAAACAGTCTAATAGTTGCTGGAAAATATCTGTTAGATTATTGTCATTAAATTTGTACTAAAATATAAAATCCGAAAAAAAAATAGTTACAAATATATTTTTTTTATTCATTTTTTTATTTTGCAAATTTTATTTCATAACCGTCATTGAACAGCCGACCACCCAATTTTTGGGTTTACGACTACTAATGTTCAAATCAGTAGTCTTGTAATTTTGAACCCAATCCAGGAGACAAGGGAACTCCTGGATCAAGTATTGGGAGAAATTTGCCTTCGTGGAGGACTTTTTGATGGAACTAACCCATACTTGCGATACACCGAGAGGAAAACGTCCCACGGTTAGCCTTACGGTAAGGGACTCTAACCCATTATCCGTCCACCACTGTGGATAATTTATGTCAGCACTGCTGTCGGTGCAGGCCGAATGCGGAATTCGTATCAACTAGTCATCCCTGGAATTCGAATCTTGTTCATCTCAATGGAAGGCGAGCGCTCTATTCCCTTAGCCATTGCGGCTTAATTTTGTAAATTAAGGAAATTTCGTGAATAGCTGTTTCTCTTAGATCTAAAGAACTGTGTGCAAATTTAAAAAATTATTCTTCGGAAATTAGCCGAGTTTGAAATATTTTACCTTGAACGTTGGAAAAGACGCCGAAATTTCATGTCGTATTTCATATCCATAAATTATTAATATGATAAATATATTGTTTTCCCCTTATTTTGACCTAAATTAATACAAAATGATTAAAAAAAAGTATGAAAAATATGTTTAATTAAAACTCTGCGTCAGAGGTCAGTAGTATTTATTTATTGTTGCACATGCACACGGATGCTTATGCGCTCAGTACAATGTACAAGTTATAATTCTTTGTCATTTAGAACAGATAGCACAAATTAGAGAAGAACATTGGAAAGATCCATCTGGGTTTACGGAATAAGTAATAAAGATACACACAGAAACAATTCTTTTTTTACATTTCTAGTGGTTTTTAATAATTTTTTTTTTAAAAAAAAAAGTCCCTCTAAGTTGAGATTACTGCTTTAGAAAGAGTTTTAATCTATACATTATATTTTATCTCAATTCCTCAGATTTAGTTTTGAAATTTAGAAAAAAAAAACATGATACTTCTGTTGCAGATTTCCCTTTTTTTCTCTTTTTTTTTTTCAAAAAAATTTTTAGGGCACATGGTTAAAATGCTTTGAAAGCAGCTTGATTTTTTTTTTATTTATTGCTGAGAAGAAGGCCTTATCAGCAGCAAGTAGCAAATGATCGTAACTTTGTTTTTTCCATCAATGCTTTTGGATGACCATTGAGACAGTCTAACTACTATTTTAGTTTGGGTCACCCTCTCTTTGAAGTGCTGGTTGGTTCGATTATACAAATACTCTTTTGGTGTCCTAGAGTAGTTAGCTCTAACTAGATGTCTAGCCCATCTTAAACTTTGGATGTAAATAAAACTAATTACGTCTGAATTTTGCGAAATTTGTACAATTTTATATTTGTTCTCCTTCTTCAAATTCCCTTTATGACCACGCATAATATTTTTAGTTAACTTAAGAATTAGGAAGATCAATTTCTCTAAAATTTTGAAAATGTCCCAATGATATACTTGAGAATATTTTTAAATGATACTACACCACAAGAAAATTTTAATGAATTCATGCAATTTTAAATGAATTTCAAGGACCAGACTTCAATCAGTTGTGATTTTCTATCGTTTTATGCTAAGAAAATCTTAATTTATTTGAAAAATCAGTATCAATGAAAAAAACCAATAACATATCAGATTTCGTAACACCACGTTCATTCATTTTCCCTGTCCTCTACATTCTTGTGAAGCAAAAAAATTTTTTAAACATATTTTTCAGATTTGTTTTTCATTATTTTGAATTAACTCTTACTGTTGATGGAGCCTCCGTGGGGACATCCGAGTGCAAAGGGTTAATTTAGGTCAAAATAAGCAAAACAAATATAATATTCAGTGAATTACTAAACCATAAAGGTTATAAAATTCAAAAAGAAACACCAGTGTTTTTTTCTGAGTTAACAGTAAAAATCTTCCAAACACGACTCACTTCAAAACAATAATTCAAATTTGCTCCTATTTGTAGTTATTTAGATCTAAGAGAAATATTTATTCATTATTTAAATTACATAATCAATTATTGATAAATTTTTGAATAGGAATGAAAAAAAAGCATTTTTCCAAACTACTTAGGGGCCGTTCAAAAAGTACGTACATCCCGAAGGGGGGGGAGGGGATTTGCTATTATGTACGGTTTTGTACGATGGGGAGGGGGGGAGGTATTATACAAAGTACGTACTTTATAAACATACACCAAATTTAAATTTGACTTTATCCTACACATTCCTTAAGTAAATATTTAATTTTATTTAAAACATAATTATTTTAATTTTTATGAAAAAGGAGGGTAGACTAATAAAATGTACGTACTCTAAGGGGGGGGGAGTAAGACCTTATATACGGTAATGTACGAAGGGGGGGGTTTGAAATTTCTCCATTTTTGTGTACGTACTTTTTGAGCGGCCCCTTACTTGGATTTTATATTTTAGGAGAAATATAATTTCGGTAATCTAACTGATTTTTGTTAGTAACTATTATTAATTATTTGCAATTTTTAGTAATTATTAGTAACTATTAGTACATTTATTATTAGTAATTAATAGTAATTATTGGTAATTAATGGTTATATAATGCAGCATAGAATATCGATGTTTTTTTCTACGTAAAATCTTCCAAACAATAATTCAAATTTGCCCTATTTCACAATTATTTGGATATAAGAGAAACAGTTATTCATTATTTCATTTATATAATCAATTATAGATAAATTTTTGAATATGAATGGGAAAAAAATTTCCAACTTTTTGTTGGGGGGAGGGGCTTATATTTTAGGAGAAATAAAATTCCAATAAACAGGTTTTTTTTAGTAACTATTAAACTATTTTTCATAATTAAGAAAGACGAAAATATATTTGTACTCTTATACATATATAAGGGACGTGGACGTCAAATCTTCGTCAAAGGGATATTCGATCCGCCAATTGTACCTTGAAAAAATAGAAAAATTTGAAATTAACAATTTCAAGACACCCCGCGCTATATTTTGTTAAAACTTTCTGACAAATTTAAATTCAATTTATTTTTTATTATCATTTACATCAAATCAACAATCATTACAATAAATCTGCTATCAAATTCGAAATTTAGCAGCTCCAAAATATCCAATATGCTAATTTTTAAAATTAGTTTCCATAAAAAAATTATTTCAATCAGTGAAAGAAATATCCCGCATAAAGTATCCAATACTTAAGGGTTATTATAACAAATTTCCTATTTTAAGAGCGAAGTACTCTTCTAATAAATAAAAGTCATAAAAGGCAAACGATAAAGTCATCTAATATTCATGAACTCATTGTTATCTATTTGGAACATTTTTTTCTTTCCGTTGCTTGCTCACCCGTAGTCTACATAATTGCAACACCTATCATTCCCTTTCTCCCCTTCCCCATTTAGTGTCAAAGAGTCCCAATTTTCCGGACACCCCCACCGACCTGTTATAGTCATTAACACTCATGGGGGGACCCCGAGGGGGCTCTAGACACACCACAGCTGTTGCCATTAAGGTGCACTAAATAACTGATTCGATAGCATTCATTCTATAGATTGACATAATCGTATGTTATTTGGATATTTTTCAAAATAGAAATCTGTATTTGAAAAAGAGAAATTACTTATATAAATACTTAAAATTAATAAAAAGGAATTATATTTTAGATAAATGAAATATTCTTTTACTTCCCTCAAACTAATCCGAATAAACGACGTTGATTTTCGATTATTTTCATTAACTCCTGTAATTACTGTAGATTGTTGTGTAGTTAAGGGGAGGATCTGTGCTGTCTAGAATTCTCCCCCAAAATGAAAATAAGGAAATAACAATATTCTTTTTAACAGAATATTGTTATTTTAGTTTTAGTTGCAAATTTAAACAAGTAGTTTAGACATACTGTTGACATTAAAAATTACTGATTAAATTGGTTCTAGCTTTTCTGTATCTTGCATATATGATGGCAGACATAAAAAAAAAAATCTTAATTCGATATCGATATTGTACTGTAGTAATCGACTCAAAACGGACTAATGTTTTATCATTTAAAATCATATAGAACTATTTTTAAAAATAAAAAGCTATTAATTTGTCAAAAAAATTATAGTTTAAGTACCTAACGCATAAATTAAGGCTTAATTTCTAAATACTTATAATATCTTGCTAATGGGACTTTAAAATAGATAAGTATTATTGCTTTTTTTAAATAGAAAAATGTTATTAATTTTAAAAAAAATTTATTTTCAAAAATCACCACTTTGACAAATTTTGCCAAATTTTCCACAAATCATTAAAATCGATAATTAAATATATTAACTCTTGGATAGTATATTAACTCTATTTTTTCATATCTTTATGAGTTCAAATCATACAATGATAAAGTAACTTTTTTATAAAATAGAAAATAATCAGAATTGAAAAATTGAAGTAGAAACTGCATAACAATCGCTTTTCATTTTCACAGCACTGTGGATTTTCTTCATATTGATGTTTTGCGCAATTTTCATTTATCAAAACTGATTTAAGATGAACTAAACTTCACCAGGATGGCGACAAAATAGAGAAATCAACTACAAAGTGTTTCATCAATCTGAAAAGAAGTAAAAAAATGCAAAAAAAAAAAATTTAAATACAATACTTAAAAATTTACTGGAAAGAATTAGGTAAAAGTTGGAAGCACCTAAAAATCCAATACTTTGCCTGAAAATTGGAATAAATTCTGAAAGTTAAATTTATATCAATGATTAATTATCAAATAACGTTTTTGCCATATTAATGTACTTATATTCTTAAAACTACGTAAAAAGTATTTCAATTTTACAAAATATTCTTTTTATGAAGTCGTTGATTTATTAGTAAATACTGCTCAATCAGAAACAGAAGTTTTTGATTTCAGTGCTAAGAAAGCAGTGTTCCACTACAGACAGCCTAGTTTGCTGGCATAATGACATAGCATAATGACATAGCGCAATGACATAACATAATGGCATTACATAGTGGCATAACACAATGACATAACATAATGACATAACATAATGACGTAACACAATGACGTAACCTAATGACATAACATAATGACATAACATAATGACTTAACATAATGCAATAACGTAATGACTTAACCTAATAACATAGCATAATGACTATAAGTTGATTTTATCTTTAAAATGTCATTAATGACAGCAGCGTAAAATAAACTAAAATTGATAAGTCAATCGTTATACGTCTTTACTGCCAATTCTTACAAGTATTATTTTTAATTGCTTTATTTTTCTTTAATAACGAGTAAAGATATTTTTTAAATTATTTTTGGTATTGTAAGCAACATCAAAAACTATCACTGTGAATAATCTTTTTCTAATGTACTGATTTTCACAAATCAAAACCAATATTAGTAGTCTGAAATGTTAACTTCATATATACTAATTATTTAAAGCTGACTATTTATTGCATTAGAATGTCAAACTCAGAAACGTACTTTTCCGGAATAATCATACCGATTTTTTGATCAATTTGTTTGTTTTTACCATAAAAATATGAGAATAACCCCAATTTAGGAAATAGGATGCCTATAATTTAACCAGGAGGATGACCAGAAGTTTTTGAACCTCTTAATGTTAATTTCTCTTCTTGTGTATTTTTGCCATATCTCGAGAAATGTCAAAGGGAATCGAGAGTTTTTCGCACACAAATAGGAAATCTAAAGAAAATTCCATGCAAAAATATTTCTACATTATAATCACTACTTTTATTGTTTTAATTAATAACATTCGAACAATTTTCAATTTTAAGGTAGTCAAATTTTTACATTATTTTAAACTATGTAGTTTCTAAATACAATATAAAAACGAAGTTAGTTGAACAGTTAACAAGAAATGAAAATTGAAAAAGAAAATCGATTTTTAACGCTATACTCTCGATAGTTCGAACTTCTATATCTCGAAAACCTTTTTTATGTCAAAGAAAATAAAATTCCCTTGGCATTACACTGCCGCGTAATGTTAATTCGAATTCTTATGTCGAAGAGTTTCTTCTCAAATTCTTGTTATGTCAAATATTTTACGAAATAGAAAGTGAATTGATTTTAAAAAAAATCACACTGTAAGTTTATTGTGAATCAATTATTTTCTACTTAAAACATGATTAATTTTGTACTTCTTTTAAGAATAAAGTTATCATTACTGTATTTAGACTTGTAGCCAACTATCATTACATACATATTTATTAATAATCATTTTTACGTTTCATGACTCCACCTTTTAGAGTACCATGTTAGAATATATTCTTCTTTTTTCTTAGAGCATATTTAGTTCTGAACTAATAATCTCGAAAGCTCGCTATCTCGATTTTTTTTCTTTTTAGATTTCCTTTAACTTTGAAATATCGAGAGTATACTATATATAACTTAGTATACTGTATTTACTGTTATATTTGACTAATTTCGTGCAAACTATTCTATTTGAGCCGAGATGGCTCAGGGGATAGAGCGTCCGCCTTCCAATGAGGCGAACCGGGTTCGAATCTCAGTCGATACGAATTCCGCAACCGGCTTGCCCCGACCACAGTGCTGAAGTGAAATATCCTCAGCGGTAGGCGGATCATGGGTTAGAGTCCCCTTGCTGCCAGGCTAACAGTGGGAAGTTCTCGTGGTCTTCCTCTCCATGTAAAGCAAATGCGAGTTAGCTCCATCAAAAAGTCCTCCACGGAGGCAAATATCTCCCAATACTCGATCCAGGAATTCCCTTGTCTTCTGGATTGAGTTCAAAATTACAAGGCTACGTAGTTGAACATTAGTAGTCGTAAACCCATAAAATTGGGTCGGCTGTTCAACGACGGTTATAAAATAAAAATAAAACTATTCTATTTCTAAAACACAAACTTTGAGGTATGTTTTTTCTTTCTTTTTTTTTTTTCAAATGCGCATTGCCAGCTTTATCCATTTTTATTAAACATGAAATTTCGAGCTTTGTACAAAATCAAAAATTCCTTGACAATAATATGTACTTTAAAAATAAATTTTAGTCCTTAGGCAAAAACGCCTTGAAAAGCTCTAACTCGCCAAATGTGTAGAACCTGCAAGCAAAAACCTGCTGTGGTAATTAGAATAAGCTGATGTTAAAGCGCTGTCTGTAACCAAACAATCAATGCTTTTCTTGTCCACAAAATTGCCACTCAAATCTTCCTATCAGTCAACCCCATTGTGTGATACATGCTACCTTTGCATCGAACAATCGGATTTTTCATTTATTTATTCATCACTTTTCTGTTCGCAAATCCGAAATTACGAAAAAGTAGCAGCTGTTTCGGTCAGAGATAGATCCCGTGTCAAATTTGAACTTTTTTCTTGTTTAAGTTCCATTCCCCTTCCCCCCTTTCCTATTGACTGTTACCTATTGAAAAGGTATGTAATCTAACTGCCTATTAACTGGGGCAAAGACGTAATGTTTTGGTTGGAAACACGCGATAGTGTTTAGGTGAAAAAATTGCGGCCTCTGTGTCTAATGGCAGAGGTTTATTTGGTATTTATGGTTTTTATTTGCTAGGTAGTTGAATTTGAATAAACACTTGCTGTAAACTGTCAAGTCGTGAAAGAGAATATGAATATATTCATAGGCTATGTTTCTGTTATTTAAATGCAGTACAGTATGCACAGTTAATTATTCGAAAAATAATCTTAACTAATTGGCGTACGCATTCATAGATAACTCGTTTTACATAAAAGTCTGATTTAATTTTGAAACAATATTGGCATTTTTATCTCTTGACGTAAAAATTATTTTTATTTTCTTAAAATATGTAAAGATAGTTTATTTTGTTACTATATCGATTATTACGTTGCAAAGCTTAGAAGCAACTTTATTTTTAAAAATGTATGAGAATTCATCAGAATTGTATGAGAATTGATTAAATAGTTCTGCTCAAATAAATTTTTGAAAAAAGGCAGAAGTATACGCAAAAACTTGTATATTTTAATATTAATAATTTTCCTTTGAAGGATTGTTGAATTTGATTAAACAACGCAATCATAAACACGAGTGATGTACAAATTTTATAATTACGAATTTGAATAATCAAAATAATTATTAGAAATGATGAATGACTCTTATAAACTGATGAATTTCAATAATCGGCATAATAATAATGACAAACGATATACGAATTTTATAAGCTGCTGAATTTGAATAATCAGCATAATAGCGATTATAATAAAAATTCACTGTATTTAATGAAAAATCCAAAGATTGATGGTTAAAACCGTAAATGTATCATTAGAAAATATAAAACAAAATAAAGGAGTTTTAATTTTAGACTAGAGAAAGGGTACATTTGTTTTTCTTTTCCTTCCTCGGTAAACAAACGATTTAAATTAAATTAAATATTTCAATAACAAACTATGGAATAGAGAATATTTTCCAGCTATGCGCTGACTATAATTTTTATTTTAAATTTCCCATAGGAATAAATATTTATTCAGGGTGATTCGCAAAGTCCGCCCTTAAGACGTATTTTAGGAATCTTTATAAAAATGAAGACAAGAAAGACTGCACATTGGAGATCATAAATTGACTCTATTTAAGTGAGGATAAAACGAAATGCTATCGAAATCTGACTATTCGTAATATAAAAAAGCTTTAAAAAAATTAACAATTTTTCGTGTGTTTTCACAACAAAATTGGTGACAATTACTTTGCACCAAAAGTAGTTTTTCACTAAGTAGTTCGCTGAACCAAACCCAAGGATAGTTCTTGTTGTAGTAAAACACCTGGAATATTCATTATGTCTGGTATAAAGTAGCCAACACCATTTTTGAAATTCAATAACACTAAAATTTATAATTACACAAAGATATACACATAATAATCAGTAAAGTTACTTTTAAGGTGCAGCCTAAAGCAAAAATCATAAATTTAGGATGAATGTATATAATTTTTCTTAAAATTTTGTCAATCATACGTCGAGAGAAAGCTAATATGAATTAGAGCTGAGCTTGAAGTGAATAGAAGTTAAATATTATAAAATTATTTTATACAATTAACAGAGTTATGTAAATCTTCTTACGAAATATTTTAGTTAAATCAGTAAAAACATACAGCCCTTTTATAACAGTTCCTCTGTTCAGTTTGTCAAATCAGTCCAACAAGAATATTGAAATTACTTGGCAAATAATCGACCACAATCAATGTTTTCGTTCAATCAGTAAAGAGGATTGAAACTTACTTACTATTAAATAGGCTATGATCAGTTTGTCAAATCAATCTGATGAGAAGATTGAAATAATCAACGATAATCTTGCTGAGCAAGTAATGTCGCTTGCTAAGCCTAATAAGGTTTCGATGTCCACCTGTATAGATAGAAAATTAAAAAAGCTCGTATTTTCAGAAATAATGTTGATAATTGAGTAAACTTCCTCATAATGGGCGGGCGGAGTTTTCTGTCATTGATTATATCACTTTTCATACACAATTTACCAAAAATTTCCAAAAGTTACGTAGCATTCGAAAACGACAACTTGCCAGCCATGGAGGACATTTGATTTGATGTAAGCTTAATCAATTGTTGGGGCTTGAATTTAACTACACCTTTAAAAGTGTGTTTAAACGCTCTCATCGGTATTAACTTCAAAAAACACATTATTATTAGAATTTTTCATCCTCAAATTCGGACAGGTATTTCACCGTAGTTTTTACAGTGTATATAACTGAGGAAAAGAAAGATGATTATTGGAAATACCTAAATAATTTCTAATCATCCTCCAATAATTTTTTTTTCGATGTTTACTTCTGCTTTTTTCTACTCCAATTTGTCAGATTTCTATAGCTTTTTTTTATTTTTAAATATTAATTTCCGACCCCAAATGTGTTTACAATTTTATTTATGTTATTTAAATCATTCTAAAGCTACATATTAAAGGTGTGGTTTATACGAAACTCCCTACTTAGAGCGTGGATTTGGTAACTGAGAATGTGATTGGTGCAATTTAGACAGTTCCCTAAGTTTGAGAATATAATATTAATGAATATTTCTTAAGCTTTTTATGCTCTGTGTTGTTGTTAGTTTTTCTGACAGAATTATTTGAAATGTTTATATATAAGAGAATTTCTATTAATTATATAATTATGATAGTCAAATGGAAACTATGAAGTAGATCAGCTAATTCCAAATGGTATTCAGCGGAACTCTAGGGTTCCATGGAAGAGGAAAAAGGTTCCGTGAGTCATTATTTCTTAATCCAGTGATGAGTTTTGAAACTTCCGATTATATTTAGATCCAACAAATAATTTATTGTTTATTTAATCTTTCGGTTGCCTTTATGAAATTAGTTCAAGTAAAAATGGCAATGAAATCAGAGTGACATTTTTTAGAAGAAAATATGTTTCATTCACATTCTTTTCTTAATCTGTACATTATATTGAACAAAGTAGGAAAAGAACAAGTCTTTATAAAAGGTTGCATTAGAATTTAGTACTTTTCTTTAAAATCAAAATAAAATAATTTAATTCCTTAATAAAAAAAAATTCATTTTCCTAATAACCATTTTCACCCTTTATAGCAGTTCTTTTAAGTTTTCATTTCGAAGTAAACTATAATTAGGCTTATTTTGTTCTATTTCAATTTATGTATATGTTACACTGAATGACAAGAGAATCTACATTTTGATTGGTGTGTGTCAACAATCACATAGTCGCTTATAGAATGTTTTTATATCCGAGGGCGAATGTCAAATATTTGTTATATCCGATTTGCTAATAATTTAGTTGTTGATATTATTATATTTATTCTATATTTTAATATATGCTGAGAACAGAGTAGGAGAAACAACAGTGTGAAGAGTACCGGTTAAATGCATACTGGGTACTGGGCATACCGATCGATTGTATTCCGGTCAGTGGCACTTAACTAGACTTAGTTTATATTTGGGACTTTTACTTATGTTATTGCCAACATGCATCGGTGGAAGTCAACAGCCACCTATTTCTGTCATTCCCAGTGACATCTATACAATAAAAGCAAATTCCTAATTAGGCTAAGTGAACCACGAGGACTATAAATTTAAATGTCGGACATAAAATCTAATTTAAGAGTATTAATAAGACGATGAAAAATCTTCATTCCTTTAAATAAATATTTCAAAAATAGTTTTCTATAGGTTATTTTATACGTTCGCAAAGTATAATTATTTAGAAAAAAAGTTTGATTATTTAGAGGAAAACAATTTGGAACCGCTGAACTGGATTGTTCGAAAAGTTCAAATGATTGCAATGAAAGCTATAGTGATTCTGATAGTGCTCGTCTTTATTTCCCTAAATGCGAACGATGTTTGCTTCCGCTCATATTGACTAACCTTGCAAAGAAAACACTTTTACAGAATAGTCAAAGAAAGAACTGATCAAAACGAAAACTTTTAACAAGTGACGCCACCAATTTTGTTAATTAGTCACTCATTTTTTATTTTATTTTTGAAAATATGATTAAAACGAAATTAAAGCGAACTGTTGAACGAATAAGAATAAACGAATTTAAAAACGAATGATTAAAACGAAAACTGATTACAACGAAAACTTTCAGCAACTGACGTTACTACAAATTTTGTTAATTAACCATTAATTTTTTTATGAAAATACAGCATTGTATACAAAAAAAAAATAATTAAATGTAAATTAGTAATCTTATCAACAACGTATCAAAAATAAAAATTTCTGAATAACTAAGAATGGTTTAATAAATTATAATGAAGAGACAATATCCAATAATTGATAAAAGTGGCCATGATTCATTGAATAAGTCAAAAGGCATGTTTAATTATTTTATTAGACGGGTGATCTGAAAATTTGCAATACATCTCTTTTCTTCCATAATATTTTCTTAAAATAGCATTTTGTTGCAAACCAGAAATTTTTAGTTAGTTTAATTCATATATCAGTTAAGGTTTAGTTTTTCACGGTCATAATTTCAGAAGTGAATTAAGCAATTTATGTTTTATTTTCATCTTATAAAACATAATTAGTTCAATAAAATATTTTAGATATAACTACTTTTAAAAATTAATCTAAATATTTTTTATTTATTCGTTTAAACAGTAGTTAAAGTTATTTGTAAAACTAGTGAATGGTTGGATAAGTAGTTTTAAGAAATTTTAAAAATTAGGTATGAAATTAATTTTTAATTATAGTAATTATTCTTCTTATTTAAAAAAAACTATTTTTATTGTAATTTGTTTTTCTTATTACAATATACTCTTGATATCTCAAAGATGAATGAACGCTAAAAAAAAATGCGAGATTTTGAGATAACAAGTTCAGAACTAAATATGTTCTAAAAACTAGAAAAATATATTCTAACATAGTACTCTAAGATGTAGAGAAATGAACCGTAAAAATAACTATTATAAAATATGTTTGTAATGATAGTTGACTACAAGTCTAAATACAGTAATGATAATTTTATTTTTGAAAGTGAGACAAAGGTAATTATGCTTGAAATGGAAAATATTTGGTTCACAATAAACTTTCATAGTGATTTTTCTGAAAAAAATCATTTTCGATTTTGTAAAATAATCGACATAACAAATTTTTGAGAAGAAACTCTTCGACATAGGAATTCAAATTAACATTAGGTGGCTATGTAATGGCTAGGGGAAAAAAAAAATTTTTTTAGCATAACAAGTTTTCGAGATATCAAGAGTATACCGTATAACTCCACTTTTAGTCAAAACACAGGGAAAAGAGCTTTTACTAATGATTAACAAATTTGAGATTTTATCATAAAATAATAAAGAAAAAAAACTTTCAATAACAGCTATTTTTAACTGAACTTTTTTCAAGTGATATTCCAATATTTGAACAAATTCTACAAATCTAGAAATCATTCATTTTTTTTCCCTATAAAATGTATGCTACTCAATAGTAATAGCAATGCATATTTGAAGAATTTGAGTTCATTTAGTAACGAAATATAAATTATCGTTTTAAAAAAAATGTCTTGAAAAATTCCATTTCCGCACATGGTTCAAAATAATCGATCTGATTCCAGCATCTATTACATCATTTCTCCACAACAGCAATCCAATTTCCATTGGGTGAAAAGACGCGAAGTGGGCGGAGTTTGAATACAACCACCGATTGGCCACTCACATCATCGGATCGAAGAAAAGAGAGCGTAATTGGCCGAGATTTGCGCTCTTTCTCTTCTAATAACGTGAAACCAATAAACTTCGCCAATTTGGCTAATTATCTGAGGAGCAAATCCAGTTAGGTATTGGAAACGCGTTCATCTCCTTGCCAATCTTTATTTGATTGCGTAATTCAATCCCAGACATATTGGGACTCCCGATATTTTATTATCTTGTGTCACGCATTTTGTCTCTTGTTTGCGAAGCATAGCGACAGAGATAAAAAAAAAAAGTGGCGAGAGAATAAAAATATTAAAATTAATTCTAGATTAAATAATTTCTGAAACAGTTTCCAATAAATTTGAAAATAAGTATAAATAAATCAACTTTTTAAAATCACTTTTGGTTCAATAAAACATATCTTTTTAAAAGCTATCAAATTAACGCATAATTAATAACATTTAAAATGCAATTAAAGTACTACAGTGAATGATCTGACAATGAGGAAAAGTTAAATTTTGGAGGGAGGGGGAACACTGTGCATTTCTTTTAAAAATAGGTTTTACTATTTTTTCATAATATATCAGTGGACACATTTGTTAACATTTATTCTAAGAATAAATTTAAGCTCGAGAAAGTGTGAAAGATGTAATGTGTTTTATATAACTAGTCCACATTTGCGTTACATGCAGAGTAAAACCGCAAAAATCTTTCACTGTTAGCCAAACAGCAAAGGGATTCTAATCCATCATCCATGTACAATTCAGTAGGGATGCACTGTTCAGTGGTAGACAAAAGTTTTTATAAATTGGTAGCGAATTAAAGAGTAAAACTTGTAGAGTAAGTAATGATTTCGCCAACTCTTCACAAGCATGCCTGCCAACTTTTACGCATTTGGCGTAAAATTTTATTTCTAGATTTAAAGTGGTAGTAAAATGTATGCTTTCTATATATTTCTGGCATATATAAACTTAATTTATAATTCTTTTAATCCACCACTATCTACAAAAAAAATTAAGTTTATATATTAAAATGCAATACTGTCGATGAATGATACATAAGCTAGTTCAAGTTGCACAGTATTTTTCTGCATATAATTGCAATTTATATTCCATTTGACTACCACTGGCAAAAATCATCCTTGAAAGGATTAAAAGTTGGCAGGTATGCACAAGTCTCGCAACGAGGTAATTGCAACTAAATTGTATACTATATGAGACTTTGAATTTTTGATGCGTAGTGGTGGAAAAAAAAATTAGAACCAAATTTGTTGAACTAAAAGCAACTTAAACTTCGTTACCACTAGAAAATATTTTTTTACAAAGCGGAGCAAGATGGCCTCTATACATTAAGGATATTTTACACAAGCACTGTGGTCGGTGAGAGCCGGGTGCGAAACTCGTATCTACCAACCATCGCTGCGATTCGAACCCGAACCACCTCATTGGGAGGCGAGGGTTCTATCCCCTAAGCCAACACGGCTCAAAATGTACAGGGTTTTTATTTTATAACCGTCGTTGAACAGCAGACCCAATTTTTTGAGTTTACGACTACTAATGTTCAAATCCGTAACCATGTTATTCTGAACCCAATTCAAAAGACAAGGGAATTTTTGAATCAAGTATTGGGTGAAATTTGCTTCATGGAGGACTTTTTAATGGAACTAACCCGCCTTTGCGTTATATGGAGTGGAAAACCACGAAAACCTCCCACAGTTAGCCTAATGGTAAGGGCACTCTAACCCATGATTCGTCTACCACTGAGGATATTTCACGTCAGCACTGTGGTCGGTGCGCGCCGGTTGCGGAATTCGTATCAACCAGCCATCACTGGGATTCGAACCCGGCCCACCTCTTTGGAAGGCGAACTCTCTATCTCCTAGCCACCACGGCTCAAAATGTAGAGAGTTTGTACAAAATTATGGAAACACTTCTATACCAATTCCTTCTAAACCTTCTTTCAGCAGCAAATGTTTAGGAAGGTTTTATACGGCAAAACTGTTGGAAAACATTTGAAAGGTTATGCTTAAAGCGAAAACTAACCTATGATCCGTCTACGAGTGAGGATATTTTAACATCAGTCTTAATAATATTAATAGTTCAGGGTTTTCAAATCTTTGAAAAATGATTATACTTTTTCAGAAGTGGCCCTTGTGAATAATGATGCTACTGACCGTTAGCCAATACCAAAATTCCTAATTGTGCCCAATAAGCAAACAGAGATTCGTGCTTTTTTTTTTTTTTTTTTTTTTGGTATGCCTTAAAGCGATTCCTATGAACACGATTTATGAATTTCGCGTTTAAATAACAGCATTTTTTATATTAGATCAAGCTCCAAATTTGTTCGCTAATCTCTTATTTAAAGCAGTGTTTTCAAAGATCTGTCACCACATTAAGAAACACTTTTTCGTGAATAATATACTATTTTTATAACAGCCGTGAATTCGCAGCAGTTATTCATAGCCATTTAGTCAATTTTAGCCTGCCTTGAGCCAGCATCCTCTTTGTTATTTCTGATAATAGCGCAAAATGTCATTAGGAAAAAAGCCAAATTTTTGTGAAAATGAAAAGCATTTGACATCTGGTTTTTAATATTTAAAAAGTACCTCAACGCTGCATTATCTAGGATCATAAAAATTTGGAAGCATGGAGAATTATCCAACAAATGTACATAATATGCATAATAAGGTACATAAATATGCAAATTATATAGTACTAAATGGAAAGGACTCAAGTCCTGTCCTAACGATCAATTTTTGTTTTCATTGCTGCATGAATTTTTTAGCAGATTTTTGATACTTTTGTATCACTGATTTAAAATCTGCAATTGATTTCTCTCTATAAGTTACAATTTCCTTCTCTATTTTTTTTCCTTTCAAAAAGGACATTTTTAGCCTTTTTTTTCCTTCTTTTTTTCAGAAATGAGCAAGTTTCAAGACATTATGTATATAAGAGAGCCGCATTAATGTTGCGACAAACTTCTAAGGGCACTAGTTAAGACACATAATCAGGATTAAAATTGCACAGGAGCCTATTCCTGAAAATGTCGTCATACGCCTCTAAGGGCGCTTCTCTATTATGAACTGTTTCTTCTTCTGAACTGATCATACTATTGAAGCCCTCGCTGGCTTCATACGGCATTTTCAGGACTAGATCTCGACTAAATTTTAATCTCAATGATCTGCTCTAACTCTTCTATAAATTTTTGGCAACATTTACGCGATCCCCTGTAATAATTCTCACACCCGATTCAGGCAGTATCAAGCATTTGTATAAATGAAAAAAAACATATTCTCCTGTGGCATTCATTTAGTTTGATCATGTTCATCTAGGTCGAAAAACCTAGCCAATTAAGTCGTCAAATTGTCCAAAAAAAATCTGATAACTTTTTAAATAATTAATTCATTTGTCCTTACGGTAAAATGTAAGTTTAAAATAATAACTTTGCCTCAAATGTGAAGTTCCTTTTTTACTTCGAAGAACAGCTTCGGAAAATGCACTAAAATAATTTCAGATTTTGAAGAAATTATTTAAATGTATTTTATTATTATTATTATTTTAGATTTCACACTGATCTCATCGGAACTCATTATAATGGGATACCTGCAAGTAACATAGTGTGGGTATCTAGATCCTGATTGATTGATGAAATGTGGCATTTGTTTACGTTAGCAACTGTTCTTTCGAGTAAGCCAAGCCCATCAAGTTTCAATTCTTGTAAGTTACACATTCCATATTCTAAACGCAATTATTATGCATTGAAGTTTTCAGGTACTCAAAGCGAAAATATAATCCGATTACAATAAAGTACATAAACAAACGATAAATCATAAAATAATAATAAAATGTAAAAGACGTAGACGAGGAAGAATTATATTTCACCTAATTCGACTTGCGATATGGCGTTGTATTTAATTGATGTCTGGAAAATTTACATTCTACCTTATGTGGTGAAACTTATCTCAACTTTAACACGCCATTTTGTTTATAAATGATCAGCTGGAGCTGACGTCATAGTTCACATGTGGGAGTATCCGTGATCTTCTTCTTGAAGTGCTTATACCTGTGGCGTAACTACCACTATACCGAAATACCGAATCACTAGTATATAAGACATGTTAACTTGATTCAAACAAGAGGTACCTTTTGATAGATGACAATTGACATAGTCAGTAATTAATTCCCTACATGCAAGTAATTAAATCCCCAAATGCACATTTTGAAAGGATCATTTAAAAGTACTTTTTGAGCAGTTTTCCATACACCTTACGGTAATTAAAATCCAAGGTTTTTTTTTTTTTGTATTTCTATTTATCGTACTAGTGATTGCTTTTTTTTTTTATTATAATTTTATAAATATGTTTCCAAAAATTGCTTACAATAACTCTAAAATAGCATCTTTTTTTAAAAAGAAAATAAACTATTTTAAGCAAAAAAGCAAGCAAAACTCGGCTTTATTTTTAGTTTTATGACCTTTCTAGTCAATTAAAATCTTTCTTTAAAAGTGATAAAATTCAATCTTTTAAAATTAATGCTTATGAAATAAAACTTTTAATACTTTTAATAAAATCTAGAAAGAGGCTTTCTCAACTCAAGTCTCAAAGAGGAAACCTCATAATTTAAATTTTTAACTCCAGCAATTCATTTTCCAGAATTAATAACGCTGCAATCTGGAGAAACAACAAGAACAACAAAAAAAAATAACATCAGAGGGAAAAAAACATTTCTCATAAAATTAAATTTGCTCCTCGTCGCATAAATTATCAAATCAATTTTATCTGTTCTCCGTGATTTCCCTCGCGAGCCATTTCACGCGACATCTCGTTTGTCCGCGAGAATTTCAGAGATAGCAAGAACGATGTTGCCAGATTCGTGAAACTCGACTTTACGAAAAAATAAATGGAAAACAACAACAACATTTAAATTCAAATCCCAGTGGAGGATCACGTTCTTGAATAAAACAGTGCTCGTTCATTGCAAAATACACCATGTTTACGATGGAAGAGGCTTGATTATGTTTTCTTTGATAAATTGCCCAAATATTAAGAACCGTGAAATAAAGTTGGCTTCCTTTAAAAATTGTCTCCTCTTTAGGAAAAGAAAAATTATGCAAATTGAATCGGTTCAAATAAATGAATTTGTTCCTTTTTTTTGAGGTAATTGAAAAGAAAGGCAGTTTCAATCATAAATTTTTATTATAAATTGCATCTAAGAAAAAGAACGTAAGTTTCTCATTTCCACAAATTCATTAGTTTATGAGTTCCTTTGAGTGAATAATGGGACACATTTAGGCGAGGGAAAATTTTTAATATTCTAAAGGTTTGTGGTAAATTAAGTTTTATCAAATGTCTTATTTAACTGCTACATAAGAAATGAGATATATTAGCTTTAAATGATTAATAATGGGGAGATTTCGCACTTTTGCCTTAGCTTATCCGTACTCTCCAGTACGTAAGATTGAAGCAACTGCGCATGCTCGCATTTATTTTAGATGCTACGTATCTTTGCTTTATGTTGGCGTGATTAGCGCTACAAAAACAAATCTACAAGTACGTTGTTTATAGCTGTTAAACTTTGTTTTCTGTTTAAGATTGCCTTCGAAGTAAAAACATGGACAGGGAATGCGAATTTGAAGAAATGTATGGATGAAATTGAGAAATGAATCATATGATCTTATAATCATTGGATTACTGTTATAAAAAATAATTTTATTGGTTTTTGTTTAACATTATGGTTGTATAATTGTACTAGTTCCATAAGAAACTAGATATATTTTCGCTATTTCAAAATTATGAAATATATTTATTTTAACTATGCAATTTAGTTAAAAGAAGTTAAATAATCAATAGAAGTTCAATAATATTTTTTACACATTAATAATAATAAAAGTGCATTCTTTATTGCTGAATTCATCAAAATCTATAATCTACCCAATTATTCTGCTCACAGATCCGCAGTTTTACGTAAAACAAAGCGTCTTAAATCATATGCCACAGTTTTAAAGAAATACTTTACATCCATTGTAAATGTTTGTTTTGATTTTGTGGTCAATGTTCAAATGATATTCCACTACGTTAGCGTTTTAAACTTACAGATCTTTGCTAAATCCCTTATTTTCACTTGCATATATTTCGGTATTTTTTCACGGGCGCATGCGTATTTAACCAGTACTGACCAGTACCATTGCGCATGCGCAATGGTACTGGTTAAAATCCCAGCGATGGCTGATCGATTCAAATTCCGCAACCGGCTCCTACCACAATGCTGACGTAAATTATCTTCAGTGGTAGACCGATCATGCGTTTGATTCCCCTTGCTTTCAGGTTAACCATGGGAGGTTTTCGTGGTTTTTCCCTCCATTTAACGCAAATGTCGGTTAGTTCCATCAAAAAGTGCCCTACGAAGGCAAAATTTCTCCCAATACTTTATCCAGGAGCTCCTTTGTCTTCTACATTGGATTTAAAATTACTATGCTTTGGTAGAAAAAACAATAAAACACTTAAAAATTTACTTGAACATCTAAACAAGCTATTTTGTTGTAAATGAAAAAAAAAAATTTTAATTATTTAAAAGAGAGAGAGAAAACACATGGAAAATAATTAAGGTTCATGTTTGAAAAAAATGAATGCATTAAACTTTTTTAATATTTGAGCTTCAAAATGTTTGAATTCGGTATTATTGAGCTCATAACAGCTACTTCTGTAGCAACACTAGTCGTAGGAAGAAGGACTAGTCGTAGGACCAATTTTTTATGGAGAACTGCTAATAATTTCCATCCTAAATTAGCAAATCTAAAATTTTCGATAAAAATTTGATGCGCTTGAAAGGATTAATACATTTTTATATATTTAAAATCATTTTACATTTGATAATCTTTTTAAATCTTTTCGAAAAATTAGTATATATAAGAAAAAATCTCTTATTTTTTTTTTTTTTTGGACAGTTAAATTGTGGCATTTTGTTTAAGAAATTTGAAAGAAACGCGTTTTCCTCAACGCGAGTGCTGTTTGTTTCTGCCTCTAATAACTAACCTTGCAATGAAAACACTTTTACAGAAAAGTCAGAGAGAGAATTAGTTGGAAAAAAAGCAATTTTTCTACAAAAAAAAATTTTAAAAATAGGAAAAATAACTGCTCTTGAAAGCTCTTTTACGATGATGATATATTATGCATTTGTTTTAAATGTCAATGTATGCAGTCAGAATCATTGCAAAAAAGAAAAATTAAAAAAAGAAGATAAGCTGAAAACTACCAGTTTTTCTGAAATATATTTACTATTATAAAAATATTTTTCTGTAAATTTGCGAACGTCAACATCATTCACATCAATAAAGGATGTTAAAGAGTCATAAAAATATGCAGCTAACACAAATATGAATTTAAAAACAGTACAATGCGATAAACTATGAGATCAAGAAAAAAATTATAAGAACGAGACATTTTTAGAAGGTCGGATAATGTGTTGCTTTCTGCTGAGATTAGTTTTCTTGTATTTAAGGTTTATAAAAACCCTTTACGGGTATTTCAATTTATTTTTGTAAGATTTGTAATACGCAACAAAGTAGTTAAACTTAATGTGAGATTCTTTGCTTTTTAATTTTGATTTAAAGTTATTTTCCACACCATTATATGAAAATTTTTCAAAAATTCATATGAAACTTTGCTCGAACTCCTATCGTGGGTAAACTTTTAAAATGTTGGTAAAATTGCTAAAAAATTCTGAAAGCTTTAGTTTTTAATTCTCTACCACTCTATATATTATTTTTCTGAAGGAGTTATAGTTGACAGCCCTGGCTAGGTATTAGAAGTTTTTTTTAAAGTAAAACTATACTAAACATTGTCCCAATTATTTAAAACCACAAAATCTGAATTAAAAGAGTAGAAGATTAAAATATTCTACAGAGCAATTAGTCACCATAATAAAAAATACATTTACTAAAGCTGGCAGTCATATTTATAGGAAACTTTAAAAGACTAATAGAAAAAGATCAATGAAATAAAACATTTTAACTTACTTCTATCGACCAAAAATATTTGTAAATTAACTATCTGCAAATATTTGTAAATTAAACTGTTAACTGCATTCTTAAAATTGACACGAGGTCGAAGCCTATGAAATTAACAATAATCTCATAAAGCATTTACTACTTTTCACATTTTTCCTGCTTATTGCCACTCTGAATAGTCAAGAAATAAATGAAATTAATAAAATTTCAAACGATTTGAACTAAACTGCTACAAGAATAATTAATGACACAATATATGTGAACATATATTGATATGGTACAAAATTGTACCCCTTGCAGTCCCGTGCTCAGCGATAAAAGCTATTAAAAAACTTAAAATATCCTGCTCAAAAATTATTCCTAAACTCAATTACAGTAATCAGATATAAATTTTCGTTAAAGAATTACATTTTCTAATCAGTGCTCTCATTAGCATCAAGAGACTTTTAATAAATTCTATTTGGCGATAATTCGATCAAAATTCGGAGTCAACTCAAAATTAAAATCGGAAACTTTTCTTCGAAATACGTGTTCAGCGTAGTGATAAGTCTAAAACGTTTTAAAATCCCCTTTCTCATTCCTAAATTTGCAAATTATCAAGCTTTTTAGAATGCATCTGGGGAGAAAATCGAATCACGTTTCCTCCAATTCTCGCCATCTAGCGGTTAGAGAAAGAACGGCTCTTTTAAAAATCTCAAGCGGAAATACCAGACACGCGCAATAGTGATTGGAAAGAAGGGAAAATATGAAAAAAATTTATCCTCGCTAACTTTATCGTCTGCTTTGAATTTTACCAGCAGTGCCGAAAGGGGAAAGAATCACTTTGATAAGTATAAAAAAGGGGAAAAAAGCGGAGAGTTACAAATGATAAAGAATAGCCTGAAACATGAGAGATTATAGGGACTATATGCTTAAACCCCTTTTTAATCTATAGCCCTCATAATTTACTTTTATCTCTTCATTTCATTTTATTTTATAACCTTCGTTTAACATAATTTTCAAGTTTACGACTATCAAAGTTCAACTCCATAGTCATAACGTTTTAAACCCAACCAAGAAGAATAGGGAACTCCTAGATCAAGCATTGGGACAAATTAGCCTTCTTGGTGGACTTTTTGATGAAACTAACCCGAATTTGCGTTACATAGAGAAGAAAACTACAAAAACTTTCCCTCGGTAAGCCGACAGCAAGGGGATTCTAACCCATGATCTACCGCTGAGGGTATTTTACGTCAGTACTGTCATATATATAAGCCGAGAGATGAATTCGTATCGACCAGTCATCGATGGGTTTCGAAACTGGGTCTCCCCAATGGGAAGTGAGTGCTCTATCCCCTGAGCCACCGTGGCCTTTATGTTTATCATTATCAAAAAATCATAAACGTAATATAAATATGCAGTTAATGTAAAGTACTCAATAAAATGTGAGTGATTTAAATGTTATATTACAGGACTTAAAAATTATATTGCTCGATTAATAAAAAAATTTCCGATTGGACAATTTTTTAGGATTGGCAATTTTTATCTTTAGAATGTTATTAAAAATATACGTCATCAAACCCATCGTCAATCGAAGATATCGTAAAATATAGATTAAGCACCTCTTCATATTTAAACGAAGAAAGCCACCATGCAAATGTGGTAGTTAAACAATCCAAAAAATGAGAAAAATATATATATTACATAAATTATCTTGCATATGCATGCATTGCCTAAATGCTGTACTTGTATTTGCTAAATGATACTTCGTTGCTTTAGATGGCGATGATTTTTTGTGAATTATAATGCTTTGTATTTAATTCAGCAATGTCTTTTCGTGTTTAATACTTCTTTATTAATCGTAATAACTGTTTCTTTATTAATCAGTCTTAATATTTCTCCCTCCCTCTCTCCCTCTCTAAATATATATATATATATATATATATATATATATATATATATATATATATATATATATAGCGAAAGAGAGAGAGGGGGAGGGATACAGAAATAATGAAAATTTAAGAAAAAGGTAAAAGATATAAAATTCCAAGCTGCGACAGCACCAAATAAAAATACAAAGAAAACATGGAAAATAATAAAGATTAATGAAAAGAGAAGGAGAAAAATTATCAAAATAAAATATATTTAGAAAGAAAAAATAACAGATGTCTCGACATTATATTATAAAAGTTTAATAATTGCAAATATTAAAAACGTCAGACGTTGTACTACAAACAAAGACGTCATCTACAAACACAAAAAAGAAGTCAAACTTTACACTGCAAATACTAAAGACGTCAGACGGTGAACTACAAACACTAAATACGTCATCTACAAACATTAAAGACGTCGTCTACAAACATTAAAGACGTTAGACGTTGTACAACAAATACTAGAAACTTCAGACGTCATCTACAAACACTAAAGAGGCCGGAGGTTGTACTAAAAATACTAAAGACGCCTAACATTCTACTACAGAGCCTAAAGACGTCATCTACGAACACTAAAGACGTCAGATGTTATACTACAAATATTAAAAACGTCATCTACAAACACTAAAGACGTCAAAATGCTACTAACAATCTGCTGCAAGGTGGCCACAATCTGGACTAGAAAATTTCAAAAAGTGGTGACAATTGTCTTATGAGATTACAGTAAATCTTATAGGCTTTGACTTTCAAGGCAATATTACGAATTCAGTTGGTCAATTGTAACACAGATATTTAATTTGCAAATATTTTTGGTCAATCACAATTAGCTTAAAAATATTCTGTTTCCTAAAGCTTTTTCTGCCAGTTTTAAAATTTTTCTAGGATGTGACTTCCTTGTGCTGTCAATAACATTTTTCTTCAATTACACATTGTCCCACATTCTAAGTCCCGCATTGGGCTGATCGTAAAAACACGGTTCCAAGTAGAACAACGAAATCTAGGATCACAAGTAGTGGACTGGTTGTTGACCTTTTTGATCAGTCTGTAAAGAGACCAAGGGAGCGCGGTATGGGTCCTCGTTAAACTGTTCCACCGTAAAGTGATCGACTTGGCACGCGGGTCATCGGGCTATCAAAGCCGTGATTTCCTCCTCTCAGCGGAGAATCAAAATTGTGTGTGTGGGGGGGGGGAGCATTCGAATCTTCCTCTGAGATGTTTCGAACTCTGCCGCCTATAGCTCACTATGCAGCTCTAGTAGTGACGTAAATAAAATACTACTACTTCTACTACATATCATTTGGGATAACTTCAATATTAAATAAATATTCACAGATGGATCAGTTAGCGATATTTTCAGCAACCAAAAAACACAGATTAGTTAAAGTTAGGAATACCCTTCAAAATTTAAGGTTTTTGCAAATTATTTTTAAAGGAATTAAATCAGGAATTTTTTAAAAACAAATCATACATTTCATTGTGAGATGAAATCATGTATACCGTGACAAGTCACTAGAATCATCACATAATATATAGATAACCCCTTTCATTTCTGTACATATAGAGCAGCATATGTTACCACAGAAAATATCATCAACTGCAGGATGAAAACCCTAAATACTTTTATTCTCATTCCCCACAGCCCTTTGCTTAATTGCTGGGGCTCAGCTGGTTGCGAAAATCGCCCCATTACGCCAATACTGCAACAACCAATAAGCTCAGCCAACGCATTCTATGAGTTTAAATATGGCAGCTTTGATCGCTTTTTTTTTCTCTTCTTCTACATCAATAAAATCTGAAAACCTCAATATTCTTTTTTCTCCTTTTTGCGTGCATTAAATCCTTCGTCTTGAAAGTTTTAGTTCGTATGGAAGAATTTATTGTTATGGAAGTATAAGGTTTCGTTAATTTCTTCATTTTTCAAACGACATTCCGTTTCTACTCGTTTAACGGAAATAACTGAATTTAAAAGGTGTAGTTCTGTTTTTCCATTTGAATCAAAATTGAATTACATTTATTTAATGAAATAAGAATGGTAGAATGAACTGAATACTCTCAAGAATCTGAAGCAAAAAGATAAATTTATAAATGAATACAAAACGGAATCATCATTTGTTTCATATAAAAGTGGACAAGTTTCGAGCTCTCAAAACAGGCTCCCGTTATCAAGATCTACCTACACATGAGTGACGTAAACGTTTGTCATTTTAGACGAGACAGTAATAACAAAATGGAATTATTTTCTAATTTTTTTGTCTACTTAAAAATTCAGTTTCTGAAATTTTTATTTTATTATTGTTTAAAACAATACTAACAATATTGTTCTAAGTAATGAAAATCTACTAAAACAAAAAGGCTCAATCGACAATTTTATGAAGCGATAGAGTTTGGGTATTATTTTTTTTTTTAAACTGCAAAAGATTTTTCCTTATGGTTTAAAAAGCTATCTGCGAACCATTAATATCTGGACACAAAAAAAAAGCATGTTAAATGAAACGTGTGTGGACACATATTAAAAAAATAAATAAAATAAAAACTCTTCACGAAAAATGTTGCTGTACAGTGAGCAAATTAAAAATATCTTTTTATCTAACGAAAAGAATTTCTAGCTCCATTGGACCTCAATATTAAAGATTTGTGAGCATAACATTAAATATGCTGATTAGTTGAAGCAAACGTAATTTTAAGTTTCGAAATCAAACAGAAAAACGTACTTTCTCTACATAAACATACCTTTTTTCGATGGATTTCTGGCCCGCAAAATATGGCTGGTAGCCGCAGTCTGGAAAGTATGGTCCCAATACTTTAGTCAGGAAAGCAATTAAGAGTTTAGACATCTTACTTATGTAAAATTTTTACGAAACCGTTTAGGTAGTTCTCAGAAATTAAATTTTAAATGCACGATTTTTTTAAAAATAGAATAAAATTTAAAATGTTTTCGACAATAATTAAATAAAATAATAAAAAATTGAAAATAATTACTCAAAATTTTTTTTACATACATCTTTGGATACTTTAATTTTATAATTGCGGACAAAATTTTTTAGATTCGCTTAAAATGTTCCAAAGACATGTTAAAATACCGAAAGAAGTAAAATTATTATTAAGGGTTCCAAACTTTCGATCACTTTAGAGATTGAACTATAAATAAGACACCCTATTTTCCAGTTTGTGATAACATTCCGTATTTGTAGGGTCAAGAATCCAAATCCATCGAAAGAAAGATGTGTCTATTTAGAGAAAGTACTATTTTGTGTCAGCTAACCTAATATACCGCCTGCACTAATTAATTAGCATACTTAATGTTAAGTATTCATTCCATTAAGATTGAGTCCCTGTACGTAAAAATCCGTTCACTAGATCAAAAGTGATATTCAGGTTCATATTTGGTTATACCAAATGGATGTCTCTTTATTTTACCTTCTTTTTTAAGAAAGAAAAAAAAGGCTATTGGGGTATTTTAAGAATTTATCTACTCTACGATTTATTTTTATTTCAGTCCTTGAGTTCAGCATTGAAGTGCTTTACAACGAATATGAAACAGAACACAATTTTAACTATTATTGTTAAATAGATATATTTTCACTACACTT
The DNA here is from genome assembly GCF_982258835.1 of Parasteatoda tepidariorum. NCBI lineage: Eukaryota > Metazoa > Arthropoda > Arachnida > Araneae > Theridiidae > Parasteatoda > Parasteatoda tepidariorum. The sequence goes on along the minus strand of NC_141758.1, from coordinate 6,089,712 downwards.
ATTAAATAATTTAAAAATATAGAGAAAACATGGAAAATAATAAAAATTAAAGAAAAGAGAAGGAGGAAAGTTATTAAAATAATTTTTAAAAATATTTTTGAAAAATTTATTAAAAAAAATTTTTTTTGTAAATATATTATTTTAATAATTTTTCTTCTTCTCTTTTCAATAATCTTTATTTCTCTATATTTTTAAATTATATATATAGTAGAACCCCGTCTTTATGTTGTCCGTTTCGTACGTTATCCCGGTTTATACGTTTTTCTAACAGATCGAATTTTTTCACAAAGCTCGAGCTGCGAGTTTTCCTTCTCTTTAAAAAAAAAATAGAGAGACATTTGTTTATTAGATGCTGGTAGCTTTCCGACATTCGTCCTACTTTATCTTATTGTACTTTTGTCTTAGAGAAGGAATTTCCCCCTTGAGTCAAAATCAGAAGAGTGGTGGGATTAGGAGAGGTACAAAAAGGGTGGTTAAAGACAGCTTAAATTGTAAAATTTGGGGGTGAAACTTTTTCCAGCCAACTTCAACCTTTAAATTTTGGACTAGATGAACATTCGTTCAGGAGACACGCGTCTTCTCGGGTTAAAATGTTAGTGAGCAAGATCCTGTACAGATAGAAAACTTATATTCATTTTAACATTTAAAATTTATTTCGCAATAATTACGAAATAAAATACGTAATAACTATAAAATAAGAAATAGTAGTACTTTATTTACGTCACATTTTAGCTGCAAAATGGGCCATTGGTGACAGTCCGGAAACATTCTTGTGGATGATCGGGACACATACCATCACAATTTTGATTCCCTGCAGCCACGATGGCTACCCTGCTTTGGTAGCCTGACTACCTGCGTGTGAAGTCGAGCCCTTCACGGTATAACCGATGTACGGGTCTCCTTTTACCCGACAACATTGTTAAATAAGTAGATTGATAAATAGAGGAATGAATTTACATAGTTGCAGAACACAGGAAAATGTTCCTTCAGAAACATATTTTTTGGCGATAGCGACATGTGAATAAAGTACAAATGATTAAAAGATAACATAATCATAACTACACATTCATGCCGGAGCACGGACTCAATGTCTGTAAGAATCTTAGCTTTTACAAATGATCGAGATTCCGCCTCATCGAGCAATCAAAAGCTACTGAGCATTTTGCATATGCATAAATTCTTTTACAAGTAGGTGAAGAGTTGAGTAGTAAATGGCTTCGACTCGTAAGAAAAACATTGTCTCACGAGTGTGATTTGTTACCACTCCCGATGAGCACCAGATATCGAACTTATCCCGTGACTTAACTAGAAATAAACAACTAGCATAGATTTGGCTGATTTGACGCGATTATCAATCCAATTTCCAAAAATAACAGTTTAACGACAACTGATAATGCACACCCAACTGCTCACTGTCTGCGACCAGCAAAGTTTGACTTCAATGATCTGCAGGTAACCGTATCTTATGATCAGTTCACAGTGAGACTAATTTTTTTTAAATGAAATAGCAAAAATTAAATATTTAATTCACTAGTTTCAATTATTTGATTTAAATCATAGAGACCCTGTAGCAATTGAAAACAATTTTATTCATTACGCATAGATCAATTTTACATAAAATCTCTCATTTCTCAAAAAATATGAAGTAAACAAGCTGTATAAATCAACAAGCAAAGATGAAAATAAATAATTTATTCTTAAATTATGCAAAATTACAAAATTAAAAATCTGTGACACTCGGATCGTCTAGAGATGGTAAGATTCGTAAATTTCTTGAAAACCTACACACAAAAAAAGATATTTATATTTATTAAATTATTTGAATCATTGTAACATTAAAGAAAAAGCATTTGAAACAATGAATTTATAATAATAAAATGAAGAGTTTGTCTGTGGGTCTCTCTAATATATCCAGAACTGTTTCAGCTAATGTTCTAAATTTGGACATTGCGTGAAAGTGGTAATTACAACCCCTGATCCTAAAAATTGTTCAAAATTTTCAATCAGATTGTCCAGATGTTTGAAAAATAGAATGAATTTTTATAAAAAAAAAATGTTCTTAAATAGGTTTTGTGGGCCTATAGTTTCCTTTTATTGGACAAATATGTAAATTTTAAATTTTTTGAGCATAAATATAACACACATTTTAAATATTATTTAAGTACAAAAATTTAAAGTAACAGTAAATGTAAAGTAACATAATTTACAAATTATGAAAGTCCCAATTAAGAAAGTTTCTTTTAGTTAATCCTTTATAAGACCTGGAAAGCATACTTCCCACCCACTTCATTCATTTTTAAACATGGAATGCTATTTTCCAACCTCAGTTTTGTGCTGCCATCTGCTGATATCTTAACAAATTACAAAATAACGAAAGAATACCAATGATAGGCTTTGTTTACATAACATTGAGTAACAATAAAGGTTAGCACAACAAAAGGAGAGGAAAACCCGTGAACAATCTTCTCTTGTGCGACATGAGATTGTTCATTTGATTATTTTTCTTTGAGTTTATTTGCAGATATAAACACAAAATTTACAAATTCAGACATTCAACCCCTTAATGCATTTGCCTGTGCCTGACACGGGCGAAAGTTACCAGCAAATTTGCACCTACTCATGTCTCACACAGTTAATCTTGAATCTTGCGTCATTTTATTTCAAATGCCGCCTGAGAGTAAAAATGAATAGGCTAGATTATAATTAAATTGATTCACCATAGATGACACCACTATGTGGCATTTTTCTTGTGTAAACAACATGGTGCATTTTGATGATTAGCTACTTGATATACTAATTAAATTTAATGAATATTAATTGATATAATTAGATTTTCAAAATTCAAAAGAAACATGTAATTAAATTGTTTAAACTTTGTTTGTACAGAAATTTTTTTTATAACTTTTGCACCCACCCCTGCTCCCTAATAACTGAAATTGCAAAAAATAACTTACCATTAAACCTATTTATTCATTTCATGTCCAAACTTTTTTTGAATTTTTTACAGCTTTTCCGGAAAAGAAGGGGGGGAAAAACTCGTGCTTTAAGAGGTTAAAAACACAGGTCAAGTTTTCAGCTAATTCGTCACAGTAGGGGGGGGGGGATCCCAGCTACCTCTCCACAAAATGAAAAAAAAAAAGGATCTTAAAAAACTAATTTCCTATAACACACTAAATGGATTCCTTTTTATAAATCAATCTCAATCCTGAAAAATCATATCATATATAGCTTGTTTTCGGGAGAAATAAAAAATATTGGCTACCAAGACTTAGTAAAAGTTATAATATATAAGTCAATCTAATTTATTTTCTTCACAGTTAGCCCCATAAAGGTTAACAAATGCTCAACTGAATATTTAGGTTACGGGTTTATCGATACCTGTTTAATTCATTTTTGCAATGAACACAAAACATTCACATGCTTAAACATCTGAATGCTGTGAAGTCAAAAAACAAACAAATTTTGCTTACGCAGCAAATCCTTGCGTTATTTCCTCCACTTTACTCGGGTGGCAGACAATGGAGCACCTGGAGGTGGCGTCTTGAAACAAGGGTTTCATGTACTTGACTCCTACACGCTCCATGTCCTGAAAGGTGACCTTGGGAACCTTCTCCAACAGTTCCTGTATGAAGTTCATGTCAACATTGTTGTAATAAGCTCTAAGGGACTCCTCGGCCACATCAGACACGGTCTTCACCCTCTCAATGATTTCAAAGATCATACTGCTGCACGCCGACTCTAAGAATTCTTTGTCCCATTTACACTCACCATTTAAATGAGACTCCTACAATACATGAGAGAAAGTGAAACCTTCAAATTAAACTTTATATATATATATATAAAGTTTTAGAATTTATTGAGGAAGGGTCATATACACAAGCAAGCAAAAATAGTATCTTTCTGCCTTTAAAATACATTTAAAGCTGAAAACAATCTTGACATTAGGTAAAAATTTCTGTTTTTTCAAAAATGCATGCCTTATTTTGTATTTTTTTTTTTTTTTTTAAAGATCTTTTTTGTGTAAAGCAAAAAATGTATCAATCTTGGGAAAAGTTAGGGTTTTTTTATATACAAAAACTGCTTCGTGTGTGCATTCTTGTCATTGTGTTTAATATAATAGAATAAAATTATAAAATAATTTAAGCTTTTATAGCAATACACTATTTGAGATTATGCTGCAGTACTTGACCACAAATCTTTAATTCATTGAAACTAGATAAGTGTAACGCATAAAAGAGATATTGTATCATTTTATTCTTCTCTATTTATTTATTTATCATTCTATATTCTGACAAATATTTTTAAACTATCGAGATAAAACTCTTAAATTTCATTTTTATGCTTTAGGCAGATCATTTTATGACAAATTTAAAATTTTACTTTTTCTTTGAAAATTTTCTTCGAGATATTATACAAAAAGAAGATCGGCAAGACAAGAAGACACATTGCATCACATGGTAATTTTTCAAAAATCCTCACAAGATGAGGTTCTTTACTTCAAGAATGGTGTAAATTTGAGAAGTCTTTTTCTCAGGTTTGTGATGCCAGAAAATTGCTTTGAGTTGCCTGTTTACAATCCTCATGATGCGAAATGTTAGATCCATAGTTGTCAGAGTTTTCCTTTTAAGCATACAATGTATTAGGATAAATCAGGGGTCCCATTCAAATTCAGAAGAAAAAAAATTCCCTGACTTTTCCAGGTCAGGCAATTTTCAATGAAAATTCAGACTATATTTTATCAACACTATGCAATTTTACATCAAAATGATTTATTTGTAACTACCCAAATATTAGATTACATGATAAAAAAAAGTATAATTGAATGAATGAGAATGGTAAGATTGAAGTTACACTAAAATGGGACTAATAATTGTAATAGATGCTAGAATTATTTAACTCCAATCTCAATAACTGATTACTGTTAGTGACAATTCTAAGACTGATTATTTTTCAGGTATGATATAGGAATTTTCCAGGTTTTTGTTTTAAAAAAAAATCAGTTTTCCCTGACTACCCCATGCTTTTTAGAGTCAAAATAAAATTCCCTGATAATTTCATTTTTTCCTGTTCACCCTGATAAATTAATAAGCAGAATGAATTTTTGTTCCTTAACACTTTCTGCCTTACTTACAAGGGAAACTAGGGAAGTGTGACTCGCCAATTTTGAAATAATGATTTTTGAAAATGGGTAGTATGCCTTATGATGAATAATTTTGGGGGGAAACATTCGTTTCGGCCCATAGAAGGTCCTGTGAGAGATAAAAAATAATTCAATGTATAGAAAAATTGGTATTTCATTACTTCAATACAGACTATTAGTTATTGTAATTATCTCATACTCCAATTAATTTTGTGGTACTTTCACATACTATATAATGCATATTTATTGTCAAAATTGATTTCGAAAATTTTATATATCTGTAGTTTTTCTGAAAAACCTGTTAGGTAAATTTAGAAAAAAAAAATTTACATCAAATTTTTTAAATTTTTTCTCAAAAAACTTTCCAAATTAGTTGGAGTATGTAATTGCAAATCAATTAATATTAATTAACAATTAAATAATAACTAATTAACAATTAATTAATAATTAATTTTCTGATTGATTTATTAATTAGCAAATTAATTAATTATCCAATTAATTACAAATTAATTGGAGTATGAGACAATTACAATAACTAATAGTCTGCATTGAAGTAGTAAAATACCGATTTTTCTATATATTGAATTATTTTTTACCTCTCACAGGACTTTCTATGGGCCGAAACAAATGTTAATTAATTTATTAATTAGCAAATTAATTAATTATCCAATTAATTACAAATTAATTGGAGTATGAGACAATTACAATAATTAATAGTCTGCATTGAAGTAATAAAATACCGATATTTCTATATATTGAATTATTTTTTATCTCTCACAGGACCTTCTATGGGCCGAAACGAATGTTGCCCCCTAAAATTATCCCTCATAAGGCATACATCCCACTAGTTTATTTCAAAATTGGCGAGTCACACTTCCCTAGTTTCCCTTGTTAGTTGCATACATTTCTAGGCAGAGGAAAAACAAATTAAGAAATACTATCTTACATAAAGTGAAACTTACAACAGCTTTTAAAGTTTCTGTGTATCCCTTAACAATGTGTGTAGCTCTGGTTAGGTTGAAAAATATTAACCCTGAGTCAGGATCTAAATACATGCTGCAACTGTAAGCTAAACCCTGACCTCTCACTTGTCTCCACACAGGTCCCTAAAATGACAATCCACATTAAGTATTAAAACTTCCTATAATGAAAAACAAACATTTGAAATGAAACTTTTAGGCATAATTAGTTTTACTCTAACTAGTAGAAATTAAAGAAATAATCTAAGTTGTAGGAACACAACTTTTCCAAGGTTATAATAATAATTAATGGTATCCTACATTTTTCTCATCAATTATTAATAAAAAAATTACATTCAAAAAAAGCTCATAATATCTCCCTACATACTGAATATTAATAAAAAAAGAGTATTTTCTTTCAAAAACGATTATAAGAATGAAATTCGTATTTATACTTTGTATTTATTATCAGAACACAGTGACATAAAGGTGAGATTTATTGAGGTGTTTACTACTTACTAATATATAATAATCGTTTTGTGCTAGAAAGAAATAAAGAATATAAAACAGAAAATAAATTTTAACTTTCCACTTTTTAACTTTTAGACACTAAAAAAGAAATTATAAAATAATCATATGAGCAACATGAGAAGAAAAAAATCTTGCAGATATTATGAACTAATATTTATTTTATGCAAATAATTGTGTAAGATTAAAAACATGTTAGACAAAAGGCATTTTAAGGATTTTTGATTTTAAAATATAAAAACAAAATACAACTATATAACACAAAGACAATAGTAAATTAATGGCTGTATTTCTCATTATTATTGATATTAAAAGAATGTGAAAATAAATAATATTCATATTCTCATTGAATTTTTGAATTCATAATTTTAAAAAATGACAAACACTGAATTCATTTCAGATAATTGCAGCATAGCTTTTACAATAATCAGTCTATCAATTTGACAATAGATAGTTCGGAAAAAGAAAAAACCGAAAAGATTCTGATAAAATTCTAAGTGATAAAAATAAGTAAGGCTTACTTCATAATCCAGTCATAATACTTAGATTATTATTTTGATACTTAGATTATTATTTTGTATGTTTTAATTTTATTTGTATGTTAATTAGTACTTTTCAAGCATAAGTAAGTTAAGTAACGTCAAAGGAAATAAAGATTTAAATAATTAATTTTATAGTTTTTCTAAATCATAGAGAATAAATTTCAGTTGCTATATTGGAAAGAATGGTTCGAATGGACATTAAAATAACATTGCACTTACAGATTTGTAAAAAGGAACTATATGCATGGATTATTATAATGAAAGGTTTGTTGTAAAAAGAGATTGTACTAAAGAGTGTAGACTATTAACTTTTTTGTATTTGATCATATGAAATTCCTCACAAATTTTAGTCTTCTATTCCCGCAATCTTAAGTTTGATTAATAAACAATTTTTGAGAGGCTTCATAAGAAATTGATATTATGTTGTTTGGTCATTTTGGCTTTAAAAATAATCTAAAAATTATGGAACACAAACCTCCAGTTGAGTAAGGTACTGTATTAAAACTAATATAGGCACATAATCAGGATGAGTGGGTGATGTGACACATGGCGCACACTGCACCAAATATCCGGTCTCTACAGATCCGAGGCCAATAATCACACCCCTAGGTTCATCACCCATTTTAAGCTGAAGTAACTCATGGCACTTTTTAATTGGGCTCCTATTCAAAAGAAAATAATCAATAACATAGACAATAGAATAGACCAAAAAAGGTAAAGTATCTTAAATTTTTAAACAGTAGGATGGAAATATTTTATTTTTTTAAATTAATTAAACATTGCACCCTAAAGTAGTATATTCCTGCAGAATTTTTTGCTTTCATATTTATTTAATTTATTTTTTAAAAAAAAATACTTGTGTGATTTCTCTGTAACGATTGGAATTCAACCTTATCCAAACTATTGCTAAAAGAATTCACAAGCTTCTACTTTTTTTCTCCTTAACTTGTAGATTTTCCTATTAAGATAACAAAATCTCAAAATGATTTATTTAATTTAAACTGCATTAAAAGTAATAAATGAAGAGGGGAAATTATTAAAAGAGTATTGCTACTTAAATCATAAGATTTTTAAATTAATTTTTTCTGGCAAAAATTATATATAGATATTTCTTTATTCTTTGACAAACTGATACTCACTTCATGATTCCCACTTAAATTCCAAAAAAAAAAAAAATTTAAATTCTTGACTTCTTCTCAATTTGCTAAAAAAAATTGTTGGGGTGGGATGCATTTTGTAAGAATCTCTTAGTAGTTGATAGAATAATATCGACCATTGTAGTAAGCTTTTTATAATAAATAATTCAAACGTATGTTAGCATTATTTACATTTTAACTCAATAGCAACTATTTTTTGATAAATTAAATAATGGCTCTCTCTCTCTCTCTCTGCATTGCTGGGAAACTGTTTTTCTATCACTTTGGACTCCAGCTTGATGGTGAGCGGTTGAAGTGACAGGGGTTGAACTCACCCTTTCTTTCATCAATTTATTTTCAAAAAAGCAAAATTTTTAAATAAAAAAACATATAGAATATTTCTTCTATCTATCGTTATATCCTAAGTACTGAAAACTAAGAAGATGCTTTTAAGTTTTTATGTAAACATTATAAAAGAGTAAATTTATTTATTTTTAAATAAATAATGAGAGTTATTACTTTTTATATCCTGGTTGAATATGAGGAGGAAGGAAATCTTCAATCCAGGGTTGCTCTGGATTTACTTTTGACTTTAATTTGTCTAGGTTCACAGCTAAATGAACAGTCATCTTCTCAGGCCTCACAACCAATTCTTTGATTTTGTTCAATTTCTCAATAACCTGAAATAAACGAAAACAATCCATAAAATGAGATCAAATTCAAATAAAAAGTCACACTACTCACAGAGCGCTTTATAAGACACACTTAATTGATAATTTATTTTCAAATTTAATATATTTTTTTTGTGTGCATATTTTTAACTTTTTTGCTCCTCGCCTAGAGATTACAAGGGTACTACAGATCTCGACATTTATTTTCTTCTGTATATTAAATGGAACATTTTCTAAAGCTAGTTTTGTGCAAAATCAAAGATAGTGTAAAAATAGATCTTGATATTTTTTCAAAACTCAATTTTATTAAGTAATGCATATTTTAATAACTATTCACTTAAAATACCTATTTTCTGAACTTGAAAAAGTTCCAATGATTCTAGATAATACTTTACGAACCAACATTTGAAAAAATATCAAAGAAAATATGCTTTTTTATACTCCTTAGAAACTTCCTAAACATTAAAACAAACTCTTCATTTTAGTTCATTGTGTTTTTCTAAAAAGCAACTAAGCACATTTTAATTTTTTAAATAATGTTCAACTCGAAAAGAGTCACATCAAATTCAAACAAAATATTAGAAACTTAAAAAGTTTTTTAAATTGGAATTAAAAAACTATCCATAAAAAAAAGCAATGAGTTATGTTTCTATAGAAAAGTTTTTTTTTTAAAACAACCTGACAAAAACCTCAAATAAATACAACAAAAAAAATTTACCTCTTCAGGTTTTGATTCTAAAGTTTGTAGAGTTTTTGAAAGGAAATTTGCTTGCCTCAGCATACTGGATGTCCAACGATTACTGTGTGGGTGAAATATTAAGTTATGCAGTAGCGTTCTCATAACTGTACCTCCTTTACGTTTCAGACCAGATACAGCAGTCACCATTTTATTGATAGATGTCTTGATTCTTGATGGTTCAAATACAATTTGATACAACAATTCTCGTATCCACTGAACTGATTTCTCATACTTTTCTTCTGCAACCTTAAGGTTAAAAATAATGATTACTTTTTTACAAGGATGGGACCAAAAAAGGTTTAAATTTTAAAGACACTGATTCATATTTACTCAGTCCCAAGAAAAATAAATAAAAAATTGTTTATCGAAGTTTAATTTTTTTCATAAAAATACGTAAAACAAATTCTGAATATGTATGTAAGGGTAAAACAAAACAAAAGATATTTATTAAAATTGAATTGTACTGATCCATACTTGCTCGAATTAGTTTAAAAATTCAACATTTTCTTCTAAATAAGTCAGACTTGAAAACATAAAAACTACTTTTGAGCCAGACTTAAAAAATGCTATTATCATTAAAATGCCTAATATGTGCTGTCAAAGATTAATAAAAATCATTATTTACTTATTTTTTTAAATGAATAATTTTTTTTTTAAATTTACTAATAATGCTTAATTTAATATTTTTAAAAACACTATTGTAGCTAAAATATTTAATATTTCTAAATAAAATAAATAAAACTAATATTTAATTAATGAAATTTAATCATTGCAACATAATCATAAAATAAATAAAATCATAGTTATCTTTATTCACACACAGCACCTTTACGAATTTTTAAAAATAAAAACCCGATTTGTCACTTAATGGTGCGACTATGCTCAATGCAGTAACAGTTTGTATATATTACAAAATATTTCATCATACTCAGTTAACAGATTACGTTTCAAAAGTGTTCACATTTAAATGAAACTAAAACTATTTGGGTATAATAGAAACATGTTAATGAAACAGCAAATTATTTTACATATGAATGGAAAAGGACTACTGGTTTCCCATCATTTTCAACCACATTGTTTTTTTGTTCGTTTTTTTTTTATTATTATTTATTACACTATTTTGAACATCAATTAGTTATTTACATTCCTCTCTCATTATTTCACTTCATAAAACCTCTTTTAACACCAATAAAAAAAGAAAACTTTTTTTAAAAAAAAACACAACTTTACATGAATGTAATCATAAATTATACTGCATAAAATATTGTTTTGCCTTAAATCAATGACATTTTTTTTAAAAAAAAATCTAATTATTTAAATTAATGATTTTTAAAAAAAAATCAAAAAATTTTAATTACAATTTAAATTATAATTTGAATGATGCCTACCCTAACGTTGCTACAGTGCCCGCCGCTAATAAAATCACTGGATAATAAAATCAGCCGCTTTATAAAATCAAATCGGCAAGAACCGAATCTTTACAATATTAATACATGTTAAAAGCATCCTTTAATAAAATCAATGCCGCCGCTTTTTAAGATCAAAGTTTTGACTACATAATAAATTAAAAGTGCAATATTTCAGCTTCTTTTGTTCTTATTAATAAAATTTTATTTTTTCGAAGTTTAAAGATTTTTTTAGAAGAAGCAACAGTTAGAAGAAGCTGGCGTGGCTAGCATTTTCCTGAGGATATTCATAGTGTAAGAGTTAAGGAAAAATGTGGGTGGTAAGCGGCGAGTTCATAGAAATCAATGTCAATTCCTTGACTTGAATGAAGTTTGGAGAAACCTATCTCATTCAGCAGGGGGTCGAATTCTTATCTTACTTTTTATTGAATGAACCATAGAAGGGAGAGAAGTTTCTTTTGTTATCTATCTCTACAGAGAACATGAATGGATTTCCAAAAACTGTGCGCATGTTCCATAGCTATTGACGATAAACTGCAAACATCAGGAGAAAAATCTGATTCTGAAATTGTTACAAACATCAAAAATTGCAAAGTTATTTTCAATCAAGAAATGGAGGAATCAGACTCAGAAGATGAAATGAACTCATCAGTGCCATCTTCAATGGAAGTCAGAAAAGCACTTAATGTAGTGCGGCAAGCTTTAGAACAAAGAGGAGGAAATATCCAAAACTATAAAAACTTCTATAAACTCTCAAATGATGTTGAAAAGTTAATTTTAAATACTGAAACTCAAGCAACCATTGATCGGTTATTTGCAAAATTTTAGAAATTTAATCTTATGTAGGGTTTTACTTTATTAAAATAATTAAATTAGTTAAAATAAAACATTAATGTTGTCATTATTTCAGCTTTTAAAGTGTGTGCATTTAGAATACAAAAAATTTGATTTTTTTTTCCAAATGCTGAATCGCCTCTCAATAAAATCAGCCGCTTAATAAAATCAAAAGAGCATAAAACGAAAGTGATTTTAATAAACGGCGGGCACTGTATTGATAAAAATAATATTAAAAGTAATTTTAAACAAATTTGTATCCAAAACATTTCCTGAGAGATTATGATGCTTTTTAGAACAACCGCTAAAAAGGTACAGCTATGAGTTAAATCAGTTTTTATGCTTACCATTAATTCTAGACAAATAAGTTGAGCATATGTCCCACAGAAAAAACGTTGGTAGTTGAATCCCAAGTTAGCTGATATCGAAATGGTATCTTTCTCCAACTCAGTCACCACATCCTGGTAGGGTATAATTTCTAGAAATGTTACATAGGCAAACATGTTAAATTGAACTCATGAATATTATATGCAATAATGATTCCTATCTATATTTCAGTAAATAAAAAAAGACAAAAAATTATAATTTAACATTTTAAATACTATTGGCTGATTTGATAAATACAAACATTGTGTAAACATTTTCCATTAACCAGACTGTGTCGGGGTCAGGGAACTGGCCTTGCACCAGAAAGGTTCTGGGTTCGAATCCTGGACAAGGCATGTATGTTCTTTCAATCTCTGTACTGTGGGAGCAACGTTGGCCAACCTAATATGGTGTCTCTGAAAGAGTGGCCAACAAATTTGCCCTAACATGCCTGAATTGACAAAATGTCAACCCAGGTGGGCATTGGAAAAAAATATATATTCTTGTATAGCTAAATTATCCATTTCCCAAAAAGAAAAATGTAATGTTATAAAATTTTTTTGCTTAAATAAAAAATTGCCTCGTTGTGCAATGTGTCATTTACGTGAGCAGACTATTCCTATGCAATAACCATTCCTAAATTACACTTTGACAACTATAAATACATGTTTTCAAGAAGGACAAAAAATACAAATCCTCTAACCCTTTTTTTGAGACATGTGGTTACAATTGCACAGCACAATAAACAAAAAGATGAAAGATTGAAAAAGTTACATTTACAGATTCTTTAATTGAAATATATTTCACAGCTTTTTTATTGATTTTTTAAACAGGCTGAGTAACTGATTCATTATTTTTTAAAAACCTTATATGAAATAAAAAGCTTTTTAAAAATCTACCTGGTTTTGCTTTCCCAGTCAACAAATTACCCAAAGTTTGTTTTGACAAAGAAGAACAGAATTAAGTGGATTTTTGAATATTCTCTCACAAGTCGCAATGCCGTACAGAATGGTTGATACATCCAACTTTAACTTGGTCAACACACTATAGGTATTACTTTTCCTACTACTGACTTTACACCATTTTGTATCAATCCCATCAAAACAATAAAAAATTCTGAAACAGGGTTCCCACTCTATGATGAGATTGAAATTCAAGGACTTTCCAGGACTTTTCAAGGACCTCAACAAAATTTTCAAGGACCTTAATCTAAGACCAATTTTAAAAATTATTCTCTTCTATTTTACTAGAAGCAACAATGCTTGTTGTGGCAATAATTAATTTCAAATATAATACCTAAATGCATTGCCTATATAGAGAGAAGAGAGTATATGTATTATGGACTAAAATTTATATTTTTTTAAAAACAACCCTACCGGTTTTACATATTAATTCACAAAATCATTTTCAGCACAATCTATATCAAATGGTAATGAGGTGTTAATGGTGTAATCCTTTAATCCTGTGTATTTCCATGTGAAGGCTGCATGAAAGACAGAGCTATATCTTAGGTATTTCATATTCCATGACTATTCCATAACCCCCTCCTCTCCTCCATTAAACATCGTTTCTGAAATTATTCATCCATAATTTACACAACTTTCTCTAAATGTTATGCAGCAACAATTCTTTCTAAAAATAAAAATTAGAAGGAACATATCCCATTTTGACCAAGTTTAAAAGCATTATTCGTTATGTGTAATCCACAACTGCCAATGAATATGACCTGGTGGGAATATTTCTCTTTTAATTCACACTGAAGCTTCTAATAGAATTTCCAATTGACATAGAGTCCATCCATGGATAATTGAAGTATTTTAGAGAGCTTTTAACCATCATCCATGCATTTGTAAAAAGAGGACAAAATATTTTCTGCAGTTCCATGACCCATAAATTGGGAGGTAAGATACTTAGTGCAAACTTTATTATCAATTCCTTACCATAATGTCCATCTGCTTAGATTGTAGAGACTGATTTAACGTCTCATCAAAGAGTACAGTGTAGCAATCAACATTCTTCAGCTCACTTATAAGAATCCCTTTGAAGTATAGTGCCAATCCAAAGGAGCCCAAATAGGCTCACTTTGTGGCACTACAAAAAAATTGTCTCGCTATACAGCTATTAGCAAACATTTTGGAGAACAATTTACTAATCCCTTCACAGGAGTTAATGAATAATTACTAGTGATGAGCTTCAGACTCCAGAGAATTTCAGCATCAAGCACATTCCTTTTGACCAGATAAGAAAACAATGTTACCTCGGCCACTAAAGTTTCTGTTTCACATGGGGCACACGATGTTGAAGGAGTATTTACACCAGATGAATTAGATGTTCATGTCTTTGGAAAAAGAGAACTCAGGGCATGAGACTGATTATTTGTTTTACCTTTCTCTGATGTGTGATTTCAGAGCAGATTCTTCCATTTTTGCGATATCGATGTCCTTCATGCATAATCGGCACTTGGCTCTGAACTTCTTTTCGGGCATCGATAAAATCCATTCTTTATAAGCTTGATTATCCATCCATTGGGGATTAAAATAGCACTTCCCAAGCATAACTAGTCTAAACTACATAACACAAATACGAAGTCGTGCCTTTGCGAATACGCTTTACAATAAAGTTTTGAAATGACGCAAACGTAAGGACAAGTGCGGATGGTAAAACGGCAAATTTATTGAAAACTACAAGGTACATATTGTTACAAAATTCGAGAGTATTCCAGTTTCGATAAGAAAAAAGAAGATCTAAGCATATGCGACAGAAGATGAAGTGGAGTCTCGCCCCGAACGCATTGATTGTCTGCTGAGCTCCGCGCGCTTGGCAGACACCAAGACGCTAGGCCCGGTTAGAAACGGTGGCGTTAAAAACCACGTGAGAGAGCTCGGGAACAAAACAGAAAGATCCGTGGGTGTTTTATAAAAAGGGCCGCCGGCAGTATTGGACAAATTCAAGGACCTATCAAGTTTTTCAAGGACCTAAGACGTTTTTCAAGCACTTTCAAGGACCTAAATTTAGCAACAAAAAATTCAAGGACTTTCAAGGACTCTCAAGGACCGTGGGAACCCTGTGAAATGTCTCTGCACTATAAAGCACAATACTAAAATTTTAGAATATTGCGAAACAAGCTTTGGCCTCTTCTCCTTAAATAGAAAAACTATCACAAAAATACCTGGTGCTCAAAAAAGAGATAATTGAAATATTGGCCAAATTTAGAAATCTATTCTAAACTACTTTTTCATTTATCTACAATTCACAATGGCAGAGAAAAATAAATCCACTATAAACAGTAGTGTGTTAACAATGTTTTTACAATTAAGTTCAACGGGAGTAAGTAGAGGGACAAATTCTGTTACCATATGAGAAAAAATATTGTTAATGAGTTATCTGAAAAACTGTGCAGAGCTTACCTCCATTACGCTTGATTGGGCATTCATCTAAAAGTTCGACAAATAAGGGAAGATACAATCGCAAATCTTGAGGAAGGTCATTGGTATCCATCATAACATAGACCTGAAAGGAAATCTTAATCAAAACTCAGGACATAAGATAAAATATAATGACAATTTCATGATATTTTATTTCATAACTGAACAGCCGACCCATCTTTGAACTATCAATATTCAACTCTGTAGCCTTATAATTTTGAACACAGTCCAAATGACATAGTAACTCCCAGATTGGAACAAACAACCAAATAAAATTGATTTTTCTCATTAAGTGCACTCCTGTAACTGTCTTGACATAGGAGAGAAACATCTACGACCAAAGTAGACAAAAAAAACATTACATTTATTAAATAAAAACAGTACATTTAAATTACATAACAGTATGACAGAGTTATACATGTGTTTGCAGCATGAACTATGACAGGACTAGAAAAACTGTAAAAGCCAAATAGAAAGAGTGGAGCATAATACTAACAAGTTGATTTATATACATTTACAATAGTCGTCAAAACTGAAACTATATAGTCTTCACATTTGACACTTTAATTTCCTGCAATGCGAATCGCAGCGATGGCTGGTCGATACAAATTCCAACCCTTGGTCTCCCACTTTCCACAGTGCTGACATGAAATATCCTCAGTGGTAGCCAGATCATGGGTTAGAGTCCCATTGCCGTCAGGCTAAATGTGGGAGGTTTTCATTATTTTCCTCTCCATGTAACGCAAATGCAAGTTAGTTCCATCAAAAAGTTCTTCACAAAGGCAAATTTCTCCCAGTACTTGATCCAGGAGTTCCCTTGTCCTCTGGATTGGGTTCACAATTACAAGGCAACGGAGCTCAATATTAGTAATAGTAAAACCAAAATTGGGTTGGTTGTTCAATGATGGTTATAAAATAAAATTACATGAAAGGAAAGCATAGCTTAGTTGTACTAGTGGGAAAATTTAAGTAATAATGGCAACACACATTATGATCTGAATAAATTTTTCTGCTATAAACCAACCAGTGAGCATAGAATCCAGCAGAAAATATTTAAATCTTGATCGCATTTCCAACATGAACTAGCTTTTGTGGAGAGCAGGGCACATCAACCAGAGGTATAGTGTACCCAAACCTTAAGTCATGATTAACGAAAAGCTTTATAGCTGAAACAAAGTTCAGCAAAGACCTGACAGGAATATCTTGTAATTTCCCAGACCCAAATATTCAAATCTTGTCATTGACCATACTCTGGTACAATGAAAGAAATAAAAATTTGCAAAATATAAATAACAATACATGCAAAAAAATTAGATAAAAAAAAATTTATAGAATTTTTTTTAATTGTATTATTAGAAAAGAAAAAATAAATTGAAGAAAAATTTAGAGACAGAAAAAGTTAGAGAGAATAAACTGAAGAAAAATTTTCTACACATAGCTATATTTCTTCTAGACGGTACAGTGTTTTCATTACAGGAAAAAAAATTGAGAGAATTTCTCATCCTTTCTCAAAAACAGGGTGAGATTTCAAAAAGTTAAGTGAGATTTCAAAAAATCAAAAAAACACGAATAGACTTGGAAAAAAAAATTTCTTTAATTATAATAAATTTTTAACATCTTCTAATTGAATATTTTTGCTGCATCATCATATGGAAAATGTTCTATATCTACTTTTTCATCAGTTATTATATTTATTTGGCTGAAAAATATCCGTATTTGTTTCGTTTTGACCGTTTCTACCGACATTTGCTTCATTTTCATTTGTCCGTTAAGGACAAATGAAATTTATGCACAAAAAATGTAAACGTCTTACATGAAGAAACCTTACCTACGGTGAACACGTAGTTGCAGAGAAATGTGCTCTGGAAGGGATTCCGTGGTTCGGGGGGGGGGGAGGTGTTCTGCTATTCGCACCAGTTTTGAACAATACTGGTAAATAGGGAAGCTAGATAACAAGGAACAATGTTCAAAATAATGAAAGATCAAGGAAGAAAAGTGAAACGGATTTCATTCAAAATGGCAAAAGACGAAATTTTTTCCAAAATTTGCGCATTTTGAAATAGATTAAAAGAGTGTGCGAACTTCTCGCGTTAATCATTTTTTATTGCGGGAAAAGAAAAAAATATGCGAGATTCTCGCGTTCTCGCGCTGTAGTGAAAACACTGACTTATACATATTTTCTTTTCAGCGGCACACCAAATAATTAAGAATACAAAAAGATAATACATTTATCTTACCCGGATAAAGTTGGTGTTTATAGCATCTAATTGAAAACGGCAAGGCATTTTTTTAATCGGGAAATCTAAACCACAACTTTCAGTTTCAACAATATTGCAGATTCTTTTCAAAGGATGCAGTTTTATAGATTTAACAGAAGGCACGGTAATAGAATTCAAAACTTCTTTTGGTGGCAAAATCTAAAAAAATACAAATTAATAAACAAATATACTACTGATGTGGAATAACTCAATATAAAATTATGTTATGTTTAAAATAAATGCACAATAAATAACACACAATAAATAAATATATTTATTTAAAGGAAAAGATAACCCATAACTTCATTAGTAGCAAATCTGTGGATCTTTTATTTTCTACAATTTTTTACTACACTTTTATTATTGTAAGATTCTTTTAAATAATTTCCATTTGGCAAAAAAAATTTACCTACATGAAAATCAAATTAAATAAACAAATAAATCTTATTCTCTTATGGGGCATAAAATGCAGTAACAGCAAATGAAGTAACTTACTTTACAAATATTAAAAAACTGCATCACATTTTTTTCCCCTTTTTTGGACAATTGACTTATCATTTTGAAATTGTGTACAATTCATCATAGAAAAATGACAAAGCTTAACGGAACAATTATAAATAACTGAGACAAAATCATAACAATTAAGAATATAGCATATTATTTTGTAGAAAGTGTTATTTTACTTGACGAAATAACTTCGAAAAGCAGCAATAATTAGCTTCAAGTATATTTTTGATAAATTATTTTCAAAAACTTCGACCGATGTAACAATATTAAAAATAATTAATGCTATTTTCCATTGGTGCAATGTTATCACTATTATATTTCGTTCACACATAATTTAGCAATTGTTTTTTGATTTTTTTCAATTTGAGTTTGAAAGAAATTATTTTATTCAGAGCTTTCAATATTTTTATAATTTTTGTTACATTTGCAGGAAAAATAGTAAGAAATTTGAAATGCATGTATTTTTTATTTTATGAAATGCATCAACTAATAAGTTTCCCATGAGCATTTACTTAACCATAAAATAAACACAAATCCAGAGGTTAATGCATTAAATACAGATCACTATGTTCTCAACTTTAATGATATTAAAAGATATTTAACATTTTAGGGTTTCTAAAGCAGATATTTCCATATTATTGTCACAGCAGTTAGTGAACAAAAATCGTCTTCACAAACACACAATAGTATGTAATTGTACATAAGAATATTTTATATCAACATTGAAAGGCTTAACCACAAAAACAGAATGAAGGAATGTCAGCATAGCTATTTAGTTCTTATAATTGAGAATAAAACTTTACATTGTAGCTTCAGTAGATGATAATGTTTCTTTATTTTTCATTTCTGTTCAGCAACCTGATCAGTTTGACATTTTACTTCCATATAACACTTAAACTGATTGTTCTATTTTGAAATTTTGCAAACTTTGCCTTCATGCTAAACTTGGTGTTTAAAATAATGTAGTTATGGAGCGATAAAATAAAAATCCAATAACCAAAGCAAAGTGATAACCATTTTGAAAAAAAAAATAACAACATTTATATAAAGGTGAGTTTTGGTTTAATAAACTACAAAAACTTACTTCATTCTGTTCAATGGCATCCTTCAAAACCTGTGCTTTTTCTTTCAAACCATCGGGTCCCAGTTTCTTCTGCTGTTCCTCAATTCTCTTCTTTTCAATCTCAGCCATTTCAGCTGCAAGCGCTGGGCTAGGACGCCCTTCAACCTACAACATGAATTCAAATTTTTCTCAGAAACATTCGATATTAGGAGAAAAAGTAATGGAGTGAAAACAAATAACAAAGTTGATTTTTTACCAAAAACTGATTTTAGAAACGACAAGGGTAAATAACCAGTTCAAACATTCAAAAACCTGGTAACAATCAAAATGCACATGAAAATTTTTTATAGTACAGTGAACTCTCATTACTACGATATCCAATACAACAATAACTCTCATTATTACGATAATGTTTCGTGATCCCGACGAACTTGCATATGAATTAATGTCAAGCTCCTCGCAATATTACGATATTCTTTGAAGCAATGAACCCCTGAAAAAAAATATTTTTTTTTCAAATTTCAACCGTATTTTCTCCATGTATTATTAATTTTCAATTATTGAAAAAAATATTATTTTATCATCTTTTGCCATTTTTTACATATTTTCTGACTGAAGAAGACTCACTGCTGACCCCTTCCCCCCAAGAGCTTCCATTCTTAGAATCGCCTTCCTTATCTCTTAAGTCACATGTAACATTCCTCTCTAATTTCATTTCCTTCAAGTTAAAAGCGGATCATGAGTCACAAATGACCACTAGCATCACATTAACACCTGTAAGATAATTTTTTAGAGAAGAATCTGTAGAAGGTAAGGGAGTATGATTCACAAACAAAAATCATTTTCGTGCTTTGGACTCAGTGCATACTTTGTTGGTTGTCTTGACATTAAAACAAAAATGAACAAACAAACAAAAATATCTGATTCTTTCAATAAAAAAAGTTTACAGGTATGTTTACAATCTAATTTTCTGAATTTATTTCAGTTATTTTTAATATTTAACCATAATTAACACTCTGTAAATTAATATTTGCATAATTTTTAAATACATGTATAGTTAATGCATATATAACATTAAAATTTTTAAAAAAAATTATTGTGTCCCCAAAATATGTAAGCCCTTGATATAACAATATATTCCTCTACAACAATATATTTAAACCAAAATATAGTTATAGCGAGGTTTTACTGTATATTCAAAAGATTAAATTAAGACATAAGTACATAAAAAAATATAAATGTATCCTGGTAAAAAAATTCTATTGTACAGATACATAAAAGTAGAGAATATAGTTTTGACAAGAAAACTAAATTATGGTTATATTTTATTTCATTGTTTTACTTATTTTTTTAAATATAATATTTCTGTTTGTTGTTTTTTTTTCCAGAAAGAAAGCAAACTCTAATCTTTGCAAAGAATTTTGAAAAAGTGTCAATGATACCAAAAATATAGTATGATTCAAAAAGAAAAAGAAAATGATCAGACTCAATAAAAAAATAATAATAATTTTCCATGTTATTTAATTGAAAATTATCATTTTTTTTTGGTAATATGCAATTTTACTG
Source organism: Parasteatoda tepidariorum (assembly GCF_982258835.1). Taxonomy (NCBI): domain Eukaryota; kingdom Metazoa; phylum Arthropoda; class Arachnida; order Araneae; family Theridiidae; genus Parasteatoda; species Parasteatoda tepidariorum. The sequence goes on along the minus strand of NC_141758.1, from coordinate 6,068,572 downwards.
ATTTTTGACACAATAGCTTTATTGATGGTTAAAACAGTCAATAATTGACATGCTTAAAAAAAATTTCAAATCCTAAATTAAATGGACGCTTAAAGCTATTTATACATACTTTTGATAAATACTCACAATGACATGATTTCCATGAAGAATATAAGTCTTCAAAAGATTGATCCAGTATTCAGCAGGCTTGTTAAACAAACTTTCAATGATTGGTATTTCCTGCAATCTGTTCTGGAGCTATAAGAAAAAGAAAAGCTTTAGCTCTTGTTTTAAAACTAAGCGATAACGATAAAACGATTGTTAGAAAATTAAAAGTTATCAGAACGCTTGTACTCTATCGAACCAAAAATATTATTAGATCCAATGATTCACATAATTATTAAGTATAACACATCATGATTTCTCAAGCATAAATTATTATGTACAGTTGCAAAAATTTGGCTTTAGAACATAAATAACATTCTACTTTTGTTAAACATTTATTCACAGAAAATCTCTCTTTTGAATACATGCAGTTCCTCTGATGAAGTCCGGCACAGTATTTGTTCGGTCTTAGGCGAAGCGCCATCTGTAGCAATTGTTGTGAACTGCTCAGTTTCTCTTGAACTCTTGTTTGAGCCAGTCGTGGCTTTCATTGCAATAGTGCAATGATTTTGGTTATTAACAATTGTTAAAATAAAATATTGTTTGTTGAAATTTCGTATTTAATGAACCAGCGCACTGTGTACAATCGTGTACATAATAAAGTGGTCCTAGTGGACCCGGAGGTCGTACTTTCGAACTTTCGGTTTGTTGTGGAATGCGTAGCTTCATTTCATTTTCTTCATAATGAGCAGTAGTAGTGAAGAAGACAAAAAATCAGAAAAGACTGTGCTTAGTCGCAGAAAGGGTTATTTGAAAGGTCGAATAACCAAATTAGAGACATTTGTTCGTGAGAAAGCCGAAACAGCTGGACTATTATTGCTTCAATGCAAATTAGAAAACGTTTTGGACACTTGTGATAAACTAGAGAAATTAAAACTGGATTACTATGCCACCCTCGATGAAAAAGATTTGCCCAATTTTGAAGCTGAAATGGACAATTTAGAAGAGTCTATAGAACATATAAAGGTAAGCTTGCAAACCTTTATATTTAAGTTTCAACATAGTGAAGTGAGAGGCAATGATTCTATTGTAACTAAAGTGAATTTGAAGTTACCAGATATTAATTTGCCTACATTTAATGGACAAGTTGAGCATTGGTCAAGCTTTAAACAACAATTCGATAGTTTAATATCTAATAATTCTTCATTGTCTGATTTACAAAAGTTGATTTATTTGAGATCATCGCTTAAGGGCGATGCTAAATATATAGAAACTAGTGAAGATTCATTTGAATCTTTAATGAAAGTTTTAATTGATAGATATGAGAATAAACGTATTGTGGTAAATAGTTATATTTCTAATATTTTAAACTTAGAAAAGCTATCGTATGATTCTTTTAAAGACATACGAAATCTTATTGATGTGTTAAACCGTAATTTAAGAGGTTTAAAACTTTTGAAACTAGAAAGTAACGATTTATGTTATCAATTGCTAATGAATATTATTCTACAAAAAGTAGATAAAAATACACGTAAGGAATTCGAAATGTCTCTAACAACTTCTGATTTACCCGAATGGGATAAGTTTTTGGACTTTCTTCATAAAAGAGCTCAGTTATTAGAGAATTTACAAGGTGTGCAGCCAAATAAATCGAAACTTCTTCCCGTAAATAAAAGTAAATCTTTTATTCTAAAATCTAGTATGAAATGTTTGTTGTGTAAAAAACCGCATGAACTGCATAATTGTCCATTATTTTTAGATCTTTCCCCTTTAAAAAGATTTGAAGAAGTTAAAAAATTAAGGCTTTGCATTAATTGTTTTGGTAATAATCATAAACTTTCCAATTGCTTTTCGAAAGTTTGTTGTAAAATTTGTAACTGTAAACATCACGAGTTACTTCATAGAGATAATTCTCGCCCGCTTGAAACTATTAAATCAAGTGCAGATATGCCAAAACAATCTCCCACCCTGGCGCCAAATGTATTGAGTAATATTTCTGAAGCCGGTGAAATTGCTGACTCAGAGAAATCGAAAGAGAGTAGCGTCTCCCACGCATTCTCAACTCGTAGTCTAAATAGTAATAAATTAGTTCTTCTATCTACTGCCTTAATTAACATCTGGAGTCCGCTTAAAAATAAATATGTTTTAATAAGAGCATTGTTGGACAATGGCAGTCAGTCGAATTATTTAAATTCTGATACTTGTTTTGATTTGGGGTTGAAGCGAGAAAAAATAAACATTTCTGTTAGTGGATTGGGAGAGAATAAAATTAATGTTAAGTGGAAGGCGACTTCTTTGATTTGTAATAAGGATTTATCTTTTTCTTCGCAAGTTGAATTGTTAATAGTTCCTAGAATTACGGGCTTGATTCCATCGACTCCCATTAAAATTAGTGAGCATTTAATTCCTGATCGTGCGTTATTAGCTGATCCAAATTTTGAGATACCGAGTAAAATAAACATGATTATAGGAGCTGAGCTCTTTTATGATATTTTAAAGGAAGGAAAAACCAGAGTTTCTCCTAATTTGTTATTCCAAAATTCTGCTTTTGGTTTGATAGCAACGGGTAAGGTTCATGAGAACAATTTAAATTCCTTTTGCGGTTTAACACATACCTCTGAAAATATTGAAGATTCTCTTCAGAAATTTTGGGAAATCGAAAGTGTTTCGTCAGATATGCTTACTGGTGAGGAGGAATATTGTGAAAATCATTTTTTACAAACTCATTATCGCAACGAATGTGGTAGATATGTGGTTCAAATGCCACTCAAAAAGGATCCCCAATGTTTAGGTGATTCAAAGAAACTAGCTTTAAAGAGATTGAATAATATATATAGAAAGTTAGACTCTAATCCTGAACTTTGTAACTTATATAAAGACTTTATGCTTGAATATCAAAATTCAGGACACATGCAACTAGTTGACACCGATATTAATGTAAACGCTAGTTATTATATTCCCCATCTTGGCGTACATCGCCCTGACAAAACTACCACAAAATTGCGCGTCGTTTTTGATGCTAGTGCGCAAACATCGAGTGGTGAATCACTTAACTCTATACAAATGAAGGGGGGCGTGCTTCAGGATGATTTATTTTCAATTATGTGTAGATTTAGGAAACATCCTGTAGCCTTTACGGCTGATATTAGAGGTATGTTTCGCACTGTCTTAATTGATGAAAATCAACGAGACTTACAAAGAATATTGTGGAAATTGAATAAAGATGAAGAAGCTAAAATTTACAAGCTCTGTACTGTAACCTATGGTACTACCTCTGCTCCATTTTTGGCGACGCGTGTCTTAAGACAAATTTCGATTGATGAAGGGAAGGATTTTCCCGTTGCAGCTCGTGTCGTCCAAAATGATTGTTATATGGACGATGTAGTCTCGGGGGCTAATGATATTTCTTCTGCCTTAGAGTTAAAAAATCAGTTAATAAACCTTCTTCATCGGGGTGGCATGAATTTACACAAATGGTCATCTAATGAACAGTCCTTGTTAGAAAACTTACCGTATGAAGACCAGGAGTACCATTTCGATATTAAAAACAACGTTAAGACTCTCGGTGTGATATGGAACCCAAATGCAGACTTGTTTGAATTTTCAATTTCAGATAGCACTAATCTGACGAACTGTACTAAAAGAACTGTTTTATCGTGCATTTCAAGACTGTTTGATCCATTAGGCCTCTTGGGGCCGGTGATAGTGAAGGCCAAAATTTTTATGCAAAAGCTCTGGCTACAAAAACTGGACTGGGACCAGGCACTGCCAGACTGCAAAGTTAAGGAGTGGGAGAAGTATGCTTCCTCACTTCTCTGTGTGAAAGACATTAAAATAGACCGCTGTGTAACGAATGGAACTGTTTCCTCCTTTGAAATCCATGGCTTCTGCGATGCTTCGCAAGATGCATACGGTGCAGCGATTTATTTACGATGTAAGAATGAATTGAATCAAGTGACTATTAACTTACTGTGCAGCAAGTCACGCATAGCGCCGATAAAAAAGTTGACGATTCCTCGTTTAGAATTATTGGCGGCTGAACTAATGTCCAAACTTCTACAGAAACTGTTAAAAGCTCTTCAAATGGATATACAAAGTGTCTACTTGTGGTCGGATTCAACCATAACTTTGGCGTGGATACGAACTGATCCATGTTTGTTGAAAACTTTCGTATCGAATAGAGTGTCCAAGATTCAAGAAATCACTAGATTATTTAAATGGGGACATGTGCCTTCCGAAAGCAACCCTGCTGACCTCATTTCGCGTGGTGTTACTGCAGACAAAATCTCAAACTCTGAACTTTGGTGGAATGGCCCTTCCTTTCTAAAGACTGAGGACTATAAGCAATTCGAACATTCTCCTTCTTCCAGCGATGAATATATGGTTGAACTCAAGAAAAATTCTGACCTTAATTTTACTGTCTTTGAGAAAAACACTTTTATAATTGATTTTTTGAACAAAAGCAATAGTTATATGAAACTAATCAGAATCTTAAGTTTTATTTTCAGGTTTGTAAGAAATGCTAAAAACTCAGCAAAGAAAACTACGGGACCGATTTCGAGGGATGAGTTAAAATTATCCGAATTGTTTTTGATTAGAGAAGTACAGAGGGATGAATTTTCTTCTGATATTGCAGATATTCAGAAAGGTGCAATTTCTTCTAAGAGTAAGATTAAATCACTTAACGCTTTTTTAGATGCAGATGGTATATTGAGGGTGGGTGGTCGTTTGGCCCACTCGCAGGTAAGTTTCGATGCTAAGTTTCCCATTATTTTGCCTGCGGGTCATAAGCTTACATATTTAATTATGTTGTATTTCCATTTAAAAGATTTGCATCTTGGTCCCCAGGCATTACTTAATTCTGTTCGCCAAAGGTTTTGGCCAATTCACGGAAGAAATCTTGCCAGAAAAATAGTGCACGAGTGTGTTACTTGTTTTAAATTTAGACCTGTAGCTATTGATCAATTAATGGGTAATCTTCCATCTTATCGATTAAATCCTGAATTCACCTTTAATAAATCAGGCTTAGATTTCTGCGGACCGTTTCTTGTCAAGCAAAAAAATCAAAGAAAAATAAGTCTTCAAAAAATGTATGTAGCAGTTTTTGTGTGCCTTTGCACTCGGGCAGTACATTTGGAAATTGTCTCGGACTTAACAACTGAGGCCTTGATTGCCACATTAAAAAGGTTTTTTGCAAGAAGGGGGAAATGTTCTATGTTAATGAGTGATAATGCGAGTAATTTTTGTGGAGCTCGGAACGAGTTAAAACGGTTATATAATTTAGCTCAATCCCCGGAACAAGAATTAATTGATTATCTGTTAACAGAAGAGGTTACTTGGAAATTTATACCGCAACGGGCCCCCCATTTCGGGGGTATTTGGGAAGCAGCAGTGAAATCCTTTAAAACCCACTTTAAAAAGACAATTGGAATTTCAAAACTAACCCTTGAGGAATTTTTTACCCTTGTTACGCAGATAGAGGGAATTTTAAACTCTAGACCAATTACCCCATTATCTACAAATGCAAATGATATGAACGCTCTGACGCCAGGTCATTTTTTAATAGGGCGTCCAATAACTGCCCCCATAGAACCCGAAATCACTCAAATTCCAGATAACAGATTGTCTAGATGGGAAAGAGTTACAAAATTGACTCAAAATATTTGGAAAAGGTGGCAAAAAGATTACTTGTCTAATTTACACGAGCGAACTAAGTGGCAATTTTCGAAGGATAATGTTACCCCTGGTACAATGGTTCTAGTTAGGGAAGATAATCTTCCAGTATGTCATTGGGTAATTGGTAGAGTTGAAGAAACTATAGCTGGCAAAGATAAAAAGGTTAGGGTTGTTTTAGTGCGAACTCCTAAAGGTTTATTTAAAAGACCAATTCATAAATTGAGTATTTTACCTATTGAGGACAATAAATAGTTTGGTAATAATTGTAACCTCATTGAATTATTTTTTGTTTATATTTGTATTGTATCTTTGTATTTTAATAATTTCCTTTAAATTTGGAATTGTGCATTCATTTAATATTGGAACAAATATTTTTCTACAGTCCATCATTTTATTCTATTAATTGAAATCAAATATTTCTAATAATTTTATTGTGATTCTTATAGTTTCAATGTATATTAGTTATTGTTGAAATATGTTAAATATTTCAAGGGGCCGGCATGTTCGGTCTTAGGCGAAGCGCCATCTGTAGCAATTGTTGTGAACTGCTCAGTTTCTCTTGAACTCTTGTTTGAGCCAGTCGTGGCTTTCATTGCAATAGTGCAATGATTTTGGTTATTAACAATTGTTAAAATAAAATATTGTTTGTTGAAATTTCGTATTTAATGAACCAGCGCACTGTGTACAATCGTGTACAGTATTCATGTTCTTTTAGTTAAACTTCGTTTTACTTTTCTATTTTAATTTAAGTTTAATTCTCTACTCTCTTTTGTTAAACAGCCCATTCAATTCTGAGTTTACAACTAACTGCCAATGTTCAACTCTGTAGCCTTATAATTTTAAACCCCATCCAGAAGACAAAGGAACTCCCGGAACAAGTCTTGGAAGAAATTTTGCCTTTGTTGAGGACTTTTTGATGAAAAAATCCTGAATTTGCTTTACATGGTGAGGAAAACCTCCTATGGTTAGCCTGACGGCAAGGGGACTCTAACCCAGGATCCGTCTACCACTGAAGATATTGTACAGCAGCTCTGTCATCGGAGCGAGATGGGTGCAGAACTCTTATTGATCAGCCACCTCAATAGAAGGCGAATGCTCTATCCCCCGAGCCACCACATCTCTCTGCTCTTTTTACAAATTTAATTTATTGGTCTCTCTTTTGTATCGATGATAATTTGCAAACATTTGGGAAGATTTTCCATCAGATTTTGATAGGTGGCCATAGTAAACGACTTCTAGGTGCTTATCACAGCTGAAGGTAGTGCTAGCAGAGAGGATATTTGATTTGGATGGTTATATAATCTGTATTCCAATTCGTTCCTAAGGTGTTCTATGGAATTTAGATTGGGGCTCTGATTTTGAACAGCCATTTCAACAAACCATGGCTTTTCCTTTCTGGAATTACTGCCTTAGATCTGGGAGAGCAGAATTAGAGAAATATCTAAAAAAAAGTAGAGTATGTATTACAAACAAAATTCAAAATTTAATATCAATATTTCAACTTACATCTTCTAATGTCGATCCATACAAAAAGTCTCCAATAAGACAACTAGCCAATGCATCGTGTGCATTATCCTCCATCTGAAAATAAAAAAAAATCTTAATTTAAATCTCACAAAATTAGCAACACTTATGAAGTTTAAACACAATGTAACTATATGATGCAAATTTTTTAAAAAAGATAAAAATTGAAGAGATTCAATTGTAGAGCAGTCATTTTCCAGACAAAAATAAATCCTCTGAGATTTCAGTAGTCAAATTTAATAAATTTGAAATTTTTATGATTTAAATAGACATCATATTATGCAATAAGATTTTGAAGAATTTGAATCTAAAAAAAACATTAAAATAATTTTTTTCAATCTATAATTATTAATTCTATATGTCCAAAAAAACAGTAAAACCCACTTATAAAGAGTTCGCATTTAATTAGAATGTGAATTAAACAAGAAAAAATGAAACATTAAGTGTGGTACAATGTTTTAAATGTATGAGTGTACTCTTAAACAAGCAATTTTTTTTTTTAAAAACTTTTTCTCGGATTCAATGAGGGAAATAATTTTGGAAGAATTTAATAACAGCAAAATGAATGAAGATCTGAAAATCAAATTACACAGAATATCATCTATTGTTTAAAATTATAGGGGTATTATGATGCATAACTATTGTGAAATACGTTTCAGCGTTATTTAAAAAATTTTAATTCGTTTTCCAAAGTTATCAAGAACAATTTTCGGAGAAAAGGAATATGGCAGGTAGACTGGAGATCAAACCAATCCATTGTCTTGTTTCCAGAAGAAAAGCAAAAAATTTTGATGGGGTTTGAATATAGTTAGTGAAATAAGTGTTTGCATAAGCATTCATGGCTTCAGAGTCACATATACGAAAAGATCATTCCAGCCCTTATCTTTTGATTAAAATGCGCTTTTTATTCAACTATTTAAAATGTCAAAAAGAAGAGTTTTATCTGTAAACAGAGTTCAAAATATTAAACTCTTTATAAAGGAGAAAAAAATTAGAATATGTAGTTAATACATGAAAAATAAAGGAATCCATATAAGTTATTTTTTATGCTTTTTTTTGGAATAAAAAACAAATTCTGATTTAGCCAGCAAGCGGGTTTAAAGACTCTCTTTTTGTTTTTAGAGCCCTTTATTATATACAGGTTCCATATTTTTATTACAAATATAGAGGAGATACAGAAATTATAATTAAAAAAAAATTAGTATAAACGTTATTTTAAGAAATTTATCATAAATAAAATAATAGATTGTTTAATAGAAAGTGGGACTGACTAAATTATTAATTATAATTTATGAAAATAGCTCTGAATGACTAGATTACGATCGCTAGAATATAATTTGTCACATAAAATAGTTTTAATACTTAATAAAAGAGTGAAACATATTGTCTGTAAAGTTGTGTGGGATTGTTAAGCTGCCAATTGCTAATACTCTAAGAATTTTGAGTGCTGTGATTTTTCAGAGAAATTTTGGCCTTTCAATCGTATTTTGAAATTCTCTGAGAATTACAGGTTTTCCCAGTTTCCAGACAGAGTGGTCATCACAAATACCTTGATTAAAAATTAACATTTTAATACATTTACATCATTTTTCAATAATTCATTACAGCCTTTTTCATGCATTATCATTTTTTTCACTGAAGCTTTTTAAAAAAAAGAAAAGAAAAAAATGTGAATAACATACGTACACTAGTTAAAATATGTAGTTTTTTCTTTTTAATCAATGTTTCCATTCGTCTCATGTCAAACTCCTCTTTACCATCAACGAAATTTTGAAGAATTTCAGTAAACCTAAAAGCAAATTCCTATTTTACAAATATATTTTTTATAAACATACACATTTTTTAATTTATAAATTCTGTCAATGATTTTCAATCCACATTTTATAAATTCTCTAATATGATCACTGCATCATTGATTGAAATTGACCAACAAAAAAAACTAATCAATATTTGTAAAACTCTACCCAATATGTTTTGCTATTACATTTTCCGAAACCAATGAATAAGCATAAGACTCCTAAATTCCTTAGCATATAAATTTGGTCATGTAAACTTGTTAATTGAGTTTCTTTTTCATAAAATGACTTATTATGTTTCATGAAACATGAAATATAAATAATAATAGCCTAAATAGTCTCCTCAACGAAATACATAAGTTACTTTTTTCCCCACGTAGTAGCTTTTTGATTAATTTTTAAAATAAACCATCTCAAAAAATGCATTACATGACACAGCTGTATAATACGATAACTTAAAACATAGATCAATTATTCTGGCATTTAGAAAAAAATCAAAACTTTATTACTCAGATCTTTTTAGCTTCAATTATCATTAACTAATTCAAAAGTAAAACAATACTTTTTACTACTTTTTAAAACTATCACAGATGACATAAAAAAAATTAAATTGAGTAAAAACATTATTTTTAAGTTCAAGTTCAATAAATTTATTTTGATTCTGAAAACAGAAACCAACTATAACTTGAATGTGTGATTAAAATAAATATTTTTCGGGTGTTGCACTCAAAATTGATTTTCCTTCTCCTCCAATAACAACGGGATAATATTGAGAAAAGAAAACAGAAATCCAATTTTGCCTAAAACACATTATATACACAATATGGGGTCATTGAGATTTCAAGAAAACTAGGGATGATATGTATCTTCTATAGTGGAAAAAAACCACCTAACCTCCCCCCCCCCCAAAAAAAAAAAAGTTCTAATCAGTTTTAAACCAGTGGAGAAATTTCTTTTCTTAAAAAAATTTTAAATAACAGTCTTTTCCTCATCCAGCTTCTTTAAATTTCAATTTTGATGAAAACATACTTGAAATCTTAGTATTAAAAAAATTTATGTAAGGGGCAAATTTGTTAAGAGCTGTCAATTTTTGCACTTAGAAAATTTTAAATTCTAGTTTTCTTCAATAAGAAATTGTTACACTATTTTTTTTAAATCTAATTTTACAAAACTTGGATAAGAATTAAAATATTAAAGTTTTTCAACAATACAAATCGCACCTCTTTACAGAGATTTAGATAATAGCTAAAATAGTTTCAGAAAAATTATCAAAAATAACAATTTTAAAAAAAAATTATAATTATCCATGTAATACTGGATTAAAATCTTACAAATAAGCTTTGAATCATTAGTAGGCTAGAGACAAAATTGATTCTTTTTGCACATCAAGGCTGCGTGAATACATATCACGATATTTAATTTTTAAGGCTTGCAAATATGAACTGGGATGTTTGATTTTAAAATGGGACGGAAATTAATCCTGATATTTGATTTTTAAAATGTGTGAATACAAATCTTAAAATTAGTTTTAAAAACTGGGTGAATGCGAGTCTTGAGATTTAGTTTGTAAGTAGCAATATTTTTTTTTTTTTTTTTAGCGTGAATAGATATGTCATGATGTGTCAATCATAATTGGCAGAGAATGGAAACTACTCTTAAGAATTATATTTTGCATATTAACAACAAAATTGGTCGAGAATGTTAAAATGAAAGGATAAAAAAAAATTAATCCCTCTTATTATAAAATAAAAATAACATATATAAGCTGTGAGACATTTTGTCTCTTGGTTCGTTTTTATGTCCTCTTAATGATGACCAAGGACTATTTCAATTATAGCTTATTTATTATTAAATTCTTGATTATAGAATTATTTACAGAAAAGTTACAAATAGATACATGAGCTGTTGAGTATAATGTTTTTGGAGCGCAACTGCTCCCTTTCTTTTTGTTCATACTAAATCTATCATCGTTCAATTACACCTCTCTCTTCGGCGTTCAAAACGAATCTAGTGTAAAAAAATCCTCTTTCTCCTCAGAAACAGTCATTTGCTCCACCCCCAAGGTAGGGGACGACACCTCCAGTGTCCTTCACCCTCTGATCCGCAGGTCAAGGGGTCAATCCAATGCGTGGAAGGGGAATCAGGATCCTGACATAAGCATTTTCCTGATTGATATAACTTCCTGATTTTATCCTGTTCTCCCTTATTATCCCATTCTGTTACCACCCTGATTAATTTTTTAAAAAATTAGCGTCATTAATAAAATAAATATTTGAGATATCTAAAATTTTCATCATCACATTAAAAAAAAAACATTTTACAAAAATGTTATAGCTTTACAGAAAATGAAACAAATTTCTAAAACACTTACATAAATTAACATTTAGGAAACTTAAAATTACACTTACTTATCTTGAATATCCTTTAATTTGTCAACAGGAACATTTGAAAAATGAAGATATATACAAGAGACTTGATTCTCGATCACAGTATAATCAACCTAAATTAAATTTTGTAAAGAAATAAACTTCTTCACAAATCAAACTCAAAAAATAATTGTAAAATTAAAAATAAAGAAAAACAAATATACTTAAAAAAAGTTTTATTTCATCAGAATATTCTGAAAAATATTTATATATTTTTTAATCCTCATTATGCAAAAAATAATAAATATTGTCAAGTTGAATTCCTACTCTTGAAGTCATTTCTAGTTAACTTTAGAATTTGTTTTTGGTTTATATACATGAGCTGATGAAACAGATACAAATACAACAAACTATAGCTCCATTAAAAAATGAAAACTAAAAAAACTGTTCGAAACATTTCAAAAAGTGATTAGGGACATATATTTTAGTAATGAATTAAGATATTTTATTTTGATTTGAAAAAACTTGATGGAAAATTTTTCATACATGTATGTTCTCTTTACTCTTTATTCAAAATACTGTTATTAGAGAAATTATATACAGAGAGAGAGCAAAATAAATAAATATAAAAAAACACGAAGAAAATTAAGAAAAACAATAATTTTTTAGTGCTCCTCACACTATTGTATTCATATATTTTGCTTTGGCTATATTGATACAATATCAGAAAGCACTCTTTTTTGTGGATATAATCGTGTGGGCTGATAAAAAGATTATATCTTTTATTTTCCGGTTTTTTTAAGAAAATTTTATCCTTTTTTTCCCCAGTTGTTTGTTATTTTTTCATTATTACTTTTCTTTCCCCCATTTTCTTCATATGTCTGTAATTTTCCTTTGTTTTATCTTCATTTATAAAAATTTAAAAAAAAAACTCATTAATTTTCTTAGTTTTCTTTTTATCCTCTTTGTCCTTATTGTGCTAAATATATATATTGCCTTTCTTTTTTCTCATTTTTCACTTTGCATTTACTTTAAATAACTCCATTAAGACAATCAAAGTATCAAAAGATAGTGAATTATACATTAGATATAAATATAATTTTAAAAAATCACTGATTAAAGATAATGTTCTAATTCTTGGAACCCTTTTAATTCTTCTACAGGATCCTACCATTTTACGGAACACCATTTGGGAGCCGCTGGTTTAAAGAGTCATTCATAAAGTAACAGAGAATAAAATAACTCGTAAAACATAAAACTGACAAATTTTAATAACAAACATAACAGAACATAAAATGTAATAATGAGACACTATGGCGCAATAGTTAAAACAGTGGGCTGCCATTTTGAAATTGTTGATAAAATCTTCTGAAATTGTAGACAACAAAACAAATACTTTAACAAAATATTCAATGCATATTTTCATTTATTATTTCAAGAAGTCTTAAAGAAGCACTAAACTGTAATAATTAATTCATTACATACCTGATTGCAATATGCATCATCTATCTCAACCAGGTCACGATTGAGAGGAGATACTGAGGTATCAGTAAAGTAGTCCATCAAAAGTTGCATTGACACTAAACTTGAATAATCCTAAGAAAATTAAGAGAAAATTCGTTTAGAAATTATTTTCAAATCCATAAGTTTACAGTTGTTAAAACATTATGAAAAAAATAATTGTTATTTAAAGAAATAAAATGTAAAAACAACTTTATATTTTTGCTAAATAAGTATTAAAATTTAATAGGAAGGCATTTATTAAACTCTAAATTATCTAACAACAATCAAAACAGAGAACAACTTTCAAAAAATAATAAAATTTCAAAAAATTTTAAAAACTCCATTTTTTAAAAAAGAAAAGAAAATTATTATATTTTTGTGAGACCTAAATTACAAATGTAAGGTATTGTACTTTCATAAGACAAGAGGAAAATTTTTAAAGACACAAATTTATTATTGAAGTGATAAGCTGACCACTTTTTATTTTAGAGCTGACTAGAAAAAAAATTAGAAAAATTAGACTAGAAAATTTCCTTTTTCAGTCTGCATCGAAAACACATTAACTTGCTTAATAAGAATTATAATTATAATACTCATATATATATAAAACTATATACTAATATATATAAAACTTATTAACTTGCTCAATAAGAATTTTAATCGAACATAAAAAAAAATTGCATGGTTTAAAAATAGAATGAATCATTTATTGGCCTCAGGCACAAAGTAACAATTGAAATTTATTGATCTAGCTACTTGAAAAGCAAAATTTAAGCATTCTAACTAGTCGAAAATCAGTCAAAATTTTAATAAAAGTTCTTTTGGGAAATAATATAGCGAAGTAGAGCGTTCAACTCCCAGTGAGGCGACCCAGATTCAAATTCAGGCTATGGTCGATTAATTTGCAAGCTGCTGTGGGGTGGCACCAACCACAGTGCAACAATATCCCTACTGGCAAATAAATCTTTAGTTAGAGTACCTTTGTTGTCAGACTAACCATGGAAAGCTCGAGGTTCTCATGGTTAGTCTGACAACACGGTTATTACCTCATCTGCTGAACAGGGTTCAAAATTCCATTTGACTATACAACGCTAGTATTAAAAGAATAGAAAAATTTATTTTGCTTAAAACTATCTAGAAAACTATTGTGACTTGTAGTTCAGTGGTTCCCAAAAGGTGCTCTGCGGAACTCCAGGGTTCCATTAAACAATCACAGGGGTTTTGAGATTTAGGACTTTTCTTTCAATAATCAAATATTTAGTTTTAGGTTATCTTTTTTAAATTATTCATGTAAAATGCCAATAAAAAGAAATGGTAAAATTTAAAAAAAAAAATATAAAAATTCCAATAACAATTTCCATTAAGAATAAATTACTAAAATGATAGACATTTGCAAATAATTACATCAATATTCCTCATCGAACTTTTAAAAAAAATTCAAATTCATATAAACCCAAATCAAGTATAAAGAATTATTTTTCCCTGATAACTATTCTCACTGCTTATAGCAGTTCTTTTTTCAAAAACAACATTCGAACTTATTTTTAAGTTAAATTATGCTTCATCAATTACACCAAAAGTTGCATCAGTCAAGCATATTCAACCGCATGCCACACATAAAACACAATTTTAAGACTGCTCATTTTTCCCATCAAATGATTCTAAGTCTTTTTTTTTTTTTTTGTCATATTCATACCAGCTAATGAACTTTATTTTAAAGTCAAGGTTCCGCCAAAAGAAGTTCAATCAATTAGGGTTCCATCGTAAAAAAAAAAAAAAATCTGAATTGCTACTCTAGTTAGTAGTAATAAAGAAAAACTTCAATAATATTTTAATAGTAGGAGAAATATTAAAATAAATCTTACAGTAGCTAATGGCCCTCTCCAAGCTGCAATCAACAAGCCATGATCATCCTCTTCAGTTGGATACTCAACTTCAAGTGAAACAGATTCAGCCAATGGAGGAACAGGTGTTTGCCATGGTCTGACAAATGGTTCTCTTTTTCCCTGACAAAAACATTAAAACTGTGTTAAATGTCTATTCGACCAAAAACAAATAAACGGATAGTGAAGCTAATTACATCTTTCATAATTCTTTCCTCCACTGGTTCTAATGCCTGGAATACTTTATCTGCATCAATTTGTCCTACTATTATAACAGACAAATTTTCAGGGCGGTAAAAATCTTTATGGTATTGGCGAACCTGCAAAGATAGTAATGAATGATGTTTAAGAACTACAACAACAATTAACTGAATCTCAATTAATATTTTAAGAAAATTATGAAAAATTAAATGCTTTCAAGTGCATTATTTTATAATTAATATTAAATATCTAATTTAAAAAAAAATTAGGTGATTTTTCTATTGCTCGTTCTTAATCTATCAATATAAACTTATACCTAAAGTAAACAAATGCAGTCTATGCTCTTTAGTTTGATGCCAATCACAGTGAATTTTCCATTCCAACGACCGAAGCATGAAATCTCATTTGCTATTCCACAAACGCAATGCTATTTTGACGCCTAGTAGAATGACCAAGTTAATCCATTTATTCCAATATAGTGACTGAAATTCAGTCATTTGATTTTTAAATAGTCTTTTAAAAAATTATTTAAACCATTATTTCCTTTAATATTGCCACAAAATAAATGTAAGGCACCTTGTATCCTCCATCAAATGAAAGAAGAGTGAAATGACCCCTTAAATTCTCATTTCCTATTCTACATCTTCATAATTTATGGTCATTCTTAATCTGTTTATATTTCTACTCAAAGAATACAAAAAATTAATCAATCATACTTTGTTCTTCGAAAATTGCATTCACTCTTTAGTGAAGTATCAGTCCCCTTGTGTGGTTTATTTTAGAGTTGAAACATGTGATTTTTGAGTTATCTTAGTATATGTTATTTATCAAAACTGGCAGCCCCATACTCACACAGGGTCAATATGTTTTCCCTGTTTTACATAAGATATTAGGAGGAAACATTATTACTGCACTCATGTATGAGCTATGTTGGGCTAACTATACGAGTTTTAGTTGCTGGAAAAACTTAAGAGAAAAAAGGAACAGCTGAACCTACTTAAATAATGCTAAAGTGAATTAAATAGTTTAGTATAGCTGAAATATTATCCTTAAATATCTCATAGATTAGGCTTTGAGTGGTAACCATATTTTAATAATATTAATAAATAGTTTAAATAATATTAGTAAATAGATTTAACGTGCAAATTAAAATGCTGAGACCAAATAAGAAACGAATTTCCCCATATTTTCCCAGTTTATAAAGAAAAGATCAAAATTTCCTGCATTTTCCCTGTTATTTTAGGTGATTTTTAAATTCCCTGTATTTTCCAGGTTTTCCCTATTCTCCCACACATTTTTAACCTTTTGAAGTAAAGCATTGCTTTATTAAAAGTGATAAAGAATTTCTTTTAGCTATAAGTTCCATTATTTTTGTGTCTCTACGATATAACCTCATGTTATAACATTCATTTTCACCCAGGTGAGAAGAGTTGCTATATTGGGCACTGACTATACATAACTACTCATAGGAAATCGAAAAGAAATCTAATACATTCTAAGAAATCATAAAATATTTTATACAAATAACTGAACATATAAAAAATTCTTCACACATAAAATTTTAGGAAATTTCCTAATTAATAAAGATAAAAACATAGCATGTTTAACTACATTTTCCATTTGACTGCACTTGTTATGAGTGAAAGATCTGAGTGTGGAATTTTTTTTCATCCATTGATTACATTTTTAAATTCATAATTTTGAATAAAAATTATTTAATTTAAAAAGTTATAACATCTTTTCAAATAAAATATCAATACATAAATTTTTCATTATTATATATTTCTTTTTTAAAAAATGAACTAATAATTACAAAAACTATTTTTTTTTTTTTTAAATTCTATTTTATGTGAGTTACATAATTTAGTAGTAATTTAAATTTTCAAGCAAGTAATAAGTTAACAGCCACAACAGAAGCACTTTTTGGTCTGCAGCTTTGATACATTGTATTAGAAAAACAGAAAATGATAAAACTTTTTTAGAAGAAGTGACAAGAATTAAAAAAATCAAGGATGTAAACATATTATCTGTGTACTTTACTTACTTTTTCATTGGATGTGCTTTCTCGTAAATTTTTTACAAGTCCTCCAGTCTCTGATTTATATCCACAATGGCCAGGATACATTGACCTTAGCATGGCCAAATGACAACGACTTTCACCAGAGTTTTCCCTAGTTTGCATTTCATTGTAAACGACCCCTGCATCTTCGCCTAAGCCATTAATATGGTGAACCTCTGTAACGTAGCCTGCATCCTAAAATAAGATATAAAGTTAAAAATCATTGCTAAATTACAGTCAATAAAAACTCAAAAAACTACATTATTCAATCAGCTTTTCTCTTAAATATCATAAAGCTCTGGTGTTTCAGATGGAATGATATAAAAACAACTTAATTTTTACAGCACTTTTCATAAGAAATATGCATTATTATCAGCTTAATTTTAAAGTATATATAGTACTTAATGCGACATACAGACTTAATAAAATTATGCACGAGTTTACTATAGTAAACACAATTTTGCAGCCTTTCTGTTTGTATTTAATAGTAAACATAGTAAACACAAACAAAAAGTAACGCATAGATAAAGGTACTAAATTAAAAATTACAAAAACTGATGTTTTATACTTCGTTTGAAGTTTTATAAAATGATAAAATTTACTTGGAACTAGCCCTAATTACCCTTTTAACATCCTTTGCTCACACCATGCCATATTTGAGTTTTATGTTCTTTTGCTTTTCTATAAATCAAAAAGATTAAGTGTCAGAATATCTTGTTAGAAGGGGAAAGGATAAGATCATTTTATTTTCCCATTTCTATCAAACAGTTTTTCCTTGAATTGCTTATAAAGAAGAAAAAATTATCACATATTTATTGAAAACAACAAAATTTCATAACTTTTAATAGTTGTATGAAAAAACAACTTATTTTAAATAGATATTATAACTTTCCAAATGAGTTCCAAACAACTTTCTGAAACTTAATCGTAGCTCCGATTTCTATCAAATGAGAAATATAACCCTTTATATGATTACCTTTTTTTAACATTTTTATAGCGTTATAAAGAAAAAAATTACTTGGCTTTGAGTAAACCTATTACAAAAAAGTATACCATCTACAACTAAATCATATAAGATAGGAGGCGAAGTTAGATTACTTTGCCCCATAACATAGAAAATTTTATTTAAAAAAAAAAGTTTTTAGAAAAGAAAGTTAATAAATTTTTTCACCTTCGTCAAATAGAATGTCAAGGTAAGGGTTAAAACTTTCTAATGCCATAAAGAAAAGTGTTGGTTTTTTTTTTTTTAAAAAAACTCAGAAAGGTTACAAAATTGCATCTAAAAAAGTTGAGGTTAGGTCCATCTAATTATTTAAAAGTATTAATCATAACCAGGGTTGGGTTTTTGACGTCAAAAAGTGGTTTTTGACGTCAAAAAGTGGTTTTTGACATGACAAGGGTATAATACTGGTTTAAACCGTCAAAAACCTGTCAAAAATGTCAAAAACTGGAGTTTACCAAGAAAATATGTATACTTCATAACTACCAACAGTTGCCATGCATTATATTGAAATTTAATTATACTATAGGTAATCAGCAGGTTTTAAAATATTTTTTAATTAAAATTAAGGTAAAATAACAGATTTAAAATCTCAGAAATTTATATTCAAATGCATGTGCAGAAAATTTTTTTAAATATTTATATTTTGAAAAAAAAAATTTTTTTTTTGATACTTAAGAAAATTAAAAGTTTATTACTATGCATTTTTGACACATAAGGAACATATAACTAATATTTATAAGGAACTTACAAGCTATGTTGTATAAATACAAACTTGATTCAGGTGTATGAGAAAATTTTTTAATGTTATACCGAATATCTTTATTATCCAGTATGTTAATTTGAATTTAAAAGTAGTTATATTTGTGAATAATGATAAATATAATTCATATTGTTTATTATATTTATTTATAATTATTACACTTATCATTTTAAAACAATTTTTACCTCTTAATTTTTTTCCCCACTTGTATAAAGAATACAAATAATGCATATCTTGAAAGCAAGAAGTAATTATTCAACAGCTGAATATTTAGATATTCAACAAAACTATATAGTATTCAGCAAAATGAAATTCATAAGTATTTGGATAAACTAAATTTTCAGCATAGTAAATGAATAGGCTGAATATACTGTAAATCGACACTAACTACTCTGTGTATTTAACAGAAAGCACTTAAATTTGTATTGTCTTATGTTAAAAAGATTATTAAGAAGATTTAAAGGAATATTAAAAAGAATTTTCTTTAAAAGATGTCTAATGTACAAAACTGCTAATGTTTATCTTTAAAAATGTCTAATTTTTAGTATAATCTATACTATACACTAAATTTGGTTATAAATAAATTTCTTAATAATATCACTGCAGATTTTCAATAACACATGAAAATGAATACATAATATTACAAAAGATGTGAGCTTTCAAAAGTACAAGATTTTGGATACTATTCAAAATATAAGTGTTTCTTCAAAATTTTAAATATATTTTTTCTAGAACATATTTAGAAACACTATCCCTTTATAAAAAATATATAAATTTCATGTATTAATTAAATTTCACATATGAATATAGGTTTTTGACATTTTCGACATTTTTGACAGTGAGGTTTTTGACGTGACGGTTTAAACCATGGTTTAAACCGTCAAAAACTGTCACGTGTCAAAAACCTGCCAACCCTGATCATAACTATTCACAGACAAAGTGTAATAATCTGAAAACATCACTAAAAAAAAGCTAACATACAGTTAATGTCGGATAAAGGAGGTGGTCCAAGTAGATAGGGAGAAGCTTAAGAAAACCTTCATCACCAGCTGTAGTTAGAGTGTAGCATGTATGGTCGGTATCTGTCCAGGCATTTGTACCTTGTGACAAGCAACGGGAAGCTAGCAAGTCTAAAACACCCTAAATAAAATGTATCCATTTTATTATTGTAAAAACTTGATATAGTAATTAATATTTAACAATTTAATAAAAAAAATTAGCAAATTACATGACTGAAATTTCTGAACTAGAACAATGGATTAAAACTGTAAGAAATTTTATTATATAAAAATTTAAATCCAAAAACCATGTAGAAACTTATCACAATTAATAGTGAAAAATGCAATCAATAAAATTATGTCACATGTAGATTTAAAAAGTAACTTGAAGAGAAAAACACATCAAAATGAGGAATTCTTGATTTTATATTAAAATGCTAAAATCAGGTTGCACCATCAGTTGCTCGTGTGACAGATATCAATAGACACAAACAGATATCAATATAATATTGCAACATCGTATCTAAGAGAAATCATTTAGCAGTGTGGTTAGAAAAATGTAAGGAAGATTTCTATATGCTAGAATGGTTGTTAAATGTTTGAGGAAACCAAACAAAGGAATACAAAAATTAAAATTTTTAAAAATGAGCAAACTTAAAAGGTAAAACTTGTAGCCACTTTAAAATGATATGTAACACAATTCAAAATAATGCCAAAATAAAATTAAAGTATTTACTTTAAATGGGTATTTTTCACTTCCCAAAAACACTAAATGTTCTAAAGTATGAGGCAGACCATCATCATCGTGAGCTTCGGTTGCTACAAAGATAAACAAATACATCTCAACACATATGCATACTGATCACACAAAATAGAAATATTTAAGAGGAAGAAAAAAAAATAACATTTGGCAACATCCTCAATTATTTTTCTACTTAAAACATGGATTTAGTCTCTTAAGATTAAAATTTTATGAGAAACAGCATCATACACAACAAGTACTTACTTTATTTAGAGAAGATCAAAAAATTCAAACTATTTTAAATCTTTAAGATGCAGTACATAAAAGCTATCTACTACCCTTTTAACAAAATTTTATTACTGATAATTGATATCTTCTGTCGCCTATATGAGCCGAAATAGGCTGTCATTTTTAAAAAATTGAAGAAAATTATAAAAAAGAAATTTTTAATTTTCAAATAAAAATATGAGTACAAATTTTTCTCTTATTGAAATAATGAGTGAGAATTACTCTTTGAAATACAAACATAAAATAGTATAAGAGGGTAATTCGAAAGTTGTTTAGGATTAAATTCAGTAATTACAAAATATTAAACATTTTAATAAATTTATACCATGATAAGTGAACTGATAAAACTGAAAGTGTCCATTTCTGTAAGGAAATGCCTAGCCTGTTTTTAAACATAGGGAGAACTCTGGTTATATTTCAGCACCAGTTCTTGCAATTTAGAAATGCAAAGAGGAAAAAAAATTTTATTCTAAAAAAATATGTGGATAGTTACCCAGGGTTGGCAAAGAGTTATACCCCTTGAGTTGCTCTTTTTCTGTGATGTTATTAAGAATTCTAGATTGGATCCTGCAGCAAAATAAACGCCAAATTTTAGCAATCTCCAGATGGGGTTCGAAAAAATAAAAAAACAGGTAGGGACCAGTTTGCAACATCAAAAAAGCAAAAGCAATAAAAAAAAAATTTAATTTCTTAAGTTAAACTTCACTTAATTTAAGTGTTAAATCTTTTCATAGCCTTGTCTAGTTACTTAGCATAGTTAATCAATAATCATAGTTGTCAATTTGGAAATATCCTCTTTTATTACATGGATCTGCCCTGTTGTCAACAAAACTAGAAAACTTTTTTCAGTGCAAGTGAACATGCGGAAGAAAATGTCACTCAAGTCGAAGATATTATCTTATAATGCTAAAAAATCTGTACATATATTGTTCAGAAATGGTGACTCGTGATCACTATCGATCAATGAAATCATAAATATTTGCATAATTTTAACTTTCCAGCGTTTTTGGTCCAATTTTCTCGACATATGATCCACTGAGACTGCTGAAAACATCAACGCATAATAGGATTTCGCATATTTCTTATTGATGAGAGTGGTCAATTTTCCACCCTACCGCCAATAGATTCGACTAATATTCGTTAATATTTCGACTTTTTCGGCACACCCTAATATTTCATATTGCACGCATGTTGGCAAGTTAATAATAAATATAAAGAAAAAATGACAATTTGTTACCAAGACACAAATAGCCACCAACTAAGGGTCCATCAGTTTGGGCGATGCATATAGTCATCCCACTTCTATGTGACTTGTATTTTGATAACTTAGCTCCTCCATCAGTTAAAATCTCAGCAATACATTCATAAGCAGGTGAACCTGGCATTTTATTCGATAATTTTGAAACTAAATTAATAGAATTAGAGGCTACAGAGATAAATCGACGTATTATATAAAGCATAAACTGGACATAATAGTGAGGAAATGATTTAGAAAATTGAAAAATTTGGATGATAAGTCAGAAAAAAACAAACACTTCATTCACTCAGTAACTCGCTTTTACATTTGATGGTGTGACTGAAACGCTATAAATGATTTAAACTTCAATGTTTACTTAAATCTATTGTCATCAATAGAACTTTTTAATATTTTACAAACGTAAACTGATTAAACTTTTAAGCTTTTAAACGCAGAATTTGCTAAAAACACCGACTGACTTTATGCATTGCCATTCCAAATAAAAACGAAAAATAATGAATTACATTTGTAAAAAAATCAGAAAAATTAAAACATATTTTCAGTGAAATTATAAATAAAACAACATAGTGCGAGGCTAGTAAATTATTGATTATTGAAATATTTAAAACTTTGATAAATGCAAAAATATTTAATGTGCATCGTAACCGTTTGTGTTTTCTTAACTTACTGTTTTTCAAGAAGTCAAGCAATGATCCGTACTAAATCTTCCCAACTTTTCCGTTTTTAAAAGTTTATTCATATCTTTTATTTTACGAACCAAACTTTGTCTCGACTTTTAGATGTTACGGAACACATTGAGTTTTAGAAAGCACCCTCTGAATGGTTTCCTTTTCGTTATTTTAAAAGTTTTTGATTTAACATTTGATGTGTAAACAGTTGTCTCTTATATACGCCGTACCAGCTGTCAACTACACTTTACGGAATCAGAGCATGAAATGTTTGCTCATTAGTTTAGATTTGAATTAATGGGGAAATGCGTTTGTTAGTTTTACTCCGTCATATGAAAATGTGATGATAAAATAGTCATATTCATTATAATTTCACGTGAAATTTGCATTTTATGCAAAACTTTATTTTTGAAATATTAAATGAATTAAATTTTTAATAACTTGCATTTCCTTCTATCCTCCAATATGCATAAATCTTATTTAGAATTCGATTTTCATGTAGAAGATCTGTTGTTTAAGGGTTTAACGATAGAATCAGTTAGTGGTGAGTACTTAACACAAATTCTACTTATTCTCGCTGTTTATTTATTATATCTGTCTCGTTACCTATCTGTCTAGTATTTTCGTTGGATGTTATGAAAGATCTAAATAATCCATGAAGATTTATAAAACTTGTTAAAAATAGCTTCTTTGCTAATAGCAATTTTAATACCAAAAAGGGAAGAGATTAAAAAATTAATTTATTCAGTTTCTTATCTCACATTTGGAAAAAAATTCTGCAATTATAAATATAAGCATTTGTCTGCGTTCATAATAAAAATTCTGATCATTGCAATGATAATATCTATGCATTTTATGGAAGACTTCCAGGGAAATTAGCGATAATTTAAATGGTTATCTGCTATATATTTTGCTTTTTTGTTGAAAAAGCTATATTTGAGCAACTTTATGACTGAATATCAAATGTATTAAGATTATTTTACGTAATTTCTTTTTTTTTTTTTTTTTTGATCTTTAAAGAAAATTCCGTTGGGGATATTTCTGTATCTAAATCTGTTATGCCATCTACTATCACCAAGCAATCAAATGGAAATTTTGCATTCAAATTTTTAAAAAATAATATGTAAAAGTTAGTCTGAGGCTGGCTACGAGTTATATATAACTCATAGCTTAAATATTGTTAAAACATAGCTTTATTGATAATATATCTATAGCAAATAGCTATTTAAATTTTTGTTTATTCTCTTTGAAGTCTTGCATAAAATGTGTAGATATTATTATTACAAATAATCCTTGTTAAGCAATGCTTAGAATTTTTATTACGAACAAAGGCTATTGCTCGTATATCTATATTAGCTAGATTTTTATTTTTTTTTAAATGTCAGATAAGAAATTGAATAAATTAATTTTTGAATATGTTTATTTTTAATAGTCAAATTGCTATTAACAAAAAGCCTATTTTTAGCTAGTTTTATAAATCTTTTCTTAGATATAAAGTATAGAGGTTACCTTTCAAGTTAGTCATTTTCTGTGTCTGTTTTTTTTTTTTTTTTTTTTTAAGTTTCTTGCGAGCCACTGTTAAGCAGTCACCTAGACTAAGCATTTATTTTCCTTGCATTGGGTTACAGAAATAATCCCTAATAATCCTTGTTATTATTATAGGAAAAGTTCTCTCTGTTTCTAATAAAGAAGTCATCTGAAATTTTGTGTTTAATATTTATTAGTTTATGATAAGATTTGGGTTGTTTGATTTTAAAAAAAGGTAGCAAGAATCTAAATACCTAGTTCTTTAATATTAAATTTTGTTTACAGTAAATATACCATTTTGTTACTTTGGCTATGGAATTTTTTATGGTTTCCTTAAACTAAATAGTAACTTAGCAACAGTTGACACTTTCAGGAAACCGGCTCGATCTCTGATGTGGGCATGATATGATTTTTTATGAACAAATGACATAAATAACTAAACAATGGTACTTATTACCTATAGGGATAAGTAGCCAAGTTTGCCAATGTATGAGAACATAGCCAACACATGGGTACTGGCTGCAGATAATATGCCTAGTTGCATGACATAAAAGAATAATGTTATAATTAGAGACAACAATGTGTGAGGAATATGATAATCTCATTATAATTATTGATAACTATAATTATTTAATAGGATAATATCATGATTATTACTGATGAGGTAACTTATCCCAAAAATAATAATCTAAATATTACGCAATGATAATTATTAAACATGATATGTGTGAGTGTTCATTGGTTTTATTTTTGTACCAAAACTTTTACCAATGTAAAAATAATTTAAATTAGAAAAATATCACAATATATTATTGAATATCAATATTTTTTATAGTACGTCATGTTGGAGGCATCTATTTTGCCAGCGCAAATAAATTCAGCTGTTTTATTTATTTATATTTTAAAAAGTAGCAATCGTCTAAAAAAAATTTTAAAAGGATAATAAACATTGTAAAAGAAAAAAAAATTTTTTTACTTGTACCTGGTGACTTTGCATTGACGTCTTTATTGCCTTCATTCGATAAATGAATAAGTGCCACCATCACTACTAACTGATAACCGATAAATCCCTATAACCGATAAGTACCTAAAAATATTTTTAGTTGTAAATGTAATCAATTTGGTTTCTTTTTAAGGAATGGTTGGATTGTGTATATGTGTGGCAATATTTACTTTTATCTATGAAACGGTGAAGACTCTGCGCCAAAAACTTGTGGCTTCGTTGGGAAAAAGCCAGCAAGAATATGCTGCAATGGAGATCAGATCTGAAAGAGCAATGCTTGTGGAGATGAAAGAAACAAATTACAAATGGAAAAGGTATGTGTGATTGTTTATTGATTATGCTTAGACAATTAATTGCAACGACTATGTAGTTGAGTCGTGGTGGCTCAGGGGATAGAGCGTTCGCCTTCCAATGAGGTGAACTGAATTGGAATTCCTACCTACCTCATACGTGTGAAATAATTTTACTAATTTTATATATATAATATTTTCTTTTGGTATTTTAAAAAAATGTTAAATTTTTGGCATTAGTTTCACATATTTTTTTTTTTTTTTTTTGTATTAAATATTTTATATCGCAAGTGTTTACTGTATACAGTTTTATTAAAGCATATAAAATGATAAATGAAGGTAATTTATTCATGATACTTGTTTTAAAAAAATCATTTCTTTGGTAGTTTGATATGATCAAACTCTTACATAATTATTTATTTAAAGTAAATGTTACATTATTTCTTTCCGTCTAAATAATTTATTGTTCACTAACTAATGTAATTTACTTTTATTATTTTCAAGCTGATAACACGTAAAGATTTCTGAATTTTTTAAAAATTATTTTTGTTGCTTTCAAAGAGTAGTCAGAAGAAGCGTGTCATTTGATATTTCGCGAGCGGGATACATAGATATAAGATGCATGCAATGTATTCACATGATTTAAAAAATACGCTGCCCGATCCATATTCATGGGATTTTAAAAAATTACACAGCGTGATCTATATTCACGTGATTTAGAAATCCCTTATCACAATCTGCATTTTCATTATTTTTAAAAATCTTATCATGATTTGTATTTGTGTCATTTAAAAAATTGCACATTGCGATTTGTATTCACGTGGTTTGAAAATTACTTAGCGCGATCCATGTTTGTGCAATTTAAAAACCACACATCTGGATCCGCATTTGTGTGGTTTAAAAAATCACATCGTAATTTATATTTGTCCGATTTTAAAAGTCACACCTTGCAATTCGAATTCATGCGGTTTAAAAAATTATGCATTGTTAT
This sequence comes from Parasteatoda tepidariorum, assembly GCF_982258835.1. NCBI lineage: Eukaryota > Metazoa > Arthropoda > Arachnida > Araneae > Theridiidae > Parasteatoda > Parasteatoda tepidariorum. The sequence continues at coordinate 6,041,952 of NC_141758.1, read as the reverse complement.
TTATATCTGTGAGATTTAAAAATTACTTATCACTATTCGCATGAATTTAAAATCACCCAATGTGATCCATATTCATGCAATTTAAAAATTGCTACAACGAGATTCATTTGTGCAATTTAAGAATTATTGAAATTTATCAGGAACCGCATTCGTGCAATTTTAAAAAAATTACACAGCTTAATCCGTATTAGTGGGATTTAAAAATCACCTAGTGAGATCCCTGTTCGGATGATTTAAAAAATCATACATCTTGATTTGCATTCACGTGATTTAAAAATCTCACACCCTGATCCGCATTTGTGCAATTTAAAGAATAACACAATATGATCAGATTTCGTACGATTTAAAAATCACTCATCGATATTTTTAATCACAATAATTAAAAATCTCACAACGTGATTTATATACAGGGATGAGATTCTTCCGCGGATTTGCGGATTTCCGCTTTTTTTTCAGATTTTTCCATTTTTCCCGCTAATTTCCGCTGAATTTTTTTTTTTTTTTTTTTTTTTTTTTTGCACAATTTAAAATATTTTATGAGGAATTTAATTTTCCACGGAGGGAAATTATTGAAGTCCCTTTTCCTCCCTCTGAAGTTTCTCTAAAAATCATTTCCTGATAAAACTGGTTGACCTTTATACAGGAATGAGATTTTTTTTGTCTCTCGATTTCAGCCTTTTTATCAAAAACTCCGATTTTTGTTTCGTTTTTTTTAATAAATATCCCGTTTTTTTTTAAAATTCAGTCATTGAAGTAAAATAATTATATTTATTTACGATTTTCGAAGATAAACAGAAAATGCTAACCCTCCCGCATTTTTACTTATTTTAGCTATTTTCTCCGATTTCGCACACAGAAAATAAGATTTTCCGTAATTTTTATCCGTCGGCTGGATAGCTCGTATTTTCGTAATTCAGACGTCGCTGCTTCTTGTATTCTGGCGTAAAAACAAACAAAAAAAAAAGGAAAAAAAATAGAGGTGGATTTGCGGTGAAAATATTTATTTGCTCACTTAATTAATCTTGTAAATTTTTATTTATTATGTCTAAACAAAAACAATACAAACAAGCCTTTTAGAAATCACAAGTCCAGACTCTGCAAATATCTCGATTTTTATTCACGTGATTTTATATCAATCATCGATTTTCGTATTTACCTGATTTAAAAGTTGCACATTGCGATTCTTATTTACGCTATTTAAATATCATGTATTATGATTCTTATTTACGACATTTAAAAATCCAATATCGTATTTTGTATTTATGCATTTTTAAAATCGCGATTTTATTATCAAATCTCGATTTTCGTATTTACCTGATTTAAAAGCTGAACGTTGCGATTCTTATTCAGGCGATTTAAATATTGTACATTGCGATTCTTACTTACGAGATTTAAAAAATCAATATCGCGATTTGTATTTACGAGCTTTTAAAGCTCTATGTAGCAATTCGTATTCACGCGAGCTTAAAATCCAATATCGTGATTCTTTTTTGTGGTTGTAATATCGCGTGATTTAAAAATTATGCATCGTGATCAAAAAATTTAAAAATCATGATTTGTATTTTCGCATTTTTTAAATTCGATGTAGAGTTTCATATTTACGTGATTTAAAAGTCTCATATCGGGATTTATATTCACATGGTTTACAAGTTTAAAAATCGCACTTTTTTGTCACATTTTTGTTTATAGATATATTTTTTATTTATTTATATATATGTTTTTTTTTTTTTTTTTTTTTGGATTTCCTCTTTTTTACTTTCTGACCACTCTCATCCCTGTTTATATAGCATGATTTAAATATCAAACATCGTGATTTGTATTTCCGCGAATTAAAAAATTGCTTATCGCGATGTATTTTAAAAGTCATTGTAATTCGTATTTAGTGATTTAAAAATTTCTCAGCGTGGTCTATTATGTAAGCAATTTGTTATCCTATGTAAACGTGAAATGTTTAAAACTCTAAAATTTTTGTTACGACTAATTTTTCACAATACTGGTTTTGGTTTAAAAAATTTTCAAGTTAGTATTTTTTTTCTATATAAGATTTAAAATTTAATTTTTGATTTCATTTGACATAAGCATTTCTTCACCAAATATATATATTTAGCAGTTCCTTATGATCTAGATGTAATGGTTAAAAGGAAAGCACACAAAATAAAGAATAGATAGTTAGTTTTTGTGCTTAATTATAAGAAATTGTTCTTGTATCTAATACCATATAACTTAATCAGCATATAAATAATATATTTTTTTTATTCTTTATTATCTTAAGCATTTCTATTAAAGTTTTTTTCCTTTACCCCATACCAATAATACAGCTAAACTTTATTTATTATTTTTCAATAATGACTGAACTTATTTCCATTAAAAAAAAATATTTATTAATGATTTAAAAAAAAAAATAATAATAGTTGATTCTTCGGCCACGGAATGATCGGTATTCGATTATTTATATATTTTTTTACCGAATATTCGCTTAAATCACTATTTGTGACATCCCTAATCCCGAGACGATTGGAAAAATATAACAATTTCCTTCATAATAAGTGTAGTTCAAGCCATGGTGGCTCACGGACTTAGTGTTCTCATCCCAATGGGAACCAGGTTCGAATCCCAGCCATGGCTGGTGTATACAAACTCTTCATCCGGCTCGCAACAACCACATAGCTGATGTAAAACAATCTTCAGTGGTAAATGGATCATAGGTTAGCATAGCAGCCAACTCTTCAGGATTTTCCATTAGTCTACTGGTTTTTTCCAGTTTCTCCTGGCCTACTGGTTTAATAAAAATTATCTTGGTTTTTGTACATAATGTACAAAATTCACTGAAACTGAGTAAGTTTCCTGAAAAAATACCTATTAATATAAAATTTTTGCACAGATTATTGCTTGCTTGAATATTTTAATAAGTATTACTATTATACATAATGAAGCGATCCACATTTATAGAAATCAGTTAAAAACGTTTTTTTTTTGTTCTAAAATGTTCTGTTTGTTTTTATTCAGAACTTCGTTTTTAAATTAATTAAAAAATCTTAACTACCTTTGATGAATTAATTGCCTATTACTAAATTATGAGTAAGCATTATACATAATACATAACATTTCAAATTTAATGTCAATCATAACTGGAAAATATTGCAGTTTTTCTATTTTGATGACTGTAAAAATCCTCAAAATTACGTATGTGTAAAATATTTAGTACATTATTCAACAATTATGAAAATCATATTTCGTAAAATCTACTGGATTTTTACCTATATACGTTGTCAGCTATGTATCAAAGTCCCCTTGCCGTTAACTTAACCGTGGGAGGTTTTTGTGGTTTTCCTCTCCAAATAACGCAAATGCGGGTAAGTTCCATCAAAAAATCCTTTTTACAAAAACTAAATCTTAAACTTGTGACAGTTCAAATATTACAATAACACCTAAGGGTTTGAGATTAGTTTAATGCTGCGTACAAGGGGGCAGAGGGCAATGAGCAATTCTAAAAACCCCTAATTTTCTTGAGGAAACGCTTCAAGTATGTGTAATAAATCTTTTATTTTCTGATATGAGAGCTAAGTTTAGTATTTTTTTTTTAAATTGAAAAAATACTTCGGCAGAAATTGAAGTTTAGAAGAAATAATTATTAAAAATATGTCGTAGTAAATTAGAAAGCTAAAAAAAATTTACTCTTTTTGTTTTTAATCTAGAATATTTCCAAAAGCAAGGGCGGTGAGTAAAATATATTTCTTGCGACCAATATTTTAAGACTGATACAAATATTTTACTCAGCCAAGATAGATGCTAATAAAAAAAAATTACAATCAATATATATCTTTCTAGAAAATATGCTGGGCGCTAAGGACTAACCATAACAATCTTTTTGCAGTATGAACAATTTAAAGTTAAGAGATTTTAGTGTCTAACGGATGCATTGTATTTACTCCTCTACCCTTTTGTAACTTGTAAGTAACAATAAGCAAATTATAAATTCCTTCCCCCCTCCCCTAGTTGCTTTCGTAATATTTGAACTGTCATAAAATAAATAATTAGTTAGCATGTGTAAACAATGCAAGGTTTTTGTCATCGTTAGTGGTTCTATTTCATCCAAACCACAAGAAACTATACAATACGAATGGTGCTTACGAGGAATTATCACTGCGACCAGTTGTGCCAGGACGAAATGTCCTCTCAATAAATTGTCACACAACAAAGTTTGTGCGATTGACGCGACACCATTTTTTTTTTTTTTTTTTTTTTTTTTTTTGAAGCATAAGAGAATTATAGGAAAGTATATTTTTTATACATAATAATATCTTTTCAATAAGTGATAAATCACAAGATAAAGAAATAAATATAAATTTTAAAATTTGTATTGGAAAACAATACTCGTTTGACTTATTAATGCTCACACTTAGGACAGGAAACTCATTTAATACGTCGTTTTCCTCAATCACGGATTCCAACAACAAAGCTTCCACTGACAGCAAATGAGAATAGAAAGAAGAAGAAAAAAAAATTTTTTTTCAATAACACAGCCATTATCTTACATAACAAGTTCATTTTAAAAAAATTTATATCAATCAATATATAATAGCGTGATTTCAATGACTGTTATTCTTTAAGCATTGTCATGGAAACTCTGCCTGGCATGATTATGTTTTTCACCATCGAACTTAAAATAATAAAAAATAAAATTTTAATCATACTTATTAAAACAATAATTTATGAGCATTAGAATCAGGTTCTAACATGCTATCGTAATTCGTGGAGAGGTATACACCTTAAGTAATTTAATTAATTTGTGCAAACGATTTCTTACAATTCGAAATGAAACCCAAAAGCGTATTTTCTCTGAATAAACATATTTCTTATTTACTGATGTTAGACTCGCAAAATGGCGTATAGCATTCGAAACTTTTTAAATTTTCGCCTTATGTCTAGAGTTTGTTTTTTAGTGAATGAAACAAAGTTTCCCCACAATAATGAAACAACTATACAATAAAATAATTTTATTCAAAGATTAATTATTTATCGATCATTATTTCTTGTTTTTTAATACAATGATTATCAAATAAAACTAAATTTTAAATACCTAGAAATTTACACATTTATAGCTTTTAAATTATAAATTAAAACTATACTTTTAGTTTATTTTTTGAAATAAAAGCCAGATTTCTAAGACGCGCTGATCTTCAAGTAGCATTTTTTTTTTTTTTTAAAAAGTTTCTCCAGTGTATGTCAGTCACTATTTAACCCTTTGATGTAGATAAGATGCCAGCATTCCTTTTTATCTTATTTTTTTCTGACGCTCTTGTTACAAGTAAAAATATATTTTGGGTTTATTGAACTGTGAAAAACAGTGTAATAGTTACTAAAAATCTGAATTTTTTTATTTTTTATTTTCATGTTTAAAAATTTATCAATAATTAACTTCGTGAATTAAGTAAATTTCTATGATGAATAAATGTTTCTCTTAGATCTAAATAACTACAAATAAGTGCATTTTTGAAAAATTGTTGTTTGGAAATGTACCGTATTTGGAAGTGTTTTCTTAAAAAAGTTTTTTTTTTCTTTATTTTTTTTGCGTAAGTGCAGGAACTGCTGAAACTACTACCAACTGTATATCTGCGAATGCATGTTGATATCCTAACAATTATAACCTTCCAGGGGTCTGTTTAGAAGAAATTTGGGTCCGTTAACGGACCCTTCACAAAATATCTTTTCATAAGAACGGACCCTTCACAAAATATTTTGACTTAAAAACGGACCCTTCACAAAATATTTTGACTTAAAAACGGACCCTTCACAAAATGATTTTTCTTTTAATCGAACCCTTCACAAATTTGTTTATCTTCATTATTATTTTGTTAATCGAATAAACCCTTTCAAGGGCAGAAAACAAGAAAGATGGATGTAAACGAATTAAGTTTTCACTTTGGCAGACGATTCTTCCATTATTCGTCCGAAATGAATATTCTGCGTTCAGCAGTATAGGCTAAATACCAAATATTTGTATGTTGCATCTCTAATTTAGAAGCAGCAATTGTTGTTTATTTTTTAAAATTTAATTTTTTTAATTATAATTTTACAGTGTTGAGCGTAATCTTGTATGTCTTTACAATTTAAAAAATCCTTGAAAAAGTTTTTTTTTTTTTGCAATAACGGACCCTATTTGCTCAAATTCATAAAAGCGGACCCTGGTTGAAAGAATGTGAGTAATTTTTTCACAATTTCACGAAAAACGGACCTTTCACAAAATGTCTGGACAGACCCCTGCCTTCGTTGAACAGCCAACTCAATTTTTGGTTTACGACCACCAATGTTCAACTTCATGACTTTGTAATTTTAAACCCAATCCAGAAGACAAGGGAACTCCTGGATCAAGTATTGGAAGAAATTTGCCTTCGTGAAGGACTCTTTGATGGAACTAACCCACATTTGAGTTACACGGAGAGGAAAACAATGAAAACCTCCCACATTTAGCCTGACTGCAAGAGAACTCTAACCCAAGATCCGTCTGCCACTGAGGATATTTTACGTCAGCACTAGGACTGGGCGATATAAGAAATTTTATATCGTGATGCATCGTCAGTTTTGCATCGCGATATAGCGATGTATCGCGATATAGTATTTTTGAAATTCATTTAATTGTAAGGCGCAGAAAGTCAGATTTCTATCAAAACTTCATACTCAGATTGATTTAAATCAATTTATGAACTTGATGTACATGTTTTGCTTAAGAAAGATATTAATGTTATATTTTCTAAAAATGATCGCGCAAATAACGAAAGATTTCTTAGTTTAAAGATAAATAATAAAAAAATAAATAAAATTGAAATTTATCAATATATTTACCTAACAATATAGAAAGAAAATTTAAAAAATAAGTTCGTAAAAAATTATTATATGCTTAAAACAAAGTGCTAAATAAATTAAACAAAAAAACAAACAAAAAAAAAACACTTTTAAAACACTATTTTTTATCATTATTATTTAACATAAATAATAAAGTTAAATTGAATAATTACCGAATTCTGAACGAAAAAACAAAGTAAGATTCAATTTCTTAAAAATAAAAACAAAAGAATTATGATATTCGATAATATATTCAACTGACAATATTGAAAGAAAATTAAAAAACAAGATTATACTCTTTTATAAAACGAAGTGCATGCAAGGAAAGATACTCTTGCAATAAGGAAGTCTTGCGACTTCTTTTTAAAAAAAGAAGTCGCAATCGCAATCGCAAACATTACTAATTTTTTTGAATAAACAAAGTTGATTGACTTATGTCCAAATCCAAAAGAGGAAAAATAAGTTTTGTTATAATTTTATTCATAAAAATGAAAACAACTAAAGATTTATAAATTTAAAATCAGTAATAAAAACCCATTAAATTATTATTTTATCCAAAAAGTTTTTAATAAATTAAAATAAAGTAAAAAAATAGCCTAACAAATTTAATTACTTTTTAATTTAATTCTTTATGGGCACCTTAAATTAGATTTCCGTTTGTAATAAATTCAATAATGTAAAATAATACTTAAACATTTAATATCAAAATTAATTTTCACATTTAAAAATAAAAAAGGAAGTTTTGTTTCAAAAAAAATTTTACCTAATTAATTAAGAAACAAGCGATCACAAAGTCAGTCCCACTGAAAATAATCTACAAGAAACGATATCAAATTGCGACAAAGAAGGGAAAAAAGGTGCGGAGAAGAGGTGCGGAAGGTGCGGAAAAGGTGCGGAAGGGAAAAGAGGTGCGGAAACGAACATGCGAGATCACGATATATACTATTCTCAAAACTGAATCTGATTCTACCGCTCATCAATCAAGGCCGTTTCAATATAACGATACGTACATCGTCTTCCCCAGCGCGAGTTGGCATCCTTGCATGTCTTGTATCGCTATATCGTATATCTCTATATCGCTGTATCGTATATCGCTATATCGTTCGTCTTCTTTACTCGAAGGCTTAAATCAGATTTCTGATGCATCGCCTGGAACGAAAGTCGCTGTATCGGCCTGCCGATACAGACGTTAAATCGATATATCGCGATATATCGATTTATAGCCCAGTCCTAGTCAGCACTGTGGTCAGTGCAAGCCGGGTGTGGAATTCCAATCGACCAGTCATCGATGGGATTCGAACCCGGTTCACCTCATTGGAAGGAAAGCTTTTCATCCCCTGAACCAGAGTTGGCCGTTGATTACAGTAATCGATTACAACTGTAATTGATTACAGATAATTACAGCTATGTAATCAATTACTTGTAATCACGATTACAAGTAATCAATTACTTGTAATCGTGATTACAACTTTCAAAAAATTTTGATTACAGCTGTAATCATGATTACAATTTTGATTACAGTAATCAATTACTTGTAATCACGATTACAAGTAATCAATTACTTGTAATCGTGATTACAACTTTCAAAAAATTTTGATTACAGCTGTAATCATGATTACAATTTTGATTACAGTAATCAATTACTTGTAATCATGATTACAAGTAATTGCGATTACAAGTAATCACAACAAAAACGATTACAAGTAATTATGATTACAAGTAATCAAAATATATGATTACATGTAATCATGATTACATGTAATTTGATTACATGTAATTGTGATTACTTGTAATCAAACTATACGATTACAAGTTATTACGATTGTATACTATAGTCAAATTTTTTATGTAAGTATTCATGTGTTTACATATTTTTATGTACATAGAATGTACGCACGCATGAACGTACAATTTGCGATTCCTATACATACAATGTATGCACAAACGTTGTTTGTACGTACAATATTCATAATTATATTGTAATATACTTAATGCAATGCGCATATGCTTAGTACATATAATTATGCATTTATGATACATGTACGCATGTATGTTAGTTTGTACAAAAAGGCAATGCTTTGTATCTTTGTATACATAGACAATGTATGTATGAACGTATATGAAAATAATGTTTATGCGTTTGCATGCTTTTATGTACTTAAGTGCATATATTGTATAAATTTACGATAATAGCACGTATATACAATGTACGTTTGTATATAAAATTGTACGTATTTGCGTACAATATGTAAAAGTGTTATTTAAAGGTACAATATATGCACATAGTTGCGTAAATAAAATGCGTACATGTATACATGCATATTTATATGTACATCGATATATGTGCACGCAAAGTATGTACTTATGTACAACTTACGTATGTACTTGTATAACTACATACTTTGTTAATACTTATGCGCATGTAATGCATGAATGTACAAAAAATAGTTATATGCACAATGTATGCATGTGCATACAACGTATACATGTACATAATTACAAGTAATGTACAAATACGTGCGTACATTTAAATATATGTAATTACAATATACACATACATTGTGCATACATTAAAAAAATTTATATGAGTAAAATTATTAAAATTTGTTTTAAAATTATTCTAAGGTATATGAAACTCAACCTCATATTTTTTAGAAAGCAAACGATAATTTTATTTGGAATTTCTAAATATTAATTCCACACATAAAATTTACCGTTTTTCTTACCATTTAAAAAATTTCTATGAATCATGCATTATGTTATAAAAAAAATAAATCTGTATTTTCAAACATTTCATTAAAATACCTGAAAATAATTTTTTATTCAGAGAATTTCAAAATGATATAGAACAATTAAAGCTGAAAACTAAATTTAAATATCGTTTGATTTTGTCATTTAACTTGCTTGAGTCATTAAAAGTTAACTTACATGCATTTTATTTATTGCATTGTACACATATTTAGACATAAATGTAATGTACATATGTATACGTGTAATGTATGTACGCATGTACAATGTATGTACATACATTCATGTATTGCACGTGCATATATAGTACATATGGATATGCATACATGGAACATACGTGTATTGTACATGTGTGGATACATTCATTGTACATATATACATTGCACCATATGCATAGATAGGGATAGCATGCATGTACACATGTAAAATTTGTACGAAAGAATTATGCCCAATATATTTATGCACATACGTACTGTATATGTACACACATATGTACATTATATGAACATTATATGTTCATTTCATCATATGTACATTATATGAATATACATCTGTACGCTATATGAATATACATCTGTACGCTATATGTATATTCATCTGTACAATATATGCATCTCAAATGTGTGTACGTACGTTATGCATGTCAAATGCATGTATGAATATATGTGAAATATAAATACGCCTAATGTACGTACAATAGTTCACAAATGTATTATGCATATTTGGATACTTACATTGAACATGAACATATTATATACATGTACATAAATACACTGGAAATGCATATCATGTACATGTATACATACATATATTGTACATCCTACAGATATACCTATATTGTACATGCATACATATATTGTACTGTTCATAAATACATGCATAAATACATACACACATACATGCATGGGACATACATTGTACAGACAATGTATGTATGTTCGTACAAACACAAGTACTTGTATATACATGCGTACATGAACATAGATATACATTTTACTTACACAAATATTTGCATAAAATGCATATATTCATTGTGTATAAATGTACATGCCTACATTGTTTGCACATACATACGTAATTATTATCTATATACATACGTACATATATTTTATACCTACAATATAAGTGTATGTACATGTGTGTGATACTAAAATGTCTGAACATACTAGATAAAATCATATGTACATACATTTCAGTTACATTCATTTGTACGTATACAAATACGTGCAAAATGCAGTACATGTTAATACGTGCAAAATGTATCATTATAAAATACATTCTACTATCTACTGTAAAATATAATCATTTATAAGAATACAATAGTCTTGTAATCGTGTAATTAGATTACATGTAATCATGATTACATGTAATCAAATTACATGTAATCAAATTACATGTAATCATATATTTTGATTACTTGTAATCATAATTACTTGTAATCGTTTTTGTTGTGATTACTTGTAATCGCAATTACTTGGAATCATGATTACAAGTAATTGATTACTGTAATCAAAATTGTAATCATGATTACAGCTGTAATCAAAATTTTTTGAAAATTGTAATCATGATTACAAGTAATTGATTACTGTAATCGACTATGTAATCATGATTACAGCTGTAATCAAGCTTTGTAATCACGATTACAAGTAATTGATTACTGTAATCAATATTGTAATCATGATTACAGCTGTAATCAAAATTTTTGAAAATTGTAATCATGATTACAAGTAATTGATTACTGTAATCAAAAAATGTAATCGATTACATTTTTGGCCAACTCTGCCCTGAACCATCCTAGGTATCCTAGGAAAGCAAAAAAAAAAAAAGAAAAATAGGAAGAATATGTTTCATAAAAAATTCTGCATGAAGGGGGGGGGGATAAATTCGTGTGAATTGAAAAAAGTGCGTTTAAGCCGTAAGAGAAGCTTATCTTGTTGACCTCCAACCGTTTTTAGTTGATCGTAGAACTTCTCCAACCGTTGTGACAGTTCTCAAAGGTCGTTAAGTCCATATCACGATATGAAATCATTTGATCCAGCTTAATGGTAGCAAAACTCTTTTTTGAAGAAAAAAAAAAATCACCGTCGACATTGTCTACTGCTATTGAAGCGTTATGGTAAATACCGCTGAGTCAATCTGCGCAGGTGCTTCTTGTAAGCATGTGATTTGATTTTGCGATAGCTGGCTGTTCCTTGTAAATAGTTACGAAATATCTTGAAAAATAGTGTGCTATGAATGTCGTCTACTGAGAGATCCTCTGAATGTTATTTCATTTTTGCTTATTACATTAGATATCAACAACTTTTTAAGTGAATCGAAAAATGTGTGCTCATAATTATAAAATTATTTTATCCAAACATAATTCCTCGTAAAAACTAATTTTTACTGAATATTTATTTATATTTCATAATTATCGAAAAAAAATGAAGTGTAAGCATACAAATGCTTCCTTCGTTTTAAAGTATGCAATTTTAAATGACAAAATACAAAATTCGATTTAATGCATGCGATCTCTCATACTTATCATAAAGTTCAAAGGTTTAAGAGACCATTATATTACGAACTGAAGCAAGTATTTTTGAACACCCTATGACAGAATACATATCAATAACCTTTTAACTGGCATCGATTGCTTTGATTGTCATTTACAATTAGATATTACATAAAATTTCGTTTACGTAACTAGAATATTTATGGTTATGTGGACATTTTTTTTTGCTATCACTTTATAAGTTTTTAATAAAATTATACAAAATTTTCGGAATAATATTTAATGAATTACAAAATTATTATTTTTAAACTTGAAAAAAAATTCGTTAAAAAGCATTTAAATTAGTTCTTTCATGCGCGAAAAAATTTTAAAAAAAGAAATATTCATAATTTTGTAGTACATCGCATTTGGCAATGAATGAAAAAATCCAATTTGAATATCTTGAAAATTTAAAAAGCTTCTAACAATTTTCTAAGTAGTTTTTGTATTTTTGTAAACAGAAAAGCTTAATATAACAAATATTCATCATTACGGAATGAGCTTAGAACACAACAGACGTTTTATTTTAATCAATGGATGAAAAGAGACAAAAAATGTACGGTTTTTCATTCTTTTCAAACATTTAATTGGATTTAAAACAGTTTATAATATGTCATATGCCATATATTAACAGAAAGGAAAAACACTTAGAAAAAACTACAGATACTAGCCCGGCTTTATAAGCCAATTATAAGCTATTATAAGCTATTTCTCTATGTGGGTTATGGTCCCGCAGTGGACTGATCGTTAAGACACGGTTCTCAGCAGATCACCGAAGTCAAGCATCACTGGCTGCGGTCAGTGTGCGGGTGGGTGACCCACTTGGATCAGTCTGCGTAGGGACCGAGAGTGTGCGGTATTGGTCCTCGTTAAACTGTGCTACCGTAAAGTGCTCGACTTCACGTGCAGGTCGTCGGGCTACCGAAGCGGGGGTGCCATCCCCTCTGCAGAGGATCAAAATTGTGATGGCATGTCTTCGGATCATCCTCAGGGATGTTTCCCAGACCGTCGCCAATAGCCCATTGTGCAGCTCTAGTGTGACGTAAATGAACTACTACTACTATGTGGGTTATGTTATTTGAATGTTCTTTAAAACGACCAAATTAAACTGTTCACTTCATTATAGCGACAGGAATTTATTCCTTCGTTTTCAAGAAAATTTCAAAGAAATTATGTATTTAAAAGTTTTTTTTTTATGATGAACTCACAAATTAAATGTGAAACATCTTCAATGAGTGACACAACTTTCTAAATTCTTATCTTAGGTGAACGTGTGGTTTATGGTCAAGAAGTAAATGGTTATAGTTAAAAGTAATAGACTACTTCATCCACCATCTTGTATGCATTCATTAGTGTAGTAAAAGAATGATTACTGAATAATTACTGATAATTACCACATTTTATTTGAAAACCTTAAGTCTCACAAATTATTAATTTTATAATTATAACAAATGAATAATTTATATTTAACGAAAAGAAATAGCGTTTACTGGTGTTTTATTTCATGAGTTTTTTTTCCCCTGTTTTTTTAGAACTTAAAAAGGAAACAAAAGTAAGCTAATTTATAATAGAATATAAAATTCCGTTACAAATACAAACTTACGATACTAATACAATACTGTTCAATTCAAACATTCTAAGTTCCTCTGTATTTCATATTTTCTCAGTTTTTTTTTTTTTTTTTTTTGCATTTTTAAACGTGAATATAAACAACTGTAGTAAAATAAGGAATCGGCAGACCGACTCTTCCTCGGTCAATTTCAATGTCAAGCTCACTTGGAAGCAAATAAGAGTCATATATTAAACGACTGCTTTTTTTTTTTTAATGTTTAAATTCTGTTGACCTTAACGGTTCCAATTCATGATAACCACACGAACATGACGATCAAATACCTGAATGCATTCTTTTTCTTGAACAAAAAAAAACTTTTCGAGTTCACTTATTTCTGTTACACTTTATTTAGTCAAATGTTGTGTTACCTTTTGTATTCTGTACCACGTAAACTAAACATATCGCTGCATGGGTCACTTCATTCAGCCATGACAGTGGCATGCAGAGAGGTATAGGACAAAATTAGTAAATTTTACTTCCAGCCAGTGGCATATTATATCATTTTTAACAGTGGCCACTTTTAAAAAAATTTATTTTATGACAGGCATTGAACAATTCTAAGTGAACGACTAACAATGTTAAACTCCATATTTGTAATTTTGAACACGACCCGGAAGATAAGTGTACTTCTGGATCAAGCTCTGGGAGAAAATAGCCTTCGTAAATTACTTTTTGATAGAGCTAAACCGCATTTGCGTTACATGAAGAGGAAAACCACGTAAACAACCCACGTCTAACCCGACGGCAAGGGGATTCTAACACATGTCTTTTATTAAAAATATTTTTACGTCAGCACAGCTGAAGAGCCGGAAGCAGAATTTCTATCAACTGACCACCGGTGAGATTCAAACCTAGGTGACCTCATTGGATAACGAATGCTCTATCTACTTAATCACCGCGTCTCTTTTTCAAAATTAGAACATTTTTATGCATTAAAAAAAATTTTATATTAATAATGCAAGGCATTTCTTTTTAAGTATTTCTCAAAGCTAGTGGTCATCACTGTCTGTTCGTTGACGCTTCCCAACCCAAAGATTGTTATGCAATCTTTCAGATAGCTTCGATGGCATCTAAGTTAAACCTATTTGAAATGTGTTCTGGCGTAAAATCCGATAATTTTTTAATAGCCATTTGTTATTTTTAGTCCGTTAATTTTCCGCTATACGAATGGGCATTTAATTGGCGGCTAACATTATCTGAATTAATCTATTACTATTAATCCTATAATGAAATTATTTGTTTTAACAGTTTAATACTGGATTCAAGCTAAATAATTTATGGCGTGTAAAATATGATTTTCAAAAAATAAATAAATAAATAATAATAAGGATAATTAAAATTGAACTGTTCTTCAATTTTAAAAAAAGAAATTAAGATTATATTAGTTGAAATGGTAGATTATTTTAGCATAACATTACTTGCCCTCGCGTTTACAGAAACATAAATTTTAACATGGTATTCAAGGTTTTATAATTACTTTAATTTTTATAAAAATAAATTAATAGTGACTTAATTTCTGTTCCTTCCAGTGCCCTTTTTTCTTAGGCATATAACCCCGAACATCCGCTCACGCCATGTCTCTGAACTAAGATTTAGATAAAAAAAATTAGAAGACTTATAAAGTTTCTATGATGATTTTGCAAATATCAATAAATATTACAATTTGTCGAAGAAAAGCGTGAAGTCACTTCGCATAGATATGGGTTTTTCCTCAAAAAATATATTTTTATTTCTTGTTCATTTCAAAAAATAAATGTTCTTCAAGTTTTTTTAAATACCTTGTTAACGACATTAATGATTTTATCTCGTGTTTAAAGTTTTGTAATTTTGCTAAAGGAAGGAAAATAAATAACGCTTGTCCGCCCGCCATGTACGACATTTTTAAATGATTCGTGAAAATGAAATGCTGACTGCTATGAATAATTGACAGTATGTTAGTAATCTGAATTATTTTTCTTGAAAGATAGCGTTTGATTTATTGTTTTTGAGGCAACAACTTCTCCATTTGAAAGAATAGAAAGAACCATATAAAAGTATGGGATTTTAAATTAAAAATTGTTTGCTTCTTTCATTTTTTTTATTTATTTATGTTTTTTTTTATATATATATAAATATTTGTATTCGAGTCAATTTTAAATCAGAAGTTGTTTTAAAAAATGTTATTAGTTGGACACGTATGCGTAACTGGTAATAGGTTGCGTCACAACTGCATCACACACCCGAAGAATATAAAAACATGAATATAATTAATATTAATAATGAAAAATCAATTCTATTAATAGTGGCTATTTAAATAGATGTGTGCAACAATGGGCTTATACCCCCAATAAGTATATTTAAAAGAAATTAAAGCTGGACCATTTATGCCTAACGCTGTTTTAAAGAGGATGTTCTGTTCTTCTAAAAGAGAAAAAAACTATGGTAGCGCGAGTGTTCCATTTTTTATATTAAATATTACCAAAATACGTTAAAATATAAATGTTTATATTTGAATCAGAACCTGGTGCTCTTTTAATCCTTAAGTCGTAGATAGCTGAAAGAAATATAATTAAATAATGAAATGTAATATTATTTTTAAAAAAATGTTTGACCCGAGGCGATGCAGTGGTTAAAGGTACTGATTTTTTAAAGGAACGATCCTCAGTTGCCTACTTAAGCCTACTTAACTTCAGTTCTAGCTTGCCTGAGAAATAAAAGCGGCTTGTGCGCAATGCTGGCCTTTTTGCCTCAGTCAAACCATTGGTCACGAAACTTTGGATCCTTAAATATTATCCTATTTGAACTGATATAATGATTTAAGTCTTGTTTACAAGTAAAATTACTTTTCATTTGTTTCTAATTATGTCACTCATTTTGTATTCCTAAGTTGTTGTTTTTTTATTTATATATATATAGTTTATTATTCTTCAAATGCGGGTATCCTTTCATTTAGACACGATTAACAAAATGTTCTCTGTTTTTGTGTTTAACATCAGTTATGAAGAGAAAAACTTTAATTGTACACGCCGTAAACGCATTTTTTTTTTTCTTTTTTTGCTCATATAAATAATTTAACTTTTTAATAAATTTAAATATTTATTCTGAAAATATGGCGTATTAAGAACTTAGAAACTGCGTTGTTGAAAGAAAGAAGTCATTTTCTTTCTCTTTTGAATAAACTTCATAACTTTAAATATTGAAAGTTATTTCCCTAAATAACGGAAACGGATGCATTCGGAGAAGATTAAATCTATGACAAGTGGCTGTTCCTAATTTGAGAAAACAAATTTGTGTAGGAAACTGAAAGATTTATTCCTTTTCATTGTTTGTTAAAATCGCGTTATTTATAGCTTTTTTGTTACAAAGCTTTCTGGAACACTTGTTCTTTTAGAGTCCCCTTAATCTAAAAAGGAAACAACTTTTTGAAAGTGGCTATTCGTTTTTAGTTCGGTGACGCAAGTTACCAGCTTCTCTATCTTTCATAACACACACCTTACTTAACTCAGCGTTCATTGTTCCCACCTGTGTTTTCACAAGACCAGCCTCTGACTTTTTTTTTTTTTTTTTTTTTTTTTTTTGCTGACTACTGTGAGACGTATTTTAATTTCTTTTAAGTGTAATAATAATAAGCTACACATAGATTCATGCAAAAAATTTCATGCAATTTTTTTTTTTTTTTTAATTTTATTCTTTTTCCTTTATAAATTGGGTACATAAAACAGAAATACTTAAACACTTATAGAAATTTTTAATATTGTGTGTTATTTTTATAATTAAGATTTTTTAACGGAATTTTTTTTATTAATTTTTTTTTACTCCCCTGTGGAGGCACCTGTGGCGTGTGTTGCTCGTCTCCGTGATTTAGGTTCGCAGGTGCCCACAGGGAACATTAAATGAGCAACACTTCCGGTATCTTCCGGGACGAAGAACGAGTAGTCAGTAATGTTAACTTTTTAATATTCATTTAATGTTTTAAATCATCTCAAAACATTAAATGATTCAGCCATGCTTCGTATCATAACGGACAATTACATTCATTTTTTTTTTAAATAATTATGCATATAGTATCCCTTAAAACTCCCAGAAAACATTTTATTACTTTTCTAAGAGTGCTAATTATTAAGTTATTTTAAGGGGGTTCGGTACCTCCTATGTTGACAATGTTAAAATGGCATATTTCGATGTACCTTTTTAAAAAAAGTATCGTAGTTAGAGCTTTGAATTTTTTTTGTGTATGTAATAGATATTCTAGATTATACTGAAGTGAACTTTTTTTAATTTAGTGAATTAAAAGAAATTTTAAAAAAATAAATTACGCAGCATGTCAGAAAATTTTAAAAGCTTCACATTTTCATCCGAAAATTTTGAATTTAAAAAAAAATTAAGTTTCTCTTAAAAAACTGCTCACTTCAGCACAAACTACAGTACTAAAGGAACTTTTTAAATCAAATATCAAAGTGTTGTGATCAATAGTTTTCAAGAAAAGGTACATTGAAGCAAAAAAAACATAGTTTTGAGTTATTCGCATTTAAAGCGTAAATATTAGACTACCAACAATATTTAAAATTTAAATTCAAAAATCAAATTGTTTCTAAGTTATAAATCTCGTACTGCTTACATTTCAAACAAATTACTCTTGAATGTTTCTTTTATTTGATTGAAAAATAGGTCTTTATACTATACTCTCCTCACTTTTTGAGCGAATAAAAAGCCCTTAAAATGATCAAACTGAATGCGATAATTATAATATTGTATAATTCATAAATCACCCATAAATTTTATTCATGAAAATTTAATATTCAAGTCCTTACCAAGATGTTTTGCTCAAATTTAAGTGAGTTAAAAGTATTTTTGCTAAAAAAAATAACTATATTACAAAAAAAATCTAAGAAAATGCATATTTTAAGAAAAACATTCTAAGCACAGAAATAATTAACAAAGAACTGTAAATAAGAATTTACTTCAAAATTAGAAATATTATGTAAAGAACATTTAAAAAAAAATCAAAATAATGTAACTAGAAATTAGGGAGAAAAAAAAATCCGGTCCAAGGTAAATTCGAATAATGTAAACGAAATTCCTAATCTATGCCGGTAATGACAGCTTCAAAACAATCCTGGTCCATAAGCAATGTTTTTTTTGCATTTCAGTACTTTATTTTCTTCTCTTTTACGTAAGTAAACAAAAACGTAATGAAGAATAAAAAAAACGTAAAAATAATGACCTAATAACAGTATAATAAAAGAACAAAACAAAAATAGACTTAACAAATCAAACTAATGTAAATCTCAGTTTTATATTCAAAATTCTCGAAAATCGCATGGAAATAAAGAACAAACAATCCAGTTAAAGTTGCAATCAACTAAAGATATTGTAAAGTTGAAATTATAAAATTTTTTTTAATGACTTGGTAATAGCACATGCAAAAAATAATGGACATTATAATGTTTACGAAATCGTCTGTCAAAAGTGGGCGTGGCATGGGTGTTTTCGGTTTGTTTACATTTTTTAAATTAAGATTAAGTGCACTTCTACGTGGATTTCAAACAAAAGCAATATATCGTTAGAAAGCTAATAGTTTCTAGTTTAATTATTGATCAAAATCTCAAATTCGATTTTTTGAAGGTTTTTAGGTACTGAACCCCCTTAAGCAAAAAATGCTGACTTTCGTTTTCCTCTGAAACGGGGAGTCACGTGATAATTCACAAACTGACGTCACCCGTGCTCATCTACCGTTCGTTTACAATCAATCCAATCAATCGTTGTGGTTTGAAAGCCATTACTTTCTTGCTTCCGTTATATAGGTTTTTTTTTTTTTAATTATTTAGCTTTAGTGAAACAAAAACATCTAGCTTAACAATATTCGTTAACATTATGTGGTTAAATTAAATTCCATTAAGGGAAATTTTAAGTATAAGCACCTAGATTGTGGCGATGTTGATAATGGGCAGAAATATGTTTCAATGGATTATTCTTGGAAGTGTTGATTCGTTTTCGGTGATTTCTTCACCTATTACTATTTTATTAAAAAATAATTCGTTAAAAATTTATAAGGCATTAATTTTACTATATTAGAATTGTTCTTGGCAAGCATTGACAAATAGTTAGCAGAAAGAGGAATTAAAATTTATAAATTTAAAAATAATTTCTAATTATAGCGAAATTCCTATTGACTCAAAGAATAATTAGATGCGAGCGTTAATGTGTTTTTAAATATTTAATGCGTAGTAAAAAAAAGAGAAGAAATAAACTGCATTAATAAATTATTTACTCAAAAAGATATCCTTAATAGCAATGAAAATTAATTTAAAATAAATAAATAAAATAAAATAAGGCGAAATTAAATTACATTACCTGAATTTTTGAGCATTAGCCCATAGACTGTAACGTTGATGGATGTTATTTTTCTATGGACTAGATTTTTAAAAACACTGATTTTTTTTAATGCGATACCGAATAATAAAATCTTCCACCCTATATCTATTTCTATCCAATGTGCACCTGATTTTAATTGAGTAATTAGGCTGTAATGGAGCGTTATTTTCACTTAAAAATAAGAGGAGTAAAATAATATATTCTTCGAACTTCCAACACCACTGATTTCAGCCGAAAAGAAATGTTGATTCGCTGTGAAGCGCTACATAATAATTTCTTAAGCTATTTTAGTGATAAATAAACAGTTTGAAGTTATAAAAATCTTCCTCCCATTTTGCACACACTCTAAAAATTGTAAATTTCAGTGGCAAAATTTTTACTAATAATATACAATGGATGTTCATACGATATAAGGTCCCGCAGTGGACTGATCGTTAAGACACGGTTCCCAGCAGATCACCGAAGTCAAGCATCACTGGCTACGGTCAGTGTGCGGGTGGGTGACCACTCGGATCAGTCTGCGTAGGGACCGAGGGTGTGCGGTATTGATCCTCGTTAAACTGTGCTGCCGTAAAGTGCTCGACTTCGCGCGCAGGTGGTCGGGCTACCGAAGCGGGGGTGCCATCCCCTCCGCAGAGGATCAAAATTGTGATGGCATGTCTTCGGATCATCCACCGGGATGTTTCCCAGACCGTCGCCAATAGCCCATTGTGCAGCTCTAGTGCGACGTAAATTAACAACAACAACATCATACGATATAAGTGATATCAAAACTAAAAGAGTATTGAAAAATAGCCTTAGCGGATAGAGATGCCTCTTTTCTGTTTAGCACGTGTGACGTTATGACCAATCAGGAATCGATTTTGATTGTATCACTTATGGAGGCCTTTTTAGGCAATTTAAAGGTTAAATAATTGAAAAAATAAATATCTGGGGGAAATCAGATTCTCTGATTCAGGTGAGAATTTCCTAGAATTGGAAATAATAAAGAAAAAAAATAAACAATTAAAAGATACTGTAATTGTCCATTAGATTTGGCTGAAACTTATTTTGTGCATTTCTAATTATAATACTTTCAATTGATGTTGCAGATTCAGAATCCATGCCATCCATGCCTTACTGTACATGGTCCAGGTCACTATGGGCTATCTACTCATGCTCATCATCATGAGCTACAATGCTTGGCTAGCAATAACTGTATTCACGGCAGCCGGATTCAGCTATTACTTCTACAGCATGTATGTCCTCAATCGCCCCACAGTCGTCCCCACTGAGATCCTCACACCCGGAGAATGTGACTAGTCCGTCCACCTGCATTTGTCTTCAATTCTACACTTGTTGCTTTTGTTTTGTTTGTTTTATGTATAGAGAGTACGTTAATTATTTTATTGTGATCTGTAACGGATGATCTCCCTATCTGCTCCAGCGGATATCCTTTGTTGTTATTTTATTGATGTGTGTACATAATTTATGCATATTTTAACCACAGATGAAATGGCAACACGCCAGATAGTTTTATAAACGTTGAGAATCTCGTTGCTTTAGTCCTTCAGTAAATCTGATATTTTCCACACAGTGGATTTCTAAGTCTTGTAAAATTATGTTAGATCTGTATGCAAAAATAAATGCAGTTTATAAAATTTTCTCAAATCTATTTTTTTTCCTCCCCTTTTTTGTGATCTGCAGTGGAAGGTCTCCCAATCTGCTTCATTATAGGATGTATACTTTTGCTGTTATTTTTTTGTACAGGTGTACATAATGTATGCATATTTTTACCACAAATAAAATTGCATTACACCAAATAGTTTTATTTGAGCGAATGGAATATCTGTCAATCTACCAATCACCCTTTCTTTATATAGGTTTAAAAAAAACGATGGAATTTAGAAAGAACAGAGAAAAATTTTCTTCCCAAATCCTTCAAATAATCTAGTTCTTTTATCATTCTATTATTTGCATAAAGTGAATGCATTTGATGTTTTTGATCCGCCGGATTTCGAAATCCAGTGAAAGGATGTAAACAGTTAGCAATTTGACTTAACTTTTTTAAACCCATTTATATATTTTATTTAAATCATTTTATTGTGATCGGTAATGGAAGATCACCCAATCAACTCCACAATAGAGTGGATGCCTTTATTGTGATTTTATATGGATCCGTGCGTAATTTATGCATATTTTATCACAAAAGAGATGGCAACAGGCCACATAGTTTTATGTTTTTATTCGTTAAACTACCAACCTAATTATGTTGGCAAAAAATAAATCTCTCGATAATGTCATAAAGTATATAGAAACATAGTGAATCAATCCACCTTGCTTAACTCTTTTTCTGGCCTTACGAAAATCACTTTTAGATATCAGTAATTTGAATAAAGTAAATGTGTTCGATTTCTTTCTTCCACCTTCTAGACTTCTCTGTCTAATAAAAGAATGTTAACAGATCTATATACTAAATTTTTTAAGTCTTATACATATATATATAAAATTTATTCAAATCATTTTATTGGTATTGTGGAAGATCTCTCAATCAGATCCAGAATGTATTGCATGTTTTTGTTGTTATTTTATGCATAATATCTGTACATAGTTTATGCATATTTTTACCACAAATAGAATGGCAACATGCCAAATAGTTTGTTATATGAATGTATAGTATTTTTCTCTAGCTACCAACCAAACTACTCTTGCATGAAGGTTAAAAAAATCAATCAGTTGGTTAAGTCTTAACCATTTGCAGGACAGAAAATTTTGTTCAAAGTTAAGTCAAAGAATGCAAAGACAATTATGGTGTTCGTATGTGTGTATACACGATGGAGCTATTAGCTTTTTATCTTCACATTTTTCAAAATAAAAAGTGGTTGATCAAAAACAACGCTGGTTAAAAGATAAAAGTTTTTTTATTTCAGTGGTTTATGGATGGGTGATCGTGTAAAGCTAAGGGTGGAGGCGCTAGTGGTAAAATTGCTCTTTCAAGACTTCCGGGTTACTGCTTCCGATATATTTTTACGCCGCAGATTGAAAAAACGCCCCATCATATTATTGCATCATATCTTTTGCAGTATTTCACATGTACCAAGTTCTTTCTTTCAGCCTTTAAACTTCAGCATTATCATATTAATATTATAATCATTAGAATATTTTCTAATTAGGCTAACTTAAAAAGATATTTTTGGCGACATTTTATTCAAATGTAGCCAAATAAGGGATAAAATACAAAACATGGCAAACTTTGAGAATTATTCATAATGAGATATTAAATTTCCAAAATTTTTTTTGGCCTTACGACTTCTGAGAATCAATACATTTCTGGAAGCTCTTATTAATGGTGCAATTATGTTTAGATTTGAACCCAAATTACAATAACAAAACTGCATAGAATATTAGGCTTGTTCACACATCGCCTCGTAGTCATAACATAAGCGGAGGGATTACACCGGAAATTTTCTAAATTTCTTCCGGTTTAAGGACGCTTGTTATTGTTTACATTAGACCACCCATCCATATTGTTAAAATAAGTCGAACAATTTTTCTCCCATTGCCCCTGGAAGAGTTAATGCAGAAAGAGGTATAAAAACATAAAGCGAATCAATCAAACTCCTTCAGCTAAGTTCAATTTATCTAATTTACTCAACAGTTCTATCATCAGAGAAGTAGATGCATAGAAGGAAATTGATGACCTCTCTCAAAGTCAGATAGGTTTTTTGGGCATCGCCATCAGCTACTCGAAAGCAATCACATGACGTCAAAAAAGCAGTCTGTCTCAAGACAGGAGTGCTACATTTTGTACAGATGCCCAAAAGCCAAGATGTACTTGCCCAAAAGCCAAGTTTGTTTATACAGAGAATTAAAGTGATACATAGAGTAGTATATATTATTTTAGGTAACAGAGATACGTGATGAGCATGAATTAGTGTACTGCCCGTGTACTAAAAAACACCTCTCGCCGCCAAACAGTCTAAAGCTGACATGTTACTGTATGTAAACGAGACAATGAACAGTTCAAAGAGTTGGAGCTTCTGATGCTTCTTTCTCCGACCAGAGTTAACACGGTCACTGACCATGCTCTAGTCTATTAGCGAGGGGAGTTCTTTAGTTAGACAGGCAATAGAAGTCCTTAATAGATTATTTTATTTTGTTAAATTGCTGATTTGTATAGCAGAATTTTGTATGTGCTTAAATTTCCTTATGTACTTTTGTATTCTGCTTTATACCGTGTAATTTTCAATTGCATCATCTGTTTCAAAAATATGTTAAAATAAAACTGAGATTTGAGAAAAAGGAAAGTTTAGCAACATCTCATTCTTTTAATTTCATCTGAATTATTTAATTTTATCTAAAGAATATTACACTTAAATTTAAATTCGTTCTATCGTCTCTTTTTTTTTCCTGCAAAATTCTAAAAAACATTGTCTTATGTGCCTCTTGATTTTGTTTTTAATTTGGTCATTGCCTCTAAATAATTGAATAAATAAAAGTATTTCCTCAGTATGCTTCACCTCATTTATGGTTTCCATTACACTAAAGATGTTACTGTGACTGGTATAAGTTTTTCACAATTAAATGCATTTTCGAAATTAATACTTCCTTTTTTTTCGGGGGGGAGGCATATCCCAAAAATATAATGAATGCCTGACCTTCGTAAACTTCCTTCAAATTATATTTACTTACTGCATTTATTTGTTTATTTTTTTCATTTCCTCACATTACATTATTAAAGAAGTTTACAAACCATCCTTGGTGGATGACCACTAGGATCAGTCTGCGTAGGGACCGAGATTGTGCGGTATTGGTCCTCCTTAAACTGTGCTACCGTAGAGTGCTCGACTTCGCGTGCAGGTCGTCGGGCTACCGAAGCGGGGGTGCCATCCCCTCTGCAGAGGATCAAAATTGTGATGGCATGTCTTCGGATCATCCTCAGGGATGTTTCCCAGACCGTCGCCAATAGCCCATTGTGCAGCTCTAGTGCGACGTAAATTAACAACATCATCATAATTGCGAATGTGACATTATTTATTGCCTCGTATTTTTTTTATTTCTCTTTATTAGGTTCATTACAAAAAAATAATAGCCAAATGTAAACGAACCAGTTTTAGAAGATTAAAGTTGAATGATTAATAAAGAAAAATGTTTAAAAAAAGTTAAACATAAAGGAGCAAGTAGAAATATCTACGGATTAGTAATTTCTTTTACACTGATAAAAAAACAATTAAAGAAAGGAACTTTAAAAAAAAAAAAAAGAATTGGTAGCGCCAGTGCACAAATACGTATCAAATGGTAGCTAAACTCTTCACGGACACCACTGCTACGTAGTGGCCAGTGATGTCGTATTGCAGAAGCGTTGTGATCGTGTTTGTGTAGTGGCGCCTCATTTGCTCTTCAAAGCTTAACGTAAGGACGTTTTCAAACGTCTTAGCCGAGTCCCTGTTTTTTGAATCCCACTGTGGACTGATAATAAGACACAAGTAAAGCACCACCGGCTGCGGTCAATGTGCGAGTGGGTGACCATTTTGATCAGGCTACGAAGAGACAGACAGTGTGCGGTATCGGTCCTTATTCTACAGTAAAGTGCTGGACTTCGCCCGCAGGTCGTTGGGCTACCGAAGCTGGGAGAAATCCCCTCTTCAGAGGATCAAAATTGTGATGGTATGTATTCGCATTATCCTCAAGGATGTTTCCCAGACCTTCGCCAATAGCCCATTATGCAGCTCTAGTGTGAAGTAAGTAAACAACTACAGTCCCGTCTAGACTCTAGACCAAGGGTTTCCAACTTACATGATTCCGGGGGCCGCAGTTAAAAACACAAGTCAAATGGCGGGCCGCAACTTTATCCAAATTTTATATAGGACTCTTTAATGTTTGAAGGAATATTAAGTATTATTGTCAGATTTTTAACAAGTTGTACAAAACAAAAGTAATGAATTACAAACAATGATAAATATTTTCTTGGATGCAAAACCTGAGGTCCTGCAGTGGACTGATCGTTAAGACACTGTTCCCAGCAGATCACCGAAGTCAAGCATCACTGACTGCGGTCAGTGTGCGGGTGGGTGACTGCTTGGATTAGTCTGCGTAGGGACCGAGATTGTGCGGTATTGGTCCTCCTTAAACTATGCTACCGTAAAGTGCTAGACTTCGCGTGCAGGTCGTTGGGCTACCGAAGCGGGGGTGCCATCCCCTCTGCAGAGGATCAAAATTGTGATGGCATGTCTTCGGATCATCCTCAGGGTTGTTTTCCAGACCGTCGCCAATAGAACCATTGTGCAGCTCTAGTGCGACGTAAATGAACTACAACAACAGAAGAATCTGAGAAATAAATTTTTTTGCACCGTTGGTATGTTAAATTTCACAGAAGCGAAGAAATTAGGTTTTTTTTAACGAAAGAAAAGTATTTTAAAGACATATAGATTTTTTACGAAAATGGTCCGCAAATAAAGGACAACTAATATGTTTAAGTTCACGTGCCACAAAAAAGGCTTCGCGGGCCGCCAGTTGGTAACCACTACTCTAGACGATGCAATAGAACGGTGTACAGTTGAAAAACACGAGGCGGGACATTCACAGGCAACCTGTTGTAGGGACTTCGGAGATTCGAGAAATGTGGTGTCCTCTTTGTGGTAACAGTTTACGGAGACAAGAACAATATTTCGCTGACCAGGTCAAAGTTGCAAAAGTATAGGTTTGCAACTGTCTCACAGCCTATAAAATGCAACAGGAACATCCATTGCACGGATAGCAATTGCCCAGAGACTTTATGCAGGTGGCCTATATGCCACCGAAAATACTCGTCTTGAACAGAGGATTTTTGGGCAGTTCTCTCTAGTGAAGAGTCGTGATTCAGTCTGGACAGCGACTCTAGCCATGTTCTCATCTGGAAAGAACCCTCGAGTAGATATCAACCCTTCTAACATTGGGGAAAAGAACCACTGATGCCGAGATGGTCTGTGCAAGACTGGCATACCGACCTTCATGTATTCGATAGCGGTATTCCATTATACAGGGCACCCTAAGTGAGAATTTTCCGCGGAGCATATGGACCAAATTTTCTCTCTATGGACAATCACTCTCGTCTACACAGGGCTAAAATTTTTAGGCGAATACCAACAATCGGAAGATATTTAACGATTAGAATGGCCTGAGATGTCCCCTGACCTTAATCCCATGAAACACGCATGGAGCGTCTTTGGACGCTCAATTGCAGCTCGAAGCTCAGCTCCATCAATGCACTATAGGGCCTTGATAAGCAACAGTGGGGCGGTTGCCACAGGAATTCATAAGTACCTTGACAAACAGTATAAAACGTTGTTGTTGCTTATCCTCTTCTGACCTGATGAAGTCAGACCAGATCTATGAACCAGTTGACCTGAATTAAATCGAAGACCAATAGAGGAGTAGAGTAGATGTCATCTCAGAGAAGACAGTCCAGGATATGATCGGCGGAAGCCCTGTGTAGATGGCATTTAGGGCAAAGAGGGTAGGTTTTAATAATTCCTTCAGAAAAAAGTAAGCATTTTAGATGGGCGGGAGAGGGTGGTGCAGACTCTTCTTTCAAAGGGAAGAGTCAAGGAAATTCCAGGCTTATTTCCCTTGTACCAGTGGTGGTTGGGGGGAATCAGCGAGTCCATGAGAAGCTGGGATTTCTTCTGGGAGTAAAGTTCAAGATAGGTAAGATCAGAAAAGGTAGGGTGCGATAGGGTGTAACCCTCTTTAGCCAAGCTGTCTGTTAAGTCGTTGCCATAGAGACCGACGTGAGAAGGAATCCACTGCAGGTGACTATTATGGTGAAGGGACAAGACGTAGATGCGACGTATATAACGTAGATGCGAGAATTGTGTAGCTATTAGAGGTGATCATATTCCCTATTAAACATGTTTTCTTTGACCGACAAGATTTCCGTCAGTTGCTGTGGTGAACAAGTGACTAGTTTCCTTATTTAGGATACAGGTTATGCCCATTTTTATTTGGGTCTGGACTTATATCGGATGATATTTTGGCCAGGCTCGGTTTTACTTAATTTTTTTATTGCAAAAAAAACTATTATTCCCTTAAATTGGATTTATCAGTTTAATACCTGGCCCACGATGCAGTGATAAAATTTTCTTAATTTCTATTCCCGTTACATTATTTTTTCACTGTTACTTTGTATTTAAATTTTATAAATATTTAAATAATTTAATTTTTAATAAAAATATTTAAATAAAAAAAGAAAATTTAAAGCCCATTCCGGCAGACTATATCTTTCAATTTTTCTAAGAAAAAGTTAGGTGAATATGTGACTTTTTTATGTATGAAATTTGAATGAAAAAAACATTTTGATGAAAAAATAAGTTTGTGGGACACCCTATGCTATTCACCCCTAAACGTCAGTTAACTTTAATGGAAAACTTAGAAAATCTCATTGGTCGAGAAAAAAAACAAAAAATAAAACAGAATTAATTTTTATAGTTTTTGAAATCATTTTCCGAAACTAATCTAAAAGGAAATAGGAAAAAATTTTGATGATGTATGATGAAACGCTGAAATTGAAAAATGAATACAAAATAATTTTCATCACAATCATAATTGTAATAAATAATATATGTTTTTAAATTCATCTGTTCTTCTGTCGGATAGTTTAAAATAAATTATGCATTCTTATTGCATTAACATAAAGCGCGATTTCTGATAAAGAATTTTAAAAAAAATTAAACTTTAATTCTCTTTTTGCGTGATTAAATTTACTTTTGCTGTGTTCGTTTATAATACAATATTTTCCATAAATAGTAAATGAAATGCGCTGCAATTAAATTGCTCTTTATCAAGATATAACATGGCTTCTTTTTTTTTAATTTCCATTATTATTTTGATTGTTTAGATGCAGATTGAAATATCAAAAAAGTTCTTTTAATTTATATTCCAAACATAATGGATGACAATAAATAACATACAATAATGCTTTGCTTGAAATCTAAGACTGGAAGATTTTACTGAACATTTTACAAAATTTTGTGATTGAAAAGTTACATAATAAGAGTGAGAATAAAATTTCTAAATCTTGGAATAAATTGTTGATAAAACTTTATATGCAGTGGATTTATCTGACATTATTACGATATTGATAATGGATTATGAATAACAGTAATCAATATACAATATTGCTGACTTTAAGTTTTTAAACAAAAATTAGAATATTTCAAATAGTGTCGCATGAGAGTAAGCATAATATTTCTAAAGCTTCGAGAAAACTATGCGAAAGGTATTATATCTTATGGATTGTTCCATCAACTTTATGTTTTTGGTAAAGGACAAATATATTGAATAACGGAATCAGGATACAGGAAAGCTTCAAGTAACACTGGTGGGTTGGATCACAGAAATGAGCATAAAATAAGCTATACACAGGACTTCATAAGTTATAAATTGTTCCATTGATATTTTCCCCTGTTTTAAATTGATAACCATCATGAATAAAGGCAATCACTATACAAAAATGCTTCGAGCAAGTAACTGGAAGATTTTACTGAATATTTTAACCGTTTTTGGAATTGCAGAATCATATAAGTGTCTAAATAATATTTCAAAAAATGTATCGAAAAAATTATGCACACTGCTTTATATGTTATGGATTGTTCCATTCATATACGTTTTTATTTCTTTAGCCCCATCAGCATTGAAATATAATCTTATGTTTGGTTTAATGCAAAGCGCAGAAACGTCACTTTTGTTCGGAATGAGTTTTGTCATGCGTTCAGCTTTAGGAAGAATTTTAAATGCTATAATCTTCTTACATCAAGTTAAACCTGCTTGCTTAAAGCAACCCTGTCAAACATCTAGCAAACTAATTATGCTTATTTATTCTTTGCTCTTCGTCTGCTATTTGGCTAACATTTTTGAATTCATTTTGCGTAGGAAGAGCACCGATGAAATTGTTCGAAATGCTTTCTTCAAAATAGTAGAACCAAAATTACTGTCCGTTTATACCAAGAAGTTGACTCGAATTCTATGGAATATTTTAGCCTGCTGGTCTTACGCTTTTGTCACTTTCGTACCATCGAGTTGTTTTTTCTTAGCATACTTTGCGCAGTTGGAAAACTTGAACATCATTCGCTGCTGTAACTACTCAATTAGGGCAGATCTAAAGAAAGAAATAACATTTAAAAAATTATCGCAAATTGGAAATGATTATGAAGATTTAACTAGTGCAGTAAAGAAAGTAAATGATTCGATTTCATCTTTGATTGTATGTCTGATGGGCATTTGGTTCGTCGTGATATGTTTTTCACTATATTTAATTTTGAGTCAGTTTTCTCACCTGGTTCGATCAATGATATCTTTGATCAGCTTAGCAGTGTTTACAATTCAATTTATTGTTTTTATTAATGTTAGCAATGATGTTAGTAAGGAGATTAAATCTTTGGAAGAAGATCTGACTTTGGAAATTGAGCGGAATTCTTACTTGCTTGTAGCCAATCTTGCGCTACTGCGTTCAACTTTCAGACGCTTTAGAAAGAAAACATCTGCTGTACCATTCGGATTGTTTAAACTTGAGAAGAGTCTGATTCTTCGAATGTTTGGTTTAATTATAACTTACAATATTATTCTTTTTCAATTTTACGAAAATAAACCGGAAATTCCAATTATAGGAGATATTAGTAATGTTTCTTCAAACTAGCAAGCAAAAAACGTACAAACCATTAAAATAATGACTCAGTCAGCACTTTCAAAACCCTCTGCTGTTGTTGATCTTTAACTTTTTTGAATTGAACTCATGCATACAGTTTGTTCCGTTATGATTACCCTTAATATATAATTTTAGAATTATTTTCAAAAATGACATTAAATAAATATGTACTTTACGGATTATGAATCAATATTTAATCCGGGGGAAAAAATTTACTATTGCAAAAGGAAGTCTTCTTCGATAGAGATTTGTCAGATTCCAATAGCATTTTTGTATTTTCCTCGCTTAAATAGTAATTTGGGACCATCAATGTACAGTTCTTTTTAACGTCATTTATACAAGGAAACTAAAGAGATATGTTAAGAGTAGTGATTTCTGAACACTCTGCATGCAAATATGTATAGAAATCGATGTCGGTGAAAATAAGCCCAAATTCAACAGTTCTTAATACTTAGCTCTTTTACTGTGAAATCTTTTTCGTCGAACTATTACTTATGACTGTACACTTTTATTATTATCGGTTGCACTCGAAGTCTACATTGAAGAAGATCTGTTACTGTTGAAAGCTTCTCTTTTCCTAACTCAAATCTAACATTTTAGAATCTATTATGTGCATAAATAACCCTTTAAATAATATGAAAGGTATTCCCAAAATGTATAAGACTTTATACGTTAATAAAATTCCTTTTGCAAAATTTCGTTACTTTAAAAAAAAAAAAAAAAAAAAAAAAAATTATAACTTTAATATATAAAAATAACTTAATATAAGGTATATCATGAAAAATTATATATTTTTTCTAATGTGAATTATTAGACTCAATGGCACACAAATTTTGTAACTTTAATCAAGTCATAGGGCATGAATTGAAAAAAAATAATGGAAACAATCGGTGAAAATTGTTCGCTTAGCTATCTTTTTAGTGCTATTTTTTCGAGTGACTGTATCTCCTATTTATTTTAATATTTAAAATTATTCCTTTAATTTTTTTTACTCCATATTAGTGCATGTATTGGAAAAATTAGAAAAAATTATGAAGGAATAACCTCACTAGAAAATGAATATATTTCTTAAAAAGTTAATACAATATATAGCTTTATGTTTTGCTATATCGTGAATAAATCGGAAAATGTAACGGAGCATTGTCAATACATGAAATTCGCAAATGTGATCGTATTTCAAAATAGTACGCGCATGCGAGAACAGTTCGTCTAGTATGTAATTTTATACACATTCGCCCGCACTTCCAGGGTGATCACATGAAATGTGCATGCTTCCTAACAATACCGATTCACGCATGCAAAAGAAAGTTGCTTTAAGGACCATTTTCACTAATGCTGTTTTTTCACACATAAACGAGAACTTGATTGGCAAGTTTTCGCAGATCAATATTTTCCACCGATCTGGTCTCATTCGTAAGGAAAAATCGCGTTCATTGAGAATGGTAGGTAATTTCTAAACGTTCATACGCACGGCTAGGGCACTATATAAATTGTTTCTAACTCAGAAACTTTCTTGGGGAGAAGACAGATTCCATGTTCTCCTCCTCTGCTCAGATGCATTACGATATTTCTCTCTTGCATAATATTTTTCGCATTAGGTTTGTCAAAAATATGTTTTAAAAATTTCATGATGTTTCCATTAAGCACTATATTTTATGCATTTTTGAACTCCTTGTAGCTTCCAAACATAAAAGAATTTAATTGATTGAAAAATCAAGACAGAAACTAAAATACTTCCCATAACTATCCAAAAGCAAGGGTGGCGCCAGTATGGGGTCAGAGGGGGCAATTGCCCCCCTGTCGGGCATCGTTTGCCCGCCTCTCCGAACGAACTTAAATGTTGTCCGGAAAACGCTACCGTCTTGAAAAGAAATATAATTACATTCTTAAAAAAATCTAGTTTTTTAATTTAATTTTTTTTCCTTTCTCGTAAAAGAGAATAAATAAAAATGTGTTCTTTTTACTTGTACTTTACCACCAACTTCCTGTTCATATGTCCTCAGAAAATTCTGAGGGACAAGTCTTTTGTTTGTTTTCATATGGAAAGTTATTCAACACCCACGAGGGATAGGGAGAGACAAGAAGACTGTCCTAGCTCCTACTTCACTTTTTACCACACTTTTTAATAACTGACTATAATGCATGCCTACTTTCTCCGCATTCAATAAAGAAAATTGTTTTGTTAAACGTCACACTGTTTAATGTAAAGAATTCGATTTTCAAATTATTTGGAAGTAGTGAAGAACTAAGTTTGTTCTGTCAATCTTTTTTTTTTTTTTTTAATTTGCTGTTAAATAAATAATGTATGTGTTTGTATATGCTAATAAATTCAATTATAATTGCTCATATATGAGTTAAAATATTAAAATAGACTTGTAATAACTACCAAGTTATCTTATGTACTACAATAAAGAGGACCTCAATCATTCTGCAGTTAAAATAAAAATGCACGCGCTATTCGATCAAAAAAAAAAAGTTCGTGGGACCCCCAATGCTATTCAGCCCTGAACGTCATTTAACTTCAATGGAAAACTTAAAAACTCTCATTGGTCGATGGAAAAAAATACAGAATTAATTTTTATAGTTTTAGAAATCATTTTCCGAAACTAATCTGAAAGGAAATAGAAAAAAAAATTCAAAATAAAAAATAATATTTTTAAAAACCACGTTTTTGTAGTGGAGAATAATAATTTAAAAAAAATTGAAAAACGAAAAACGTGGGAAGCATGAAATACATAACAGTAATGTTATATTAGTGTGTGCATGTGTGCTCAAGAGAATATGTGTATGTATATCTGTAATTGTAATTGTATCTGAATGTGGATGTGGAATATGTTTGTGTATATGCATATGTATGTGGATGTATAAGTGGCTGTGCATGTGTATGAGTAAGAAAATGTGCATATGTATGTGTATATGTACTGTTATGTATTTCATGCGCCCCACGTTTTTTGTTTTTCAATTTTTTTTAAAATTATTATTCTCCACTACAAAAACGTGGTTTTTAAAAATATTATTTTTTATTTTGAATTTTTTTATTTTAAATTATAATTTTTTTTAATTTTTATTTTATATTTTTCAAAAATTATTACTTTTCAATTATTATTCTTCACTACAAAAAACGTGGGTTTTAAAAATATATTTTTTATTTAGATTATTTTTCTTAGTCAAGAGTAGTCAAGACTACTACAAGACCACTACTAGAATAATAGAACTTTCATTTTAAATTAGGGATTCGCAATCGCAACGCTCGAGTACGCCGTCTAGCGGGAGCCTGTAAATATCAGACATTAATTTTTCACGTTTTCATTTAGTTCCATCAAAATTATTGACTGAATCAGACGCCATTTTTTAGCAGCAAATAAGAAACAAAATTTCCCTAAGGAAAAGGCCGAAGAACTTGAAAAAAATCTCCAGAATATTAGTAAATCTTTCAGGAACAGAACACGCCAAACATTTGAAGAAAAATTCCTCAATAATTTTTAATTTCTATTATCAACAAACTTGCAACTGATGACTTCCGATTTCGGATACTGTTACAGATGTGTGTATTAAGGTAAAATGCATTTCTTCTGTCTTCAATTCATTACGAATTAAAGTGAAGTCAACATTGCTTTCGTCATTCCAGTGAATAAATATGAATTCAGAACATACAGAATTGTAATAGTTATAGCATATTCTTCTTCGTTATGGAATAGTATATATTTCTGTATCCATATAATTCGGAAAACAACAATAAAAAATTATCCAAGTTACTTGAAATAGTGCCATTTGTGCTGATTCTTAATTAATTTTAATCGTTTTCTTGGTAAATATTTTTTAGTTTTGAAAGAATAAGTTCAACTAGAATTCAGCTATTCTGTTTTTAGCTGCATATTCAAATTCATATCAATTATAAAATTTTGCTGTGTAGTATGTTATCTAAAAGTAATGAAGGGATAAACTAGGTATCTATTATTTGAGAATAAAGTTTTCAAACAAGGAACTTATCATTTTGGAATTCTCCGGGAATTATAAATCAGGTAAGTGCAATGATTTTTACAATAAAAAATTTGCTTGTAAATATTTTTTTTTTTCATTTGATGATGGCTCTCTACAGAATGGTTTTTTACGTCTGATTAAGAACTATAAGAATAATAAAAAAAAGAAACAATATGAAAGTTTTTATTTCAATGTAAAGAATTCTTAAAATCGTTTTTTTATCCTAAGAATTCTTTATTTTCCGTTTTTTAGTTTATAATTTTTTGATAAAAATTGTTCTCAAAATACTTTTTCTGAAAAATTAAATGGTATAACATTATGTGTTTATGTATACTTCTTGTATATTCCAATGTTTGAAGTAATATGATTCAGAAAAGTATGGAATAAAAATTCGGTACTTACGTATTAACGCCACCGCCGCTACAGATTTGGCGGTTTTTAAGTGCCGCCAATCTACACTTAAAATTTTTGCGACAATTCATAAAATAAAACACATCGGATTTCGGTGGAAAATGAGCCGATATAGAGTTTAGCATAGATTCAAAACAATCATATCGCCATATGAACTCTGATAAATAAGATTCCAAATGAAATAACATTTCCAAAACGTACCAAGATAAAGTTTCATGTTGTGGGAATTGGTACATTTTCGTTTTTTCGGTAAAATATTTCCCTCCTGAAAAAATGAAATTGCATCTTGTTTTGTTTTTGGCAAATCCCAAAGACGAATTTTCGTAGCACTAAAAATGGCGACAAAAAAGAATTGTTTTTTTGTTTTTGTTTCGTTAGCATTCTTTATTTTACGTTTCTTAGTTTCTAAATAATGATTTTTATTGAAACTTGAAATTTTTTGATAAAAATTGTTGTCAAAAAACTTTGTTTACAAAATTAAATTTCATTAAATTATGAGGCTAATGTATACTTTTTGTTCATTTTAATTTTTGAAGTAATATGATTCTTAAAACTATAGAATGTAAAGTTCAAATGGGCCTTTCATGTTATAGCATTAAATTTAGTAATACTATTTCTCGGGCATTAGGGTTTAACTCTTATAAGAATATACATATTTTTTTCTGTTAATGTACAAATATTTTTCCGATGTGTTTTGGATATTCCTTCTCTAATAAAAAGAGATACCATTTTGTTTTCGTTTGCATAAGAAAGAATATCAAGCATTTTTCTTTTTTAAATTTAATTAGCCACAATAAAGAAGGTACGTGCTACATTAACGACGTCTCTAGAGTAACTGAATGACTGTTCATATAGAAATCGCAGGTATTAGTCTCATACAACAACGCCCCCTATAGTTCGTTGCGATCGCGAATACAAAAATCTTTATAGAAAAACAATACCTTTACGACTTTCATTAGTTTTATGCTGATGACAACCAAAAAGATCTGGAAATGAATGGGGGGAAACTGGATCCTACCACGTGATTATTCAGCCAATAAAAATACTCCGATAATAAAAATCTTTTCACCTGACATGTAATACTAATTTGAAATAATGGAATCGACAACAAAAGACAATCTCGAAAAAAAAAATTTTTTTTTAATTTTAATTTTATTTTATTTTATGTCATTTTTCTCTTCATTTTCATGCATTGTCATCCAATTCTGAACTATGTGCCAAATTTGAAGTTTGTAGCTAGTCGGGAAGTTAGTTTAAAACTGATTACAAAATTCCACCCGGACAGACATACACGAAGGCAAGTTTATATAAACGTGGTAATAATAATAAAAAGGCTTTGATGATGTATGATGAAATACTTAAATTTAAAAATAAATACTGAATAATTTTCATCACATTAACGATTAAACACTAACTGTAATAAATAATATGTGTTTTCAGTTTCATCTGTTCTTCTGCCGGATAATTTAAAATAAATTATGCATTGTTATTGTATTAAATTGTTATTGTATTAATTCTTGTTTTGCGTGATTAAATTTAATTTTGCTGTGTTCGTTTCTAATATAATTTATTTTCCATAAATAATAAATGAAATAAGCAGCAAATAAATTGTTCTTTATCAAGATATAACATGTTTTTTTTTTTGTTATTTCCATTATTATTTTGATTGTTTGGATGTAGATAATAATGTCAAAAAGGTTCTTATAATTTTCATTCCAAACATAATGAATAACAGTAAATTACATACAATAATGCTTTCCTTGAAGCCTAAGATTAGAAGGTTTTACAAAATATTTTACAAAGTTTTGCAATTGAAAAGTTATATAATAAAAGTGGGAATAAAATTTCTAAAGCATGGAATAAATTATTCATAAAAACTTTAATGCTGTAAATTTATCTATCATTATTACGATATTGATAATGGATTATGAATAACAGTAATCTATATACAATGTTGCTGGCTTTAAGTTTTTAAACAGAAATTAGAATATGTGTTTTTACTAACTATCTTCTTTGGAATTGCGTAAAAGAGTATGTATAATATTTCTAATATTGTCGTATGACAGTAAGTATAATATTTCTGAAGCTTGGAAAAATATGCGAGAGGCATTATATGTTATGGATTGTTTCATCAACATTATGTTTTTGGTGAAGCACAAATATAGTCAATAACTGAATCAAGATACAGGAAGACTTCAAGTAGCGATGGGTTTGATTACAGAAATAAGATATGCACAGGACTACATGATAAGTTATAAATTATTCCATTGATATTTTCCGCCCTTTTAAATTGATAAACATCATGAATAACGGCAATCACTATACAAAAATCCTTCAAGCACGTAACTGGAAGATTTTACTGAATATTTTAACCGTTTTTGGAATTACAGAATCATATAAGTGTCTAAATAACATTTCAAAAAATGTATCGCAAAAATTATGCACAGCGCTTTATATGTTATGGATAGTTCCACTCATATACGTTTTTATTTCCTCAGCCATATCAGCATTGAAATATAATCTTATGTTTGGTTTAATGCAAAGTGCAGAAATGTCACTTTTCTTTCTATTGAGTTTTGTCACGCGTTCAGCTTTAGGAAGAATTCTAAACGCTATAATCTACTTACATCAAGTTAAACCTGCTTGCTTAAAGCATCCCAGTCAAACATCTAGCAAACTAATTATGCTTACATATTCCTTGCTCTTCGTTTGTTATTTGGCTATCGTTTTTGAATTAATTGTGTATAGAAAGAACACCGATGAAATTGTTCGAAATGCTTTCTTCAAAATAGTAGAACCAGAAATGCTGTCCGTTTATGCCAAGAAGTTGATTCGAATTCTATGTAATATATTGGACTGCTGGACTTACGCTTTTGTCACTTTCGTACCATCAAGTTGTTTTTTCTTAGCTTACTTTGCGCAGTTGGAAAATTTGAACATCATTCGCTGCTGTAACTACTCAATCAGGGCTGATGCAAAAAAAGAAATAACATTTAAAAAATTATCACAAATTGGAAATGATTATGAAGATTTAACTAGTGCGATAAAGAAAGTGAATGATTCGATTTCATCTTTGGTTGTATATTTGATTGGGATTTGGTTCATCGAGATATGTTTTTTACTATACTTAATTTTGAGTCATTTTTCTGACCTGTTTCAATCAATGGAATATTTGATAGTCTTAGTAGTGTTTGCAATTCAATTTATTGTTTTTATTAGTGTTTGCGATGATGTTAGTATGGAGATTAAATCTTTGGAAGAAGATCTGGCTTTGGAAATTGAGCGGAACTCTTACTTGCTTGTAGCCAATCTTGCGCTACTGCGTTCAGCTTTCAGACGCTTTAGAAAGAAAACATCTGCTGTACCATTTGGATTTTTTAAACTGGAGAGGAGTCTGATTCTTCGAATGTTTGGTTTAATTATAACTTACAATATTATTCTTTTGCAATTTATCGAAAGTGAGCCGAAAATTCCAATTATGAGAGATTTTTGTAATGTTTCTTTAAACTTCTAAAAAGAATTGTACAAACAATCCGAATAATTAGTCAGAAAAGCACCTTCAAAACCCTCTGCTGTTGTTGATCTTTAACTTTTTTGAATTGGACATTGCAACTCATGCATACAGTTTGTTCCGTTATGATTACCTTTAATATATAATTTTAGAATTCTTTTCAAAAATGAGATTAAATAAATATATACTTTACGGTGAATCAATATTTAATCAGGGAAAAAACTTGAATTCCAAAAATTCACTATTGCAAAAGGAAGTGATGAAAGTATAAAAACAAGTTTTATGCTTTCTAAACTCCATGGCAACAGATATCAAAAAGGTTTTGGTGTTTTAATAATCCGTCTTCTTCGAAATAGATTTGATAGATTTCAATAGCATTTTTGTCTTTTCCTCGCTTAAATATTAACTTGGGACCATCAATGTACAGTTCTTTTTAACGTCATTTATACGAAGAA
This sequence comes from Parasteatoda tepidariorum, assembly GCF_982258835.1. Lineage (NCBI taxonomy): Eukaryota > Metazoa > Arthropoda > Arachnida > Araneae > Theridiidae > Parasteatoda > Parasteatoda tepidariorum. The sequence goes on along the minus strand of NC_141758.1, from coordinate 6,002,847 downwards.
ACTAAAATTATATGTTGGGAGCAGTGAGTGCTGAACACTCTGCATGTAAATATGTATAGAAATCGATGTCGGTGAAAATAAGCCCAAATTCAACAGTTCTTAATACTTAACTCTTTTACTGTGAAATCTTTTTCGTCAAACTGTACACTTTTATTATTATCGGTTGCGCTCGAAGTGTACATTGAGGAATGTCTGTTACTGCTGAAAGTTTCTCTTTTCCTAACTCAAATCTAACATTTTAGAATCTATTATGTACATAAATAACCATTTAAATAATATGAAAGATACTCCCAAAATGTATAAGATTTTATATGTTAATAAAGTTCTTTATGAAAAACTTAGTTACTTAAAAAAACCTGCATAAATTTAATATATAAAAATAACTTTAGAGTTATAAGGTATTTGATGAACAATAATATATTTTTTTGAATGAGATTATTAGTCTCAATGACACAAATTTTATAACTTTAATCAAGTTATAAAACATGAATTGAAAAAAAAAATAATAGAAGCAATCAATGAAAATTGTTTCCGAAACTATCTTTTTAGTGCTATCGCCTATTTATTTGTATATTTAAAATTATTCCTTTAATTTTTTAAATATTTTTTTTACTCCATATTAGTGTAAGTATTGAGAAAATTAGAAAAAAAATAGGAAAAATAACCTCACATGAAAATGAATATATTTCTCAAAAAGCTAATGCAATAGCATTATGTTTTGCTTTAACGTGAATAAATCGGAAAATGTTATGGAGCGTTCTCACTACATGAAATTCGCATATGTGATTGTACTTCAAATAGTACGCGTATGTAAGAACAGTTCGTCTAATTATTAGCTCTAATATGTAATTTTATACACATTCGCCCTAACTTCCAGGGCGTTAGGAAGCATGCACATTTCATGTGCATGCTTCCTAACGAAACATTATCTTTATATTGATTCGCATGTGCGATAGCGTGTAAACTGATTCACGCATGCAAAAGAATGTTGTTTTAAAGGCTATTTTCACTGATGCTGTTTTTTCACACATAAACATTGGCGAGTTTTCGCAGGTCAATTTTTTCCACCCACTTGATCTTCATTAGTATGGAAAAATGGCTTTCATTGAAAATGGTACGTGGTTTCTAAACGTTCATACACACGGCTAGGGCTCAGATGCGATATGAATTGTTCCTCACTCGGATACCTTCTCAGGGAAAAGATGGGTTCCACGTCTAGAGCCTCCCCTCAGCTCAGCTGTTTGGGAATGCATTACGACGTTTCTCCCTTGCATAATATTTTTCGTATTAAGTTTGCCAAAAATATATTTTAAAAATTTCATGATGTTTGGGATTGCAAGCACTATATTTTATGCATTTTTGAACTCCATATAGCTTCCAAACATAAAAATATTTAATTACCCATAACTATCCACACGCTAATGGTCAAAGGAAGCCTAGTGCTACCATATTTAAAGAGTTCTGTTACGGGCGTATTTCCGTTACTCCATTTTGATCGCCAATTCAATTCGGCATCGCAACTCTCGAATACGCTATCTGGGGAGAAGAGAAGGGTTTCATGGATTGATCCCCCCCCACTTCCTTCTCCTCTCTTCCCAGTTGTATAAAAATATAAAATGCGGTTAAAAAAAAAAAGTATCATCCCAATTTTAATTGGTGATTGAAATTGGCTGCAGGTGTCGTAGAGCAGAACTCTCCACCTATGGCAACACTTCGCATGCTTTCCCCATCAGCGTGTGGAGAGTCATAGAGGAAGGAAGTACGCTAGTTTCTCTCCTAATTTTCATGTAGATTAAAATCTTTTAAGTTGGAAAGCTATATGGAACTGAAAATTACATTAAACATAGTTCTAAAGGAAAGCATCACGGAAATTTTGAAAAATATTTTTATTAAATAAAAAAGAAAAATATTAAGAACAGGTAAAATATCGTAGTACATTCCTATACAACTGAAAAGAGGAGGAAAGGGAAGGGAGAAGGGCCAAAGGCATGAAACCGGTCCCTCACCAGATGGCGTATTCGAGCGCTGCGATTGTCACGTAAGACAATAAGATTATTTTACTGTTTGTTCAAAATAAATATTCAGATATTTAACTTTACAAAATGACTTTTATTTACAAGAATTTTAAAGAGAATAAAAACGATATACTTATTCTTTCATGGAACATCGAGAGTGTTGCCATAAGCGAAAACTAAAGTAAAACAACAAAAATTTAGTGGAAGTAGTAGTAGTTACGCACAGTCACATGATATTAATTATAATAACATATTACAATCTCTAACAGCGATCTGTAACTTTCACGTACTAAGTGACAGTCGTAATGGTTTCTGAAGGTGACCTAAATTTGCCAATTATTTGTTAGCTAATTATTAATTAAGTTACAAAATCAAAAATAAAAACGTACTTTCTCTGAATAAACATACATTTTGCTTTAAATACTTGAATTCTTGACCTTCAAAATATAGGGGATAGGGGGCAACCGCAATCTGTCCCCGTTATGTTAATTTCACTTTTTGCATTTTCAGTCAGATCTTTAAAACTTATTGTGCGGTTTAAAAGAACAATTGCACTTACGTATAAAACCCATTTACCCAAAGATAGTTTCATGGAAATAATAATTTTTAATTATTACGTATTTTTTTTTATATTTTAATTTAATTGTGAATGAAAAATTTTTGGAATTATGGACCATAATTTTTTTTTATGCCATATAACTGCGTATTTTTCCAAAATCTAAAGTTTCAACCTTTTTTGTTCCGTAAAAGTCGAAAAAAATTAAAATAAATTATTTAAAAATTTTTTTTTTAGCATTGTGTAAATATTCATATGGCGCGATTAATATTTAAATGTGGTTAACTTTCGAGCAAGTTAACTTACGTACGTGTAACCTGAAATTTCAATGATACTTCTTTCACAGACAGCGGAATGTTAATTTTTTTTTTATATGTTGAATTACGACATTTTTTTTTTCTTTTTCTTTTCTTTAAGTCAGTGTTTCCCAAACTTATGACAGCTGTGTACCCTTTCTAAATTTTTCGTAATTCCGTGTACCACTAGTAAAAAAATGAATGTATTTTTATAAAAGTGTGTGTTCTTGTCTTTTATTGACCATAAGTAAATAAACGTTTTCTGACTCCATAGTACTTTTATTAAGGTTCCAGCTATTCAATTTAAACATTATAATTCATTAGATCTTATTCAGTAACAACATGTGTGTTTATACGAGAAGCTATTTAAATCAACTATCAATCTATAGTGGTTACAGTTACAAGTTGTACAGTTAAAATAGATAAATTACAAATAATATAAATAAACATTAAATTAATAAATAAACATAAAATTAATAATAAACAAATTACAATTATTGTAACAAAGTAAATAATTTAATTTTAGTTTTGAAATTATTAGTGTTGCATACAAGGCCTTCTGCAGGCTCATGATGCTGCCATCTATTGGCTTCCTGCCGCCACAGTGTGTATTTTTCTTTTTTCGTTCAAAGTTTTATTAATAAGTTTATTTGCATCAGTGAGAAGGATGATATTGTTTTTACTGTGATAACTGTTCATCATAATTCGGTTCTCTTGTGGTCAATTTTGGTCTGAGATGCGATTCCACGTCCAATAATCTATTTTTTTTTTCGACTTAATGTCCACGAATGCTGAAAAAGCGACTTCGCATAAATATGAAGTTGGAAAAGGCAAAATATATTTCACAACTTTTTCTGTTAAGACTGGATACATATCTTGCATTTGCAGCCAGAATGATGTTAAAGTACACTCCTCGTGTTTATTTTTCAGGAATCCGTCTGACGTCAATTCCAATAATTGCTCTTCTTCCGCATGCAGCAATCCTTCTGGCATGGATGTTGTTAAAGTTAAAAATCACAACTGGCTGTTGGCACCACCAATTATTAACTCTGTAATCTTCGAAAAATAGCCAATAGAAAAATACGCCGTAAATTTTCATGGCTAGCTTTGCTTTTAAATTTTCGTTTGTTGTAAGATATTTCACATAAGAACGCATAACCCCGCTAAACTGTTCCCGTACCCCTGGGGGTACGCGTACCACACTTTGGGAAACACTGCTTTAAGTTGTTTGAAAATTTATTCACTATTTAGCAAAGAGAATTGAATAAAATATTCTATACAATGAATGTTGAGTTTTGTGAAAGCATGTTTCTGTTAGAATGTGCATATTGAATATACATCCGCTTTTTACAAATTTTAATTTCGGTAGGTACATTGAATAATTGATATAATTTCAATAATATACATACGTATGCATTGATACATATGCAATATACATACGTATGCATAGATTTTATTTATAAAATATTTATCAATTTCTTCTATAGATATTTTAAATGAGGATAAAATTTTTATTAAAGGTATCGTTATATCTTCGTGAAAAAAATTGTTATAACAACGATGATTATGTGAAATCGTGTTTTGATATTTCGTGTCCCTAAAAAGAGAATAAAGTTGCTGATTACATAGCCAACATTTTTAAGCACCTTAAAATGTCTCAACATGTTATATATATCGTCTTTAACGTCTTAATCTTAAAAATTATTTAATTTTCCCTATTTAATTTTATTTCTTTCATTTTTAAAAATTTTATTCTTTACCCTTATGAAAATTTAAGGTATATTTAAGGTTGATTTGAGGTTTTTTTCAGGTATTAAGGTTGTTTTGAGGTATATTTGAGGTATATTTAAGGTTGCAGAGAAAACAGAAATAAAAATTATACCTCGTAAAGGTTGTAATTAAGGTGTACGAGGTTGATTTATATATACTTCAGCTTGTTTTGAGGTTGTTTAAAATTCACTTCAAATCATCCAGACTGATAAGGTGATTTTTAAGGTATACCAGGTTTATTTTCTTACATTTGTAACAAAAGAGGTATTTTTGAGGTGTAAAATTTTTTACCTTATTTCAACTAAAAAGAGTGAGATATTTATTGAGGTATATGAAGTCATTTTATTTATACCTAAGCTTATTTTGAGGTTGTTTTAAATTCACTTAAAATCAACCAGACTGATAAGGTGATTTTTAAGGTATATCAAGTTGATTTTCTGATACTTGTAATAAAAGAGGTATTTTTGAGGTATAAAAAAATTGACCTTATTTCAACTAACGAGAGTGAGATATTTATTGAGGTATATGAAGTCCTTTTATTTATACCTAAGCTTATTTTGAGGTTGTTTAAAATTCACTTCATATCAACCAGAATCATGAGGCAGTTTTTAAGGTTCATCAGGTTGTTTTTTTTACACTTGTAACAAAAGAGGTATTTACGAGGTATAAAAAATAAAATTTTTTTCAACTAAAGAGAGTGAGGTCTTTATTGAGATGTATGAAGTCATTTTATTTATACCTAAGGTTGTTTTAAGGTTGTTTAAAGTACACTTCATATCAACTAGCTCACTTCCCAGAGTTCCGTGCTAGCCGGCAAATGGCGTGTGTGTTTACAATCGAAAGTTTCTTTAAAATTCGGTAAGTGTGCTTGACATTTATTAATTTAGCTTTGTCACTTTTAATCAAATATGCCTCAACTTTCAAACTTAAATTTCATTATTTTTGTTTTAAAGACGCGTCCTGATCTTACATTATTTAAGTCGGAGGATATTCTTTGAGGCTATTGTTGTAGGCTTAGCAATAAGACAGATCAATCTAAATATTTCTCGTCGCTGTTTAGGGTAACGTTACTGGTGAATCGTTACAGCAGGTTACGCGCAGTATATTTTATTGTTTGTAATTTATTCAAATATAACTATTCTTTTTGTTTTGCTTAAATGTATATGTTTTAACGTAGCAGTATGCAAGCTGATTGAGTAAAAGGTTCATAATTTCTCTTATAAATAAATCACTGAAAATTGAAAGTTAACAGTTTCTATATATTGCAGGTAATAAAACAAATAAACAATACTATTGTAAGGAACGAAATGCATATTTGTTGCCTTCAACAAAAATCTAACATACATATTTAACTAATAAAATAAACATATACAATAAAAATTGCAATCAGGGTAAATACATCACACAAAAATTTTAATATTTCTTCAAAAGTTGCATTTTCATAAAAATATATATTTACAAACATGAAGAAAAAAAACAATCCTGTTTTTCGAAGTAAATATTCATTTTTTTAAATTAATGTTTACTATTAACAGGTGATTCTAAGGTAGGAAACAAGTTTACCATATCAAATCAACAAATTTCATTAAAAAATATATGAGAATTCCTAATAAAATCTGAAATTTTTTTTAATAAAAATATATGTAATATGAGATAAGATTCAAGCTAATTTTAGTGAACTAATTTTTTAACCCCCCTCACAAATTAATAAAGCAAACTTCATAAATTTTCATAATCTGAAAAATATTTTGTTTTTAAACTCCAGAAATGATGAGAAATTGGAAATTCTAACATTATCGCAGAGAAAGAAAAGAATTTTTTTTATTTTTAAATGTGCAGAGTAAATAAAAATATAACGCTAATAAATAAAGAATTTTGAAAATTAAATTCTAATAACATTAAATTATGTAAGGATCACAGAAAACTATAATATCAATGAAAAAAAATCAGAGCCGAATAATTTCGGTAATAATAAGTGATTGATATTAGCAGCGATTACATTATATATAAGCGGGGATTACTGAACTTACATATACATTGCCTCTAGAGAGAAAAAAGTTATTCTAATTCTAGATTGTTCACCACATTAGCAAAATAAATTTTTCCAGTGTCATCGCATTGGATGGAAATACAAACAGAAGATATATTTGTCACAGGAATTAAGTTAAAGTTGCCAGAATTAGTTACTTGTGTAATATGGCTTAGTTCAACATTAAAATTAAGATTAAGAGAACGCATCTTTTCACCAAAAATCATTTCTTCAATAACACCATAATAATTCCAGCAACAAGCAACAGCATATTGAATTCTGACAAGTACAAGTTACTAAAATTTTTACGAAGAAATTAATGCAGCCTAGTTTAAGTTTACTTGCCCTTTTATACATAAGCTTGGTTTAGTTGAGTATCTTAAAAGTATTTGTATGTGTATCACCTATTAAATAATATCTGAAGTTAGTTAGCAAAAAGGCAACTATAGGTAAGGGAAAACTGGCATCCACTTAAAAAATTCTCATGCAAAATTCAAACTTTTTGTCCGTTTAGTCCACTAAGGCAACGCCCCGCTCTTCCGTGCCACAGGTCCTGGGTTCAATCCTTGGGCCGGGCAAGGTTGACTCAGCCTTTCATCCCTTCAGTGGGTCGATAAATGAGTACCAAGCATGCTTGGGAACTAAACACTGGGGGTTCCGCGTTCGGCTGACCACCTAACCGGAACATCTGCTCCTGCATCCAAGAGCCCAAGGTCAAGAAAACTGAAATGGGCACAGTAGACCTTGGCCCTCTATGGGCTGTCGCGCCACTGTGTTTAGTTTTATTTTAGTTTTTAGTCCGCTGAGGCAAAATCTTGAATATTATTCTAGATCAACATGATGCAGTTAAATATTTTGGAATGATTTTCAATTTATTTTTAATAAGACTCGTGAAGACTCGTAAAGAGACTAAAAGAACATGAAAACTTTTCGTATAAATAGTGTGTTCTAATAAAATAGTTTTTATCTTTAATCCACAAAGAATATTGTATAAAACAAATTTACTGAGACAGCTATTCCAAAAAAATAATTTTATTATTTCAATTAAATATTAAAATCATTTTGGTGAACCTATACTTTATCTGCTTATATTGTAGTTAAAAAAGTTTAAAAGTATTATTGACTCTGGATTTTTGTTGTCAACATTAGTAACTTATCAAAGTTATATAAATATATATTTCAATTTCCTTCAATTTCTTAAAAAAAAATCTCATCTGAAAATTTCCAAATGAAACTTGCTATGCAACTTTTATATAACTTGATTTTACTCAACTTGAACATGCAACTTTTACAGAGTTGCTCCGTAAATGGCATCCAGAATTTCAAGGTTTGAATAAGGCTGTCAATAATAAGTGCTCTGCAGCTAGGAGGAAGTGGAGACTAGTAACTGGAGAGCCTTCCCCTGGGAGTAACTCTAAATATACACCAAAAAGAAAAAAGACAAGTAAATTATTCTCCTTTGATTCAATGAAATCTTTTCACCTAAAAAATTACTGATAAAGTTTGCATGATCTTTGATTTTTGAAAACATTATTTTATAGCATTATCTTAAATTATTCCCTCAGGCAAGTAAACATATAAACTTAATGTTGCTTTTATTTCGATGGGGCATGAAAAACACAAAACATTGATGTTCTACATTCTTTTATTAAAAGATGATTGATTCTTGATCACATTAAATAAAAGGTTGAAAATGACCTTTCGTTTTTAAAAACCTTACGTGATAGACAATTATTTTCGGAATCGGCAGCATTGAGAATTGGTTTTAGTACAATTTCTTTTGCGAAATTGGACTAAAAATTTAAACAAGCAGGCCAGTGTAATTGAATTTATTCAAAATTTGCTGAGAAAAAAATTTAAATATCAGCATAACAATCCATAATTAAAAATGGTCGGTTGAATTATTGGAAAATTAAGAATTTCAATGAGCGTGTTATTTCTACAGCAGTTTTTATATGCATCTTATAGAAAAATTAGCTTTTTTAAGTGATATGTTTAAACAGTCAAAATAAAGATTGAAATATACTGGGAGGAGAGTTTTGCAGGTCATTATTATTATTCATCTGCTGTTACTAAAGAAACCATTTATTTATTCAAAATTGAATAGAAATAATAATAAAAGGTGATTTATGCAACGAAATAAGCTTTAAAATATTATTCTAATCTTTTAAAATTTGTCATTATCAATGTAAATATGACTCTCGCTAATTCAAATTTTTTATTTATAGGTTCTAATGCTCCAAATAACGTAAGCACAGCAAACTTGCAGAAGAAGCAGAGTAATTGTCAAGAATTTTGATTTCTTGAACGAAAAATTAATTTTTTTTTGTTAATAAAAGTTTTTATTTGTAAGCTGGCTAAATTATTTAAATTTGCTGTTATTTCGCTTTTACAAAAAATTAGCGCCTTTAACATCTGTTCTATATAAATGAGTTCCCACATTTTTCTGAAACAAATGTATCCTCTTTTCACGATAGTTTAATTGAAATTATTAAAATTACAGAAACATTTGAAATGTTCTTTTAAGGTTTATGAGTCAGCATACTTAACATTATTCAACTCTACATGTTAATTCAAGATTAATAAATTTTATGAACTATTTAATTGCAAATTAGCACAAGGTTCACAAACTATAAATTAAAGGCGTTAAGTGAAAATTCCTATTTTGAATTGTGTGAGGAAGAATACATTCCAAAGGGTTGTATTTCAAAATTAAAGGAAGATATATTCTTTGCATTGCATTTTACTTTTCTTCACACAATACATGGAAATCAGTCGAAAATTCTTTCGAAAGAAAGATTCATCCGTATTCCGCCTATGTGTTTAGAAAATAGTTTCTTAGCATCAGGATTAGCAGTGAAAATTAAGACAGACCGTAAAAAGTTAATAAGTAATTACCACCTAATGTGTAACATTAAAAACTCCATCAGAGTGATAAATACCTCTACAAGTGAAAAGATATATATTTTAGGTTAAAAATTAGCAGTCTAAGGAGAAACATTTTAATTATATTTAATTACCAGCATTAGCATAAAAAAATATAACCTGAAGGGAAAAATGGCATATTTTAGTTTGATTAAAAAAATTTCCTTTACAAGCATAAAAACTTATATTTGAGGTGAAAAATAATACACCTTACGTTAGTAAAAAATCACCTTTCCAACTATCAAAAATTACACCTGAGGTAGATTTGAAATAACCTGAAGAGTAAAATGACATGCCTCTGGTTGAAAAATATATACCTCTACAAGCATAAAATTAGATACCTGAGGTTGAAAAATAATTACCTGAGGTCGAACAACATACACATGAGGTTGATTTATAATAACCTGAAGTGTAAAATGACACACCTTAGGTTGTTGAATAAATACTTCCACAAGTGTAAAAAAATATATTTCAAGCTGATAAGTAATAACCTAAGGTCGAACAAAATACACCTGAGGTTGATTTGAAATAACCTGAAGTGTAAAATGACACACCATACGTTGAAAAATATATATCTCTACAAGCATAAAATTAGATACCTGAGGTTGAAAAATAATTACCTGAGGTCGAACAACATACACCTGAGGTTGATTTATAATAACCTGAAGTGTAAAATGACACACTTTAGGTTGTTGAATAAATACTTCCACAAGTGTAAATAAATATACTTCAAGCTGATAAGTAATAACCTAAGGTTGAAAATGAAACACTTTAAAGTAGTAAATATCTACCTCTCCCAAGATGTAAAATTAAACACCTCAAGTTGAAACATATATACCTCTGGAGGTATATATTAAGGTATATTTGAGGTGGTTTTGAGGTATCCATTTGCACCCTTTTCAACCTCAACGACGTCTTTAAATAACAACCTCCTTTATACCTTTAAAATATACCTTGTTTATACCTCATTTATACCTCGATTTTTTCATAAGGGTACACTGCCACGTAGATAATTTTTTCAATATATACTAATCTATACGAGGGTTGCTATTTATATTTCTGGCCTTGGCAACAGTAAGTGTTGCTAGGCAACCGCAGACGATTTTGATCGAAAGTTTGATATTTTTAAACATAAATTCAGCAGACGATTTACCGTTATAGCTTCATTTGTGTTGTTGACAGTAAATAGAAAAGTTTTACTCTTTCAAAAAATGGAATTGAATCGTGAACATTTTCGTGCCATTAATTTTCATAACTTTCGACGGGGATTGTCAAGACAAGAGTGCTACGATGAACTTAATTCTGTATTCAGCGATAAAGCGCCATCCTACAGCACTGTAAAAAATTGGTATAACGAATTTAATCGTGGTCGATGTTCGATCCAGGACGAATCCCGTGCAGGTCATCCAAAATCCGTTGTTGTGCCAGAAAAGATAGATGCTGTGCGTGAACTGATAAAGCAAGATCGTCATGTGACATACCGTGAGATAGAGGCGTCTAAGGACATTAGTATGACTAGCATCAATAAAATATTGCATGAACATTTGATCGTAAAAAAAATTTGTTCGCGTTGGATCCCGCATAATCTGACAAACGCTCAAAAAAAAGGCTCGTGTCGATTGGTGCAAGGAAATGTTGGAAAAATACGTTCAAGGTACATCAAAGGCTGTGTATAACATCTACACAGGTGACGAATCATGGATCTATTTATATCAGCCGGAAACAAATCAGCAATCAACTGTATGGGTCTTCCAAGACGAGGCAAAACCAACAAAAGTTGTTCGAGGAAGAAGCACATCGAAACGAATGATTGCCTGTTTCTTCGGCATTAACGGTCACGTGGCAACAGTGGCGTTAGAGCAACGCAGGACGGTCAATTCTGAATGGTACACGACCATTTGTTTGCCAGAAGTCATCGGAGAAATTCGAAAAAAAGCAGATGAACAGGCGAATCATTCTTCATCATGACAATGCGAGCTCTCACACATCGACTCAAACAAAGGCATTTCTGACGGAGAGAAAGATCGAACTCATGGGACATCCGCCGTACAGCCCTGATTTGGCACCCAATGACTTCAACTTATTCCCACACATCAAAAATAATTTACGTGGACAACGATTTTCGACCCCCGAAGAAGCGGTTGATGCATTCAAAACGCATGTTTTGGAGTTACCTTAATCGGACTGGAAAAAGTGCTTTGAAAATTGGTTCAAACGCATGCAAAAGTGTATTGATCATGGAGAATATTTTGAAAAACAATAAAACAAATTTCGATCCTACATATTTGTTTTTTCATTATTAGGCCAGAAATATAAGTAGCAACCCTCGTATATGTATTTTTAGTATTTTACTTTATGCTATTATTTAAATTAACTCGTTTTATTACACTCGTTTTTAAACTATTGTCAAGTTCGTAATTTATAAAAAACTTAGAATTGTTAACTTTAATTTAATATACAATGTTGCCAGTTCTTAAAAATTCACGTCACGAAGTTATTCATGTCTGGTGTTGGTGATCGAGCCTAGAGAATACCTTACATTTGGATCCAGATCATTATTTTAATCAGAATCTTATGCTCCTAAAAGTAAACATTTGTATTTTAACAGGGTTCATGCGGTCCTTAGAGCATTAAGGAAACTGTGGCATCAATATTGTAACTATGAAGTTATCTTTAACTATAAAATTAAAATTTCAAAACTTACTATTTTGTTACCAGATATTTGGCGTTATTGAAATTGATCATTGAATCATGTGATGAATGATACTTGTAGCTGATCGAAATTGAAGAATATGTTGAGTGATATTTTATGAATTTGAGAAAATACGCTTAGAATGTATAGAATCATGATGCTATAAGCAAATTATCTTTATCCAAAGAAAACCATGTAGCTCAAATATAAGGCAGAATGAGGCAATTTCTTTAGCATGCAATACTCTTAAACACACATATATAAATGTTTTTAAAATACCAATTAGCATTCACTAATTTTTTAATTATATTAAAAAGAAATATCATAAATTATCTAAGACTTCGTGAATGTGTATAATATACATCTCCCCCAGATACTCAGCATTTTTTTAAGAACCCCCTTTTTTTTGTCTCAAAACCTCTGTGCATAGAAGACTCGATCAAAGGTGTAAAGAGGAGTTGCTCTGCAACTCTGTATATAATTAAAAGAATTAAAATGAGTTTTGGGAATTTGGCTTTAGTGAAAAATAGTCATACTTCAAAGAGTTAAAAACAACTTTAAAAAAGACACAAATTACGTCATATGAGAAGTTCTTGTGTTCAAATTCTGAAATCTTGGAAAGTCATAAATAATTTATCAATCCATTAACATTCTATTTTCAAAGGAGATAAAAAAAAAAAACAATCTTTTCGTTTCGGTCAGAAATCAGCCCCTCCCCCAAAATTGTCTGCTCTTCATCAACTATTAAAAAATAGGCTTTCCCGAGATAGAGTGAAGAAAAAAGACAATGAAAACAATAAATAGAAAGCTATACATTGAGTGAAAAAGATTAAACTTTAATTTCATTATTTTCATAGTGTCAACTTGGTTGCTTAGAAACGGAGAAACACTAGTTATAAATCATCTTACACACTCTTATCGATCGAATAGTTCGATGAGGTTATTTTAAACTGTGCCTCCTGCCACGACGATGTTATTTGGCTATTTTTGGGGGGATAACACCAAGTAATATATAGCTTCATAGTAAGCAAATATATGATCCAATTTTTTTCGAAATTTCGTCTACCCCCTAAATTTTGAGGGCCAGGAATGTAAATATGTGAAGAAAAAATGTTTATTTAGAGAAAGTACGTTTTTGTGTCTGATTTTGTAACTTAATTAATAATTAGGAGTAAATAATTGGCATATTTGAGGTCACCCTCAGAAACCATTACTATCACTCTTAATACGTAAAAATCCTATCATTAGAATGAAAGTTATTCAGGATGGTAGCTTTTTTGTGGATGGTGTTTTCAATAAAAATATAAATAATAACAATCTCGAGCTCAATACCTGCTCTAGTTCCGGTTAAAAAGTTTGCAACTGCTTACTACAACTTATTCTGCGAGACGATATTTTCAAACGGATAATTTTGCTTTCAATAAAAGAAGCAAATTAGATAATTTCTGAGCTCAAATATGCCATATTTCATGAGATATTAATATTATTAAGTAATTCTGGTGAGTTTGAAGTGAAAATTTGCTTTTGTTATTTATAGATATATTGTTAAAAAAGGTGACATGATTGCTAAATTTTGAATAACTCGCTTTGTCGGCTATCCCGGTTTGACCTTTTCCCATTTGTTTATTACATTATTACTGTTTGTTCTTGTTGCAAGTTGTGCACCATCTTACGTTAGTGTTAGCTCCTTTAGCATTGTAAGCACAAGTATTGTTAGCATTGTAAACACAATTAATAAGTAATCAAATACCACGTTTGCAAGAATCTCAAAACACAATGATCATGTTGTGAGCCAAATAACTTTAAAATACACCAGAAACTGTAACCCGGAAGTATAGGCGGCATAGAGCTTGCAGCGTTCCCTATTGTAGAAAACACCATCCATTTTGCGTACTGTACAACAATAATTTCCCCTTTCGTAATATTTTTCGCATTTACTTGTCCAAAACACTTTTAAAATTACCATAAAAATTCTATAGAACTATGTTCAATGTAGTTTTCAGTTTCCTATTTTAAAAGTTTTTCAATGATTTGAAAATCAAGACAGAATCTAACATATTTCCTTCTCCACCTGGTAATGGTGAAAGCATGTGAAATGTTGCCATGGGTAGAGAGTTCTGCCTTACGCTACCTGTAGTCCATCTCGATCGCCGATACTTTCGCCATCTGTGTTTTGCTTTGATTATTATCTCGGCTACCACAGTCAAGTACATCTAATCTTTCTATTAAAAATCATTGTAGGGATAAAAAGGTGTGTATATTTCCACCAATGACATTTCAACTTATTTCCTTTACCCAATCACGTTACTCAATTAATATTTTGTTTATACTTTTTTCAACTGAAATAGGGGAAAGTCAGAGAAATGATATTAATAATAGGGAAATGAGTAGGGGAAATAAATTATTTCCGATTACGGAGCTAGCACTCGCGTAAACATTACTTTTTGCCAAGGTTTGAGTAAAAAATAGGGATATTTCGCAAGAGAAATATTAGTTTTCCTCGTCTGAAATCCTGACCTAATTAATTTTTCATCACCTTTCTGGAGCTAACTTCCTTTTATAACTTTTATTCAATTTTTCATGGATGTTGAGTTCTGGAGATAATTACAGTGGTTATTAGTTGAAAATAATTAGGATAGTGTATTTTTTTTCTAGATATCAAAATGGATAGGAATACGAAATTTCAAAATCCTTTTCAAAGACCCAGCATGATTACGTCGGGTGCAGCGTTATCAGCAAGTAATTTTTTGCCTGATCAAAAAACTTTGAAAGGAATATTAGCCGGTAAGATTATTATTTAATATTGCTATTACTAGTCAAATGTTATCAATGAATGTCAAAAGAAAGGCTATTTTTATTTTAACCTAATGAATTTATAACTGAAATTCTATTAACTTATTCACCGCTTACATTCTTCTTGCACTATCTGTAGTTGCAAAAAAGAATAAATAAAAATAATAATAAAGGAAAATAATACAAAATATACTTCTTGCAATGCTTTTTGTCTGTGTGTAATTATCAATTGCCTTTAACTGAAAAGTTTTCATCTTAATTATTGCTAGTTAAATGTATTTAATGTAGTAAAAAAGGCCCTTTTTTTTAAACAAGGAATTTATAACTAAAATCCTTTTAACTTATTGCAATAATTTTTCAATACATAAGTACTGCAAATAGTATTATAAAACTGTTTTTTCACGATGTTTTTTCAATAAATTAATAGCCCGCAGTTAAAACATTATCATTTTATTTTTCAATTGAGGAATAATAGTTATTCTATAATTAAAAATTTTGTTTAATCAACTAAAGGCATTATTTATGCGACATTTAATTGTTAACGATTTTTTTTTGTATACTGGTTAAATATTTCAAGTGGCCTTCGTAAACTTTAAATTTGAGGAAGATAGATAATATGCTTTTATAGTTTAGTTTTCAGTGTATTAAGAGTTCAATTTGCTATCTCAAGACCTTATGAAAAACTTCATATTTGTTTCTTTTTTTCTTCCAATTTTTAAAAAAATTTTCCAATAAACTTTAGTCTTCTAAATAAGTAACAAGTTAATTTCACTTAATGGAAACTTAGTAAGAAATATGCATGTGGTATATTTAAAAATTATTTGCTGATCTTAATAATATAAAATTGTTAAATATTGATTTCCATGTTGTACTATTTTCATGTTTGAGTTGATATATTTTCCTCATACAATTATTATTTTCACAATATTAACGATTATATAAGGGGAATATTTCCGTGTCATGATCTGTCGTACTAACTACAAACGCCAAAGTGCCAAATAGATTTTAAGCTTCAAAATTTTTTTTACAAAAGAATATGTTGATGTTGTAGAAATGGGGTAACTGCGAGTTATACCTTTAGAGTTGGTCCCTTTCTGTGATTACTTTTTTTTAGCTTCTCACGGGCTGCTGCCCAGAAGTTGCCAAGACTGCAATTATTTAGCCACAGATCGCAATACGGAAATCTCCCCTATATAAGCAATATGTTTTGTTAATTTTGATGCAAATAATGTAGCTTCTCTATCTATAATTTTATGCATAGATAATAATTGCAAAGCTGTAAATATTTCCATTTTTTGCTGATCATTTTAATGTTTGGGAATATTTCCGTATTGTGATCTACGCCAAAATTATGAAGGTTTGCTAACATGATCTATGATTATCTACCTACTCCTTTATAAAAATGTGTTTTTTGTTTCTGTTTTGAACTTAGTGATTCTTAAGTTGATTTCTAAGGTAAGCTGAAAAGTAGTTATTGATGACATGAAGACTTAGATAAAATGAAAAGCTTTCTGCAAACCAATAATCTAAATTTTAAAACTTTCTGCTATCAATTTTATCTTTTTTTTATAATATTATATATTGTATACATATACAATGTATAATCAAAAAACGTCATATATTTTTTGAGCTGACACTAGAATTCAGTATATTGTGATAATCAGAGCTTATATTGTATAATATTGAGTAGGTAATATTAGAGAAGTTTCTGAGATGATGGCAAATTTTCTGCATACAGCATTCACGCACACAATACGCATATCTTGATGACATGTGGATTAATTTTAGACTCATGTGTGGCAAACATCATTTTCATTGTTTTAATTCTTTTTTTGCTCTGAATGCCTCCAATAATGAAACATCAGAGTTAGATAAAAATTTTATTTTTCTCTCATTTAAGTCTCGGAAGTAAATATTTTAATTAACTTTTTTGCAAAAAATTCCAATATATGTAAGGCGTGATTCTCATGCCTGCATCTGTGTCAAAGGTTTGACAATGACCAGGTAATGTCTCACATCTGTGAGTAAGCCACTATACTTCAGTAATGCTTTATGATAGAGAACTATTATAACATTAAGGAATAGGATTTGGTTATGGCCTAGTATTCCATTATTAGAATTATTTTCGCATTTATACTATTGGGCTTTATAAGTTTGGTAATCGTGTGCTCTTTTTTGAGGCAAATTGACCAAAATTAGTTATAGTAAACAAATAATCTGACCTCAAAATATTATGTAATGTTTTCTGCAAGTATGCTATCAAAACCATAAAATTTAATGCGGGAAACTCACAATCTCTCGAACCAAGAAGTGCAACATGATGTAAGGAATAAGAAATGATTATGTCAAAATATCTTTCCTTTTATTCAATTCAGTTCTTTGTGATGTCTTGTCTTTATCATATTTATATTTTATGTAATTAAATCTTAAAATTCTTAAATTTAGATTTCTTCTTAAAAATATAGTAAAGGCAAAATGAAAGGTGGTGGTTTGTCCACTTACTTACAAGACTAGCATGATAAGGTGCCTGTGAGTTGCTTATTTACACAACATATAAATAGTCCTAAAAGTTGATTTTCTAAAATAATTTTAACAAATTTTGATATTCTATAAATTCAACTATTTTCTTCCAATTTTCCATTATTGTTAAAATCTGTGATGCATTCCATATTCGGTTATATCTTGGAATGCTGATAAATTATGTTTAACACATCTTGTCCTTGTTAGGTAATAAGTTTGTAGGTAACATAACTTTTTTATTTCCAATGGCTGCGGCCTTGAACAAGAATAGTAGTAAGAAAAGCTTAAAAGCTAAGATATCAACGCAATCTTCGAAAAGTTTGTGAGATAACCGAAGGTTGTTGCCTCGAGAGTCCTCTCGATGATTCGTATCTTTATGTAGAGCGCAACTGGTGACAGGTATGCAAGTGATATTTGTCCATGGACTTGTTTCTTTTATCACGCTGGCAGCCTCTGTTGAAATTCCAATGCAATGCAGATGGGCAGCAAGGCTATCGTGTGTGGTAAATAGAGGAAAAGACTGCTTTCCACCTAGGTTTATCTGGTATATCGAAAAGACAATTATTTTTTCATATTTGGTTTCTGTTTTAGTTAAGTGTCGACTGCAAAATTTGTTTACTAATTAGCTTAGAGGTGAGAAAAGAGGTTTCTAGTTATGTGCAGTGTGTCAGAGTATCGCCCTCTTTGGCAAGAAAGTCTGCCTACTTATTACCATATAAATTGCAATGGATTTATTACAAAACTGCATTGAGAAATTTCATTTGATAATGGAGCTTGAATAGAGCTGATGGATTTAATGGCAACATGTGAATTTGCCAGTAGAACTTCATTTTAAACTATTTAAATTTAGATAACATTATTATTAGATAACATAGATTCAGATAACATAGATTCAGATAACATAATTAGAACTACATAGATTTAGATTACATAATTATTAAGTCTTAAAAACTCAATAAGTAACATAATCAACCCTACACAAACCTATGATGAGACAAAATTGATTGCAATTGATGTACTCCATCACAACTTTAACATTTTACTAAGAATAAACACTTTGTATGGTCTGTGCTGATTATTAATTTGTGAAATTGGGCAAAACCTAACACTGATACAGTAGGCTGTATTATGTAGTTTGGGGTAGCTCAGTAAGTGCAATCTTGAAATTAAAAATTCTGTTCCATAATTCTAAGTCAAGAGAGAGCTGACTAAAGACATACTTTCTAAATGCTGTTTCGTCATGTCTATTAAGACTATTTTGTGATTGGTGTTGGTGCGAGCCAGGTGCGGAATTCGTATCAACCAGCCATTGCTGGGATTCGAACCCAGTTCACCTCATTGGATATCTACGCTCTATCCTCTGGGCCAGCACTGCTGAGTTGAAATATAAAACGAAAAGTGGAAAAATAAAGGTGGTAAAACTAGAAAATCGCAGTAACCGAGAGGGGCAAATCAGGGCGTCACGTTCTATGGAGAGGTATAAAGAACTAATGAGAACTCACTACCTCTCCATAGCGCGTGACAATGCATTTTACTCGGATTTGCCCCATTCGACTACTGTCATTTTCCTTGTTCTGATAATATTTTACTGTTTTCGGTTCTTAGGATTATTTAAGTAGTAGAATTATTTCGGGAGTATAAAAAACGAAAAATCGGGGGTAAATAAAAAACGCCACAGTATTAGTTTTAATTACTAATTTATGTAATTTAAGTAGTATTTTGCAATTTTGGACTTAGCATGTAATCGGCTGATAACCAATTTAAGAATAGAACCTCAAATATAAATATCTCTTAATCCTAGACTCAAGGTTATAGATAATTTTACTTATTTCTCATCTGGAGTATTCGTGTCGATAGCCTGATGATATTTAAAAAAAAAAAAAAAAAAAAAACTTGCACGTGAAAAAAGTTTTGACTGAGAAAGTGAGTCATCCGATTAATGGTGTCGAGTTTTATTTATTATCAAGGTGAACTTGATATATCCATTCTAATTTCACAATAATGTCTGTTGAAAGTTCACCTTTACTCATTTATCAGTTGGTTATCAATCTTTTAAAATCTTCTCTGTTGTTTTCACGCTCAATTTAAGAAGAAATCGAAAGTCAAGAATTTTGTCTCGCCAGAAAATCGCATTTGTAATTTTTTATTTTTACCAGCTCTCTTGTCGCTTGAACCGAATTTCGAGCACGAATCGGTTTTATCGCTTTCCATCGTACTTAACTGGGCGGCCAGAGCGACGTGCGTCTTTTAAGTCCAAATTTACGTTTTTAAACTTGGTATACGGGCCATACTTTTTATTCTTTCAGCTATGACACCCTCTGCATACACAGCGCAAATGTCACGAGCAGATTTCGAGGCTTTAGAACCTGGATTAAAAACAAAAAAGTGGGAAACCCTCATTTTTCTCAACTTGTCGTTCCATTCCAATGATCTGAAATTTTGCAAATTAACTCGAGCAAAAACACAAACATAGATCCAGTTCGAACATAACATTCTTTTACGAATGATCTCAAAAATTATGCCAAAAACATTTAAGGAATACAGTTGGACCCCGATTTAACGAACCCCTATTTTACAAATTTCGCGATTTAACGAATTTTTTTTCAACCCCAGCAAAAACAGAGTCAAAAACCCCTAATTAACGAATACTTAACCTCGAATTAACGAATTATTTCAGCATCCGGAAAAAATATTTTTCATTAATTTTGATCAGAAAAATATTGCATTTTTTTGTAATTGGCAGATTCTAAAGGGAAAAAAATCTTTCCTGGGAGGAATAAAATAGAAAAAGTGCATATTCGTCTCAAACAAAAGAAAAGCCCGCAACAGGGAAAAACAAAATTCGTCTTGGGGAGGTGGGCAGAATTAATAAGACATATTACACTTGCAAGGTCATTTTCCGGGGGTTTGTCACGTGGGCTATAAGTCAAACAGGAAATTCCATTCTAATCTTTGATAGTCGTCGGTCCCGATGAATTCGTTAAATCGGGGTCCGACTGTATTTGAATAAAAACGAAAAAATTACAAAAAAAGGACAAGCTTAGTTACCATTCTAATATTAGGTGCTCGCAAATTGCTCGGCATTTAGTTGCTGACCTAATAAATACTTATAATTATGTCTAATTTAAATTCTTTCATTAATAATTCGTGCTAAATTATTTAAGGTACCACAACTGTTACAAGAACTTTCCAAAAAAAAAAAAAAAAATACATAAAGAATAATTGGGTGTTTTTTTTCTCTCTCTAATTTTCCCAATGTTTCAAATATCAGGTTGATCAAATTTTAACCCCTTAATTCTTTTATATTTAAATGTTTCTGAAATTGAAAAAAAATCAAAAAAAATCACTTATATTTTTTTTTGTTGACAAAAATAACACGAAATTTCGTTCAATTTTCATGACACATCTAATCCCTAACCTAGGGACGATCACTTATTAATATTTAATGGAAAACGAACGCGTTTTTGTTTCTTTAAAAAATTGTTTACTAAGCTCTACAAGTAAATCCTATTTGTTTAACAACCCTATTTGTTGTAACAACCAAACCTGTTTACTGCATATAAAGCATAGATAGATACAGAAAATCGCTAGAAACGCAGATTCGTTCTTTCATTTTCATAGCTATTGGAATTGGTTTAAAAGTAAATTAATGCCAAAAGAAAGTTGAAAAAATTTATTTTATTTTCGGGAATTTTTAGACTTTTTCATTGTTTTCAGTTTTTTCTTAATCGTTAAACTGAGAAGCGCTTTACTTTTCGGCACCAACAGAATACACAATACGAACTCGCTCAACAAATAAGAATTGAATGGGAATCGTAAAATTGTTATGAGCGTCATATTTACGAGTTTTCGCCGCTGATCCAATAAGTCTCAGTCACTTTTGAATATAATATTTGCTTTCTACTGAAATTTGTTTCCTAAATTCAACCTGAATTCGTTTTCATTTTGCATCCTATTAAATGATTCGATCATTGTGGCATTCTTATTGAAATCGAATAAACTTGAACAATGGATTTTATTTACGATATTTTTCAAGTTTGGATTGATTGGTTACCGCATATTATTGTAGGTAAATATAGATTTTTATTTACCCTTACCTGTATTAAATTTGAAATTTATTTACGTAAACTATATGAGAGATCTTTTTTTTAAAAATTATTTCCTAAAGTTAATAAAGATGGACTTTATTAAAACGAAAACATGGTTTTTAAAACAACTTTTTACTATTCCACATAAATTTTTATGTTAATTGAAGATTGTAACCACTCAGAAAGTACTTTTCAAAATTAAAAAAATTTACGCTGGTGGGCAGTTTTTTAATAAGGTGGCCATTTTTTTAAAAATTAAGGATTTTTAAACAATTAAAATGAACAGTTGATATTGCTAATGTTTGGCATTTCTTTTGTGGTATTTCTCATAATATGGTAAACATTATAAAGTTCATTTCTATATTGATGATAAATATTAAGAAGCAAGCGTTAAATCGAGTAACTTCTGTAAGATATTTTAATAAATCCATATTTATTAAAAAAAAAAATGATTAAATGCACATTGAGGAGTCAAAAATGGCGATTGGGTGACGACTTGCAGAAAATTTTTTAATCGCCATCTGTTATATTTTGTCGCCCTGTGACTGGTGGTGAAAGTTAATTTTTACCTGCATTAGAAAGGCGTTTATTTTCTTAGATAAATACGAGTTTCACTAGAGACCAGGAAGTGCTGTAGTCAGCTTAAGAACAATTGATGTATAAAAGCATGTGTTCTAAAATCGTTCATAATTTTATTTATAATGTATTAACTTTTTTATTGTATTGATGTATTGTCTGCTAATTATATCAATTGTCCAAAAAAAGAATAATTTAGTATCTTAGGGCTTTTTTCTCTCCATAAAGCGTTAGTATAATTGAGTGTCTTTTTCAACTATTATATCTTAACGTATTTAAAAAAATGTAAAATGCTAACTAGGATGTTTACTATTAGTTAAAGAGCCGATTGATAATAAAAAATCTTAACAGAATATAGATATTAGGTTTACATATTTCATTTCTGACTTAATTAAATGCATGTTTTTTCTTTTTGAATGTGTTTTACAGAATAAAAAGCTGTAGATATTATTGTATGTGTTAATAAGTAAATGGCCTTGGTTTTTTTTCCTTTTAGTTTTATGAATGGAATCAATTTGAATGGATTGCCCCATGCATTGAAATACGTATTGTATTCGGAGCTCACGGAATTGCTAGTTAAAAATGATTTTTTTTTTTCCTTCTCTGTTTTCTAGTTTCGTATAAATATCGATCCAATTTAGATAAAATTTGTACTTGTTTTTTTTAAGTAGACTTAAAAACAGTTTTTATGAATAATTTTATTTTTTAGAACGAAAATAATTTTATTTTTGCCGGACTTGAACCTAAAAAAGTAGGGTTTATAATTTTTGAAAGACGTGGGGGGATTTCAGGTGGTGATAAAAGCTTGTCACAAAAGCAACTCTTCCTACTTTTTTTAAAAAAAAAAAATCTAAAAGGAAAGTTAAAACATTTTTTTTGTACTTTTTTTCAAAAGTAATACGGGCTAAATTTCTACTATCGCTAAATTCTCTTAAACATTATCTGATTATAGCTTGAGGAAACTGAACTTTACCCCAGATGAGATTTGAGTGATATAGCTAGTCAGAAAGTGGTCGGGAAGTTAATCGAAGAATTTCGTATCGCGACTAAAATTTTAAAATATAACGATTATCAACATCCCAAATTTTATATCGCGAATTCACTCGAGTTATTAGTATTGAGGTTTGACTTGATATGGTTTTTTAATAAAAGCTATCAGGAGCTATCCTAGCCTCCGCCATGGTGCGTAGCGTTTTTAAAAAGTGCTTAAAGGTGCTTTTTTTTTCATTGGGTGTTTTTCGAAAGTGCTTAATTTTCCCTTTTTCAAAATGAGATTTTCCTTTACCATGTTGATTTTCGCTAGGAATTATTCAAAAAGACACAGTTCACATTGTTCTGTTCAACGTTTTCACAATTAATTCCGCCCCAATCTATTTCGGCGTATTGTCAGTCTGTAGCGTATGAAAACGCCACTCGTTTTACATGTTTCAAAATTTCATGATTTTTGACAAAAACAATGGCAAATTTTTTTTTTTTTTTTGACTTGACTGTTAAAACAAGATAAAATCGTCAATTGTCAACAACTTTCCAACCCTGCCGAATTATGTTTTTTTTTTAAATGCTTAAAAATATTTTTTGAGTGCTTAAAAGGTGCTTATTTTTTGTTGAATAATTTGGCTACGCACCCTGCTCCCGAAGGTTACTTTTTTACTTGAGGTCTCCTAAAACCCGTTTTCAGTCAATGAATTTTTAAATGAAAATTGTATACATTGTTTTCTAAATGAGAAATTTTTAATTTCGCATTACTTTTCATTAATTTTAAATTTTTGCGATACAAATACATAAATTTTTTTTACGTACTTTGAACAAAATATTTTTTGTAATTTTTTTTTAAATATATACCTTTTTTAAATTTATTTTAAGCGTAATTCTTTTTCGTTAATCAATCAATTTAATCTTTTTTCCATTGACTAAGGTTATTTGCAAATTATTTTGATACTTGAATCGATTAAGTTTTAGTTCAAAAACCAGTATTGTCGAATGGTTTTGGAACTCCACTTTTTATTTGGTTCAGAAATCGAACATATCTTGTTCCGATGTCGAGGTTATTTGATGGCTGACAACAGTAATTAGCATTAATCAGCCTTTTTTATTTATTTATTTATTTTACTTAATATAAGCATTCTATTTTTTTTTCTCCAGCAGATCATCGTTGCTGGAACATGTGTAGATGCGGAAGTTTTGTTAATAGTTCCAAATACACATTCGTTTTCGATTTGCGATTCTTACACTTAGTTTTTCGTGCTTGTGAAATAGTGCAAAAAGAACTTACTCATTTAAGTGACACTGCATTTTGAGATGAAATCATCAGTTGTTTCTCGAATTTTTATGTCTCGCGATATTAACTTAACGATAACTTAAGGTTACAGTTTATTTTGAAATATCGTCTACCACCAAAGGGGGCTAAGGTAAAGTGATCACACGTCCCGATTTTTGGTGGATTGTCCCGTTTTTTAGAAAATATCTGCATTTCTTATTTTAAATGTACTGTAAAAATATATTCCTATTATTTATTAAGGTGAATATAAAGAAATAAAAAATACATAAAAAACACATAAAATGGCGTGCAGAGTAAACTAAATTAGGCAATGTACCAAGTAAGATTTACTCGGTGGTGTGCGATCATTGTCTTTACGTCTCGGCTTAATTCAGATAAGTGCGGACTGCCGTTAGACAGTGCGGTTTGTTGTTTTCAATTTGACGTTCGGTTTGACTTATTATTTGATTGACAAAGGTTGAGCAATAGTCGCCACAAAGTAACGGTCAATAAGGTAAAATTTAATACTCTTTTTTAGCATTTGTAATAATTTTTTTATTTCTAGTATTTACCCACAAAATAAAAGATGAGTAAAAAAAGAGGATGCAAATTTAATGACGAGCTAAGCAGAGAATTTCCATTTATTAAAAGTACCAAAATAGACTATATGGTACGGTGTGATAAACGCAATGCTGAATTTTTGGTCTCACATGGTGGAAAAAACGATATTACTAAACAAAGAGGCACAAACGATTTTTTAATAATGCCGCTTCCTCATCTAAAACGGAACAGTTTTTTCGCAGTGCTAGCTTTAGCAACACGGAAAAACAGCTAGCATTAGCGGAAGGGCTATTTGCTTTCCTCACCATAAACCACAAAGTTTCAGATCAATGGATTATACGTCGCAAGTGATCAAAACATTATACGACAAAAAATATGCATGTGTAAGGACAAAAACGGAAACAATTATTTGTAATGTTTTTTCACCATATTCGTTTTCACAATTGCAGAAAGAATTAGAAAAATGCGCATTTATGTCCATATATTATGATGCTTCCGATTTAAAATTATTTCCCACAGGTGTTAGTTTTGATCCAGAAACATGAATTAAAATTAGAATATTAGATTTTGTTTCATTGCCTGATGAAACTTCTCAAATAATTTTTGATTTAATAAGTACTATTTTAAAAAAGAATAATTTAAGCAATAAAATTATTGCCCATTGTGCTGATAACACTAACGTAAATTTTGGTGGAAAAGCTAGAAGATGCATCAATAACGTTTTTACGAAACTTAACGAACATTTGATTCGTATTTTTATATATATATTGTGCGTGTTGAAAGTTTGAATAAATTGTAATTCTCATTTCATCCCATTTGTCCCGCTTTGTCTTATTAAAAATGTGATCACTTTAGGCTAAGGTGCAAATATGCGTGTTCTTCAAAGGGGGAGAAAAAAAATGGAACTTTTTTTTTAGGAAATAAAATATAATTACAATAAATAACATTTAACAAATTGGGAAATTTGAAGTTATCTATACTTTAATGTTGGTTCAAATCTGATCACAGAGGGGAAAAAAAATTGAGTAAACCTAGGTTATACATTATTGCATATTTAAGTGGTTAATTTAAGCTTGATTAATTGATCAAACCTCAGAAGGGATTTTGTTTAATTATAAAAACATCATTAAATTCATAGTTTTTTTTTTTAAATTTATGATTGATTGCGATGGTAGCTGTTTTAAATGCCTCGCATTCTTTGGAAAGATCTTTTTAAGATATTTGAAAGGACTATATTTAGCTGTCCTGGGAGGGGGGGATTAAGTTGGAAGATTGGATGGGACAAAATATTATTTTTGTCTTTATGCTACGTTAAGTCAGATGGTATTTTTGGAATAAAATCTTTAAATATGATTTATCTTTGCTTTTAGAATTGTCTTTTTTTTCTTCTCCTTCTGATTGCTATCACAAAGACTAACCACTCCTAAACTTGATCACGCTAACTTATCTAAAAAGATTCTATTGATCTGATATCGATCTATGACTACACCGATCTAATCGAACGGAGCATCGTTCACTTTATCTTCGAAAAGAAAATATGAATTTTTGAAAAATGCAATTACCTTAACGCTTTAAGCTGATTTCATTATTAATATATTCGGTCGTCCTTTTTATTTATTAAATTCAAAATTTTCTTTTTCTTAAATGTTTTTTTTTTTTTTAATTGAAACGAAATTGATTCACAATTAAATCCTTAACGTTGTCATTAACAGCAAAAAATAAGCAATTCCTTAAAATGATTTTCACTTTTGAAAACTTTTATATAAATATGTTTTCATTTTTTGAGATTCTTGACGTGAAATATCAAAGTTTATATTCACGTCATTTAAATTAGTTTTTTTTTATTTTTAGATTTGAGTAAAACACATTTTAGCCATAGCGTACTCGATAGTACGCTTTTTTATTTGCTCATGCAGCTGTATTTCTTATAATATAATATAATATTAAGAGTCTATTATCTGGGATACGCCGACCGGGCTGTGTCGGAGCCAGGTGACTGGCCTTGCATCCGAAAGGTTCTGGGTTCGAATCCTTGGATCTTCTTTGTAATGCTCTATATTTTATGATAAAATACCGATTAAAATAATTTACAGTCCTATATAGTAATTTTAACACTGAAAATAAAATTAATTTTAAATTTCGTTTTATAAAGAGAAAAATGATAAGGGGGAAATAACAATATAACAGACAATTTAAAAAAAATTATCGAAATAGCATAATGATTCAACTTACAAGGGACACTAGGGAAGTGTGACTCGCCAATTTTGAAATAAACTAGTGGGATGTATGCCTTATGAGGAATAATTTTAGGGGGCAACATTCGTTTCGGCCCATAGAAGGTCCCGTGAGAGATAAAAAATAACACAATATATAGAAAAATCGGTATTTTATTACTTCAATGCAGACTATTAGTTATTATAATTATCTCAATACTCCAATTAATTTTGTGGTACTTTCACGTACTATATAATGCATATTTATTGTCAAAATTGATTTCGAAAATTTTATATATCTGTAGTTTTTCAGAAAAACCTGTTATGTTAATTTTAAAAAAAAAATTGACATCAAATTTTTTTAATTTTTTTCTTCAAAAAACTTTCAAAATTAATTGGAGTATGTAATTGCAAATCAATTAATTAATTAACAATTAATTAACAGATAATTAATTAATAATAATAATTAATTAATAATTAACTTATTTTCTGATTAATTTATTAACTAGCAAATTAATTAATTATCCAATTAATCACAAAAAATAATTGGATTATGAGACAATTACAATTACTAAAAGTCTGCATTGAAGTAATAAAATACCGATTTTTCTATATATTGTATTATTTTTTAGCTCTCACGGACCTTCTATGGGCCGAAACGAATGTTGCCCCCTAAAATTATTCCTCATAAGGCATACATCCCACTAGTTTATTTCAAAATTGGCGAGTCACACTTCCCTAGTTTCCCTTGTTAGTGAGCATATTTAAAGACATTAGGAGTTTTCACACAAATTTCTGCTTTCATTCATGGAAAACAAACAATTTCCTCAAAATAATTGAATTGAATGAATTGATACATGTCTGCTATAAATAATAAAAACAATTTAAATAACTACTACGGATATTAATTTTTACACTCTCATTATTATTTCAAAATAAACGTTTTTCTATCTTTTTTAAGAAATTGTGTAGATTTCATCAAAATATACTGCATCCAAAGTAAAACCTAATTTTGATAGCCATGAACTCTTCAATTTAATAATATAATGTGTGTGTTATGTGTAACCGTGATACAATTATTTACGAACATTTTTATTTCTAAAACAATATTTATCTGGTTTTTAATGAAATATATACTAATTTTGGAATTATACCCACTCTGTAAAGTGGGTACATCAAGACATGTTTTTTTTAAATGCATTACCGTAAGAAAACAATAAAACCAAATTGGCAAGTTATCTTTCGTGTTTTATCTATAGGAATCCAATGTATTTAAAATGCATCAAAATTTTGGATAAAATAAATTTAATGGTTTCAATTTAGAGTCATCTTTAAAAAAGCTCGATTTTTATGCCTTCTTTTCCCTATCTGTGTTTACTTTTCTAAATCACGAGGTATATTTAATAAGTTAAAAAAAAACTATTGTGACTTTTTTTTACTTATGTATAAAAGGTTTTCATAAATTGAACTGTCTTGATTAGTGCTTTTATAATGAATTACAGGTTTTTAATAAATGTGTTTGTATTCATCGTATTTTTTTATTATTGTGAATTACAGGTGGTATAACTGGTGGCATAGAAATCTGTATCACATTTCCTACAGAATATGTTAAGACACAACTTCAACTAGATGAACGTTCAGCCAAGCCACGTTATAGGGGTATTGGTGATGTTGTTAGAATTACAGTGAAAGACCATGGTGTCAAAGGTCTTTACAGAGGATTAAGTGTTTTGATTTATGGTTCTGTACCAAAGTCTGCTGTTAGGTTCGTAATTTTCTTCTGATTATTTAAGATGTTCGCTTTTACATTTGAATGCCAAAGCTTGACAGATTTGCTGTGATGAAAATATATGCATGATCTTTTCTTCAAGATACCATCTAAAATAATGTAAAATGAATTCAGTGTCGTGTAATTACTAAATGGAGCATGATTTTTTTAACTCTAGTATTAGCAACTAACAATGTGTTTGGATTTAGAATCTAGTATTCATTTTTTTATTTTTTGAAGGATTTTTCTCAGGATTGCTTAGATTAAAATGTTGACAATTAGCAGAGTTGCCTTGATAGTAGTGCTGTCATTTCCAGGATTGCCTTGATCACGCTGCCAGGACTATTTGGATTGTATTAATCATGTGCTAACATTTGCCAAAAGTGTTTTGATCATCATTTTGAACATTTCCTTAACTGTGGTTGGATAAGTTCACATTTGCCTTTTGGCTGATTGAAGCAGTTTCCTCTCCATCTTATGAAGATGGGGTTTAGTTCCAACATAAGTCTTTGGAGTCGTCTTTGTCTTTTCCTTTAATGTGTACTTTTCACATTACTCTTATATTCTAAATTAAATTTAAACTTACATTGTTACAGAGTTGAACAATAAAAGATGTACTTAGGTTATGGTAATATTTAGTAATAAAATAACATTAAATTTAAAAAAAAACACCAAAAAGAAAATAGTTGATATGGAACATAAAAGAATGTAATCTGGAATGTCAAGTAATTCAGCACTAACATGAAATACCACAATTATTTTCAGCATGCTTTTTTTTAACTTGCTTTATCCACTTTCTCATCCTTGTTTTCAAACTTTCCTAAAAAAACTGAAAAAAATTATGCACTTTAATTTGAATTTAAATATTAGTTTTTATATTTAGTTTTTCACTTAGTTTCTCTTAAAGTAGTTTTTATATTTACCATGGCTTTTTCACTTTATATCCTAACATTTGGCTTATCTAACAGTAAACCGATGCCTTTTATAATGAATTGGTAGTTTTTTTTTGCACTGAAATAATTAAACTTTCATATAATAACTTGTAATATAGTTAACTTATTTCTTCTATGTTTAAAATAATTTCCTTTTCACTGGATATCATAGCATTTGGCTTAATTAACAATTGTTAATTTCAAACTTCCTTTCTAATGAACTAATAAAGAGTTATTTTTGCACTTAAATTACTAAACATTCAAATATTAATTTATACTTATAGTCTTTTTTTTTCTACTTAGTTTCTCTTCAAGTAGCTCCTATATTTACAATTATTTCTTTTTCACTTGATATCATAGCATTTGGCTCACCTAACAAATTGGCTAAGAATTAAAACTTCCAAGTTAAAAATCTGCAAGTTTTGAAAGAATCTTTGCTTTCTTTTTTCAGGTAAGAGGAATATTATTTTTATTCTTTCAAATCCTATTTACTTTCCAGTCCTTTTCCATTATGCTCACAGATAAGTTGTTTTTAAACTCAACAATGCCTGATGGCTATTTTGTATAAAATAAGTTTGATTGTAGTTTCATTTTAATCATAAATTTGCTGCTTTTTTTAGCTTAGCTTAACAGTTCATGCATGTCAAAAATTAGACATACCTGCTTATTGTAGATTTTAGAATTTTTTTTAAGAGTGCCTAGTAGTTTGTTAAATTTTCTACTAATTTTTAAAGCTTCTTATTTGTTTTCAAAATTTAATTTGATTTGTAGGTATGTTTGTTTTTGATATTATGTTATGAATGAATTTCTTTTATAAGTTTTGATTTTTTAAATTTTTTTCAGTTTTAGGCTTTTTTATGAATTAGTAAATTTAGAAAAGTTTTGTATCGGACCTATAATGTTAATGTGTATGGTTATTAATTTCACTATTAAAAAAAAAAATAATCGAAAAATGTTTTTTTTTGTTTTTTGTAATAAAAGTTTAAACTGGGCAAACTATATATATATATACAATATTTTAATCCTTTTTAATTAGAATTACCGACTAATCTTTAATTATTAAAATGTAATGCACAGTTTTGGAAATTGTAAAATATATTTGTTTAAATTGTGTTAAAAAATATAAATTTGCAACCATATAAACAAAATTAGAAATTAATCCTCATTTTGATACTCACAGATTCATATATTCATTACATAAACCTACTTGCTTCATTCCTTCGAGTGTCTTACAATTGAATTTATCACTAATTTTACTGTGGCACTTTTCTATTTCCTTTTTGTGATTTTTATTACCTGTCTATGATTGTGACATTAAATTAGAGTTCCAAATATTTCGTAACTAATAATTGATATAATTTCTATACTTTGTTGAAATCGAAAAGTCTTTAAGCTATTTTTAAACTTCACATTTTGTAATATCCAAACCTCGGCAATAAGTTAGTTTTTTTGTTTGGTAAAATTGTGGTTACCCTTATTATCATGCTGATTCTGCTTTTTTTCGTCCCTGTAATCACAATTTTTTTTTTTTTTAAAAGCAAAAACTGCAGTAAAAGAAAATATCACCAAACGAATTTAAATTGATTAAGGAGTTTTTTCTTAACGTGATCTCAAGTTGCTTTAGTTTATATTCCAAAAGTTGCATAGTATGAAGTCTTACCTAAAATTGAAATTGTTGAATAGATTTTAAAAATAGCTCCTTATTCATAAAAAAAAATTATAGTTTTTTTTTCTTTCATATTTCGAATAAATAATTATTTGTATCAATTTTATTGTAAGTATTTTAATGATTTATATAATGTTCATGATTGTTTTTTACTTTTGTTTTCAAAAAATAAATGTCTTTTAAAGAAGATGCAACAATATATTTTGAAGATATTTAATTTTGAATTTTGCTTGTTGCTCACTTCACATTTGTGAGAAAAAAAAATTTAGTTTGAAATCACAGCAATTCTGCTCATATGTTTTGTTATTTATAAATTCTTTGCCTTGCAATTAGGTATGGTTTTTTTAAAAATTTTTTTTTAATATAGTGTAATATATATTTTCTAAAAAGTATGTTGTGTATAAGTGCCTCTTAACCATTGTTTTTGATTTTGAGCTGTTATAAAAATATGTATTTTTTTTCATGAAACGAATCATGATTATTTTGATATTATTTATATTATGGATATCAACTATTTTTGGATCACAAGTGCAAAAATTTAAAAATGTTATTTGGGGCCAACATTTTTAATTTTTTGTCATTTTATGTAAAAAATGAATTTAGATTCTATTGAAAGTACTAGTATGACTGACTTAAATGTGTGTAAAAGATTTTGAACTATACTTTTTGTTATATTGATTGTAGATAATATCGTAAAATTGGGTAAGAAGATAAAAAAATTTCATAGTTTTCTAGTGCATAAATGATTTCTTGCTCTTTTCTATTATCTTGTTTGGAGATAGTTAATAGAAAATTAGAAAATAAAATGTTTCATAATAGTTATAGATAACAAGTTAATAAATAGTAATAGAAAATTAATAAATAAAAAGTTTTTAACGTAAGTAAATACAAATAAATATACTTATATAAATACAAAGTAAGTATTCAAAAGAAAAAGAAATAGAAATTAAAAATTTTTTCTGGCCGTAAAAATTAATTATTACTCAGAAAACATTTGCTACCAAAGTTACAAATAATTATATTAGTATGTAACTGTGATGGTTGATATTAGTATTGTGAAATTAAGATTCTTTTTTATTTATTTAGCTAAAACTATCTTTCATAGTTTTTCTGCACAAATTCTTTACTAGCCTATTCTAAATATTATACTTTATTGTGTATTGAAGCAAATAATGGTTATTTTTAAGGATAAAATTTCAAAAATTGAATGAGAAAATTTAAAAATGATTATTTAAGAATTACTAACTTCATCTGTAGTCACGAGTATGGCCTAATGGATGACTAATAAAAATTAAGGTTATTGAGAGTTTTTTTCTTAACTACCAAGAGTTATGAATTTATTTTTTGCAATGAATATCCTATAAAACAAAAAATAACATAAGTAACATGAAAATAAAATAACAACATGTAAAAAGTAGTATACATAAGTGTTACTTTTTTTTATTTAATAGTAAATCCATGCATACTATATGCACAGTTGTAAAAACACATTGAAATTGCACCAACTTGAATTTTGTAAACCTTGTATTTACTATTACACTTTTGATTACAGATAGTTTGTTTGGAAAGTTTGCATCTCTGTTATTTACAAGTCTTATGAGGTTTTCTATGACGATTATACGGATTTTATTCAAATATATTCAAAGTTTATTAACTTTGTCTGTTGATTTCTGTCTTTTTTTTAATAGTATAATTTTTATTATGAACAATTCTGGATGCAACATAATTTGGTTGAAATTTGCTTCACCTTAATTTTCTTATAAAATAGGCAATTATTTTTATTGTAATATAAAGTATATTGTTCAATATAAAATAAATAATAAATAAATAAATAAATAAAAAAAATTTATAATTTTGTTTTGGCATACATTCTATCTTAATAGTAAAATTCCTAACAGGTTTTCTAGTTTATTTTTCTTAATTTAATTTTGAACTGCAATGGAACCTAATAATTGGATTACACCATGCTATGTACTCTTCTATTTTTACAGTTCTTGCAGTTATGATGCTGATACTTTATATGAAAGCCATTGGAGCATCATAGGATAAAGTACTTTTTTAAAAAAATGATTCAATCATCTCAACTGACAACAACAAAAAAAATTGATTGGGGTTAATGTATATTGGCATTTATTTTTTAAAATATAGCCTACATATATTTTTATCTTTCGGCATGTAGTTAGTGCTAAGCATATAAATGCTACAGATTATTACTTGTGTTCATTACAGATTTGGAACTTTTGAAGCTCTGAAGAAACGCAGTGTAGATGAAAAGGGTAATCTTGGACCTGCAAATCGTCTTCTTTGTGGGTTAGGAGCTGGAGTTGCTGAAGCGATATTTGCTGTGACCCCAATGGAAACAGTTAAAGTCAAATTTATTAATGATCAGCAGTCAGCCAATCCTAAATTTAAAGGATTTTTTCATGGCGTTCGTGAAATCATTAGGATGCAAGGTATTTTTAATTGTACTTTTTTTTTACCATATTACATTGAAATATGGATATCACAAACTTCGATACCACAAATTTTTTAAAACATTGGAAAATAAATCTTGAATTTCTTATGCATGTAATATAAATAACTGAAAAAAAAAATCTTTTAGTCAATAGCAGAAGGATATTAAGATTAAAATTAAAAGTTCTTGTACTCTTTCTGACTGCAACGTAATGTTGTTTCTTCTATTTCAAATTGAGCTGCTTTCTATGCCCCTCTCTTAAGTTCACGAACCTCAACTTGATTTCAGACATATTGTCTCTTAATATTGATACCCTGAGCTATAAGCTTGCTCTCTATTTAGCTTGTATCATCTCCCTGATAACGATTAATAATGTCCTTACAAATTCCCTTGATTTTGTTTCCCAATTTGCACATCGTTCCTCCTCCAAAACTATGCTCTGTCTGTGTTGTTTTTCTCTTTACTAATGTCCCCAATTCTAGAGCTATCGATTGTTTAAAACTTCAGTTGCATGAATTTTATTACTGTTTCATTGAAATTGACGATATTATCTTCTTTGTCAAATCCTACATTCAGCAAACTGCTTTTTAAGCCGGAATTATAAAGGTAAATTTAAGGTTTGACTATTTGCCACCTCTCTTCTCCCATTCTTTGTGACACACTCATGTGTTATTTCTAAGAAAAAGTTTTTAAATTGTTCAAATTGCTTGACAGCGACTTTGACTTCATCAGACAAACCGGACATGCTTTAAAATTTAGACTTAAGGAACACGTTTGTTTTTATGAAGAATACTATAAATATTCAAATATTGTCCAAGATTCCAACAATGTGCAGACATTGTTGGAATCTTGGACATTAATTCAATTGCACCAAAGCCAAAATTATTTCACCCCAATCACTTCAGCTCCTCTTGATGTCTAGAAATCTTGTTTCATTCATATGAATCTTGTTTCCCTTATTAACAATATCAGTTCCACCTCTTCATAGCTCATGGAAATGCATTTTTCCCCTGATTAGTCCCTCTGTAGTTTTTCTCGCCTTTATTTTCCATTTTCTTTTGACAACATGAAACATGTCAAATTTTGTTCCCTTTAGCATATTTTTGAAGCTAAATAAGTTTTTTAATCTAGAAGATAGAAAGTTATTCAAATGAGTAAGAATATGAGTAGGAAGTTATTAAATGAATAACTTAAGAATTGAATAACATAAGATATTCGATTCTTTCGTATTGAATAATATAGGTTATAAGTTATTTAATAAGAATATAATAAATAACATAACTTTTTAAGATTTTTAAGAGTTCTTTTAAATTGGTATTCTTTATAATTAGTCATGAGAACTCTTTGAATTTTGACCCAATTCATTTATGACTTTCATTGCATGTTTTAAACTAATGTTTAGTTTGTCTATAGTAAGAACTCCCCTCGCCACAAAGTTTGAGGCCGTCTACTGCTATGGAAACAAAAACGGCATGTAAACATTTAAGGGAGGGGAGCTTCGATGATAGACTATAGAGGAAGTTTACCGGAGGGGTGGACCAGATGGGTTCTCATGGATATTTCTTTCTTTACTTAAAATGATACCTTTTACCCAATTGCTATTTTTTAGGTACAATAAAAAAGGTAACAAAAAATTCAACATATTCTGACATTAAAGTTGATTAAGGTTTTTTTTAATGTTGCTTTTTAATTTCACATGTTCATTTATTTTCAGAAAGATTAATTTCCAAATTCGCACTTTTGTGTCCTTTTTTTTTTTGAGCAGTTAACTTTTTCTATTAGTTGAATTTTCTGGTAAAAGTGAAACGCTTAAAGTTTTGCTCAAGATAGTTTAGTTTAGTAATGTTTGTCAGAGAAAAAAAAAAAAATTTATTTCAATATTTTTTCTATAATAGAAACTTTTAAAAAGTGAAAAGATAAAAAAAAAAAAAAAAGGAATTGAACGCTTTAAACAATGTTTCAGATGTGAATGCTCATTTCTCTTCACTCTTGGGCTAACATAATGGACCAAAGAAAAAGATAATCTTTCTCTTGCCAACTTGAGCCAAAATCTGCTCTGAACAGTAACCCCACACCTCTACTTGAAATAGTTATATCTCATAACCATAGTCACTGCTACATGCCCAGACAAATGTCATGGGGAGTTCTTACTATAGACAAACTATAGTTTCCATTGTGTGTATGTTGTTTTAAAATTGTATTTATGGTTTTGGGTTAAGGTAGTTTTTTGCTCAATTTTCCATTATAATGCTAAAATATAGTTTCAGGTTTAATGGGAACTATTTATTACTATTTAAGGTGATAAATATGAAGCAAACTGGATGAAAAAAATTTTGAGTTTTGTGAGTTATTTTCAGACATCTCAAAATAAAAGTCTTACATTATGAGCTTCCTCGTAATGTATTTTATTAATTACTTTTAGTTTAAAACATATAGAACAATATAATTTTTTTTATTTATCTGCTCATTGGAGATGAAAGGTGCTGTGTTACAAATGTGAATTTTTTCAGAAAAATCTGTTGCTCTGTTAGAATGTTGTTTCTGACTAATAAAATTTGTTCTTTTTAGTGCTTTGAACCAAACAAAATTGTTTTGGAAACAAAATTGCTAAAGAATGTGTGAAGATCCTAAATTTGTAGAAAATATTAAGTATCCTCTGATAAATATTTTACATAACCCTGAAATTTACTGAGGAAAAAAAAAACATTTTTTGGACAGTTAATATGGTATTTTCCCTTATCACTATTTGGACCTTGTGCCACTAAATCCTTTACTCTATCAATCAACCTTTATCACTATTTTATTCGAAAGTTTACTGAGGAAAATATTTTTTACTGTAGTATTTTCCTTTGAATCACTGTTTAATTGAAAAATAAATTTTTAAAGTTATTTTAATTTTTAGAAAAAAATCCTTTTTTGCTGGACTATTCATTTGCATAAAATCTCTATTTTACTCTGATAAATCTGTATTTCATTTATGCGAAAATCTCTTATGTGTATATTTTTTTGTCTCAAAATTTATTTTTAAAAAAACTTTTCAAATTGTTTACTTGATACAATCAAAATCTACATATGTTTAGGAATCGGTGGCGTTTATCAGGGACTGACAGCCACTATCATGAAACAGGGCAGTAATCAAGCAATGAGGTTTTTTGTGATGGAATCCTTAAAAGATTGGTATAGGGGTGGAGATCCTACAAAGCCCGTCAATAAGTTGATTGTTGGTTTATTTGGAGCTGTTGCTGGAGCAGCTTCTGTCTTTGGAAATACTCCTATTGATGTGGTCAAAACAAGAATGCAGGTCAGTTCTTTTTTTTTGACTTGCATCTTTTAATCTTGAACAATATTTAGACACAATCTTTCCTTTATTGGAAAATTGCAATGAATTGCAAAAATAATTAAATTGCATAAAAATAATTTTTTTGGTAATTTAAGCACTTCTCCAGGGCTGCTAATTCCAAGTTAATATTTGCTAAAGAATACATGTAAGTATTAATGCAAGAGTACCCTATAAGATCATATCCATGTGATGATCTTGGGGCTGCTAGAGTCAGAAAGAATTGCTTCCTATAGTGTGGGCTGGGAAGGGAGAATTGCACAATCACTTTCATGTGATTGTGCAATTTATGGCCTATGCTTGGGCTTCAAGGGATTAAGGAAAGACGATAGTTGTCAATTTATAAATTTCTGGCAAGAGGGAAAAGGACTGAAAATCATCAAATATATATTTATGGAATTCAGTGTCATTTGAAAAAAATTATTAAAAAAAAAATTGCATTATACATTTTATAAATACAGCGGAATATTTTTTTTATCATAATTTATGATAAAAATACTGAAATTTTTTCAAATAAGATATCTTAATTTCTTTCGATCAATATGTTAAATATTGAATTTTTAATCATAATATTTTGTACTTAAACCTGAGATTTAAAATGTTAAATGTTGATATCAGTGCTAATACTAAACTTTTTCGGTTTATTTTTCCACATGTTTAAAATAGTATGATTTTTTTTTGTTGACTTGAAAAAATTCTCCTGATTAACTTTTTGTTCTTATAATTTCTAATTTTGTCACTTGAGATCCTTGAATTTTTATTTAAGTTTTGAAGTTCTTTCATATTAATTAAAAGATTAATTAAATTTTATAAATCTAATTTTTTTCAGTGAGCATACTAGTATTCAATAACTCAGGTTCACACCAGTGAGGAAAATTTAGTGGTCTATCATGACCACCTTTTAGTGATTCTTTAGCAATTGAAAATTTTTATATGGTTGTCAAACTTGAGAAAAAATCGAACTGTGCAATTGTATAATTCATGTTATGGTACACATCAGAAAATATTAATTGCTATCTATATTACTAATTAGGTTCTTTACCCCATAATGATTGAAGATACTATTTATTAAAATTAAGTGAAAAAAAAGCTAAAATAATATAATAGTATTAGTAAAGAGATTCAACAAAGACACTAAAAGGCTCAGACTTAAATTAATAAATGAGAAAAACAGAGTTACAAAAGTTTAGTTAAACAGAGTTAACAAAAAAACAGAGTAAAGACTAACAAAAGTTTCATAAAAATTAATTA
Organism: Parasteatoda tepidariorum; assembly: GCF_982258835.1. Taxonomy (NCBI): domain Eukaryota; kingdom Metazoa; phylum Arthropoda; class Arachnida; order Araneae; family Theridiidae; genus Parasteatoda; species Parasteatoda tepidariorum. The sequence goes on along the minus strand of NC_141758.1, from coordinate 5,964,147 downwards.
TCCAGAAACTATGAAATTTAAATTAAAAATTGTAAAAGTCAATTCTAAAAAAAAATAATCTTAATTTTTTTAAATACCTTTTTAAAATCGTTAGGTTTTTACCTGCTATTCTTGACATTTATGATAAAAAGGGTGGTTTGAGGTTCAAACCAACCTCAAATTTATAAATTTTTCATAACATGAAATTTAAATGGCATTAAAATAACAAAACTTTAACCAAAACTGCACCTGAAATGTTCCTGACCAAAAACTTTATTTTTAATTTGGTAGAAAATATATTTGGTAGAATAAGAACAAGAAACTTATAAACTCAGATTATTTTAAAAATAAAATTTTAAGAAGTTGCCTATTTCCTTACTGATATTTTTAAAGAAGACTTAATATATATTTTAAATTTATAACTGTGTTGTTTTTCTTCCTTTCTTTTTATAATTAAAAATTTTCCATTTCAGGGCTTGGAAGCTTCAAAATATAAGAATACCTTTCATTGTATGTTTGAGATAGCTAAGAATGAAGGATTCTTTGCGTAAGTGGTTATTATTAATTTTTTTAATAAAATATATATAGCATCTTTTTTTTTCTTTGACTTTTAGTATATTTTGTTTTGTTGAACGTGCTTGTTTCTCTTATTAAATCTCATTCAAAACTTCTTTTTTCTTCTATTTAGTTTTAAAAGAGTGATATAGATGTATGGGTAACATAAGATAGGGATATAAAAGTAAACATAGAGATGTGAGCAGGATTTTTTTTTTTTTCTGAAGGGAAAAGGGAGTAATATTGAATTTCCATGTATATACAAAATTCAAATATCTACATTTAATTCACGTTTTGTATCACAGGACTACCAGAAGTTTGACTTACTGTTGCCATCAAATTTCTATTAGTAGGACGTCTACATTATTCAATTTTTCAATGATTCGAAGTAGTTTCAAATAGCAGTCGCAATCAAAATAGCAATAGCCATCAAAAATATAAGCAATTTTAATATGGAATATATTTTTTTTAATTCATTCAAAACAAGCATTCTTACTTTAGGTCTAAGATTTTTTTTTTTTTAATTTGAAGGAAAAAAAAAATTTGTTTCCCGAACAATCGAACTGTCATAAGTTATTTATTTTTTAAAAAATTTAAAATTTTTCTGTTTTATAATACTCAGCTAATATTACAAGGGTAGAAAGATACTTTGTATGAAACTTTATCTAAATTGTTCTTTATTTTATATTGTTATATCATTGTAAAAGTTGGCACATTATTTTGCGTTATATCTGGCACTGTTAAAATCTTTGAGTGATTAATACTATTCTTCTTACTATACTATCCTGGTTCTGTTATCACATAGTTATAATAATGGTTTGCAATTCTTATCAGGTAAGTGGAAAGGGAATAAGTAATTCTAACTCACAAGTTTCAGAAATTAGACTTTTGAGTGCATTAGGATTTAATTTTCCAAATGCTAGATAGTACCTTTGTGATTAAAGCAACAATTTGATTTTGCAGATTGTTTCCATTTGAGAATCCTCAAGCTTTAAGCAATTTTATGCACTTTCATTGTTCGTCAAACAAAATCACTTTTACTTATACGTTTACTCTTAAATACTGTGTTGTCAAATAATTGGTGCTATAGTAATGAAAAATATTGAGTCTGGTACTAAATGATATTTACCAATAGTTATTACATCTTGCACTCCAAGCTTTATATATATATATGATTATATATATTGATATATAAACTGAAAGAATAATAAAATAAAATAGAAAAACTTTTAATGGGAAAATGTAAAGGTCTTCATCAGGACACATCCTTTATGATAAATGAAATATTTCTGAATAATTATCCAAACTAATTGTATTTGTATATATATTTGATTATATATATATATAATTTGTGGTTGGATACTTTTTGTACATTCTTTGTATTTCATTTTTTTTTATATTTATATATAAAATTTTTATAATACCTAATTTTGTATATTGATTTTTTACTGCATTTCTTGTTTAATAAGAAAAATTAAACTGAATACAATTTTCTTATATTCTCAATTTTTTTTTTCCTTTCAGATTCTATAAAGGCACAGTTCCGAGATTGGGAAGAGTTTGTCTTGATGTTGCCATTACATTCATGATCTACGACTCATTTATGGATCTTTTTAACAAAATCTGGAAAACTGATTAAATTTGATTAACATATTCAATTATGTTTTTTCTTTAGATTGTATAGTTTATAATTATAGTTTTATATATTTGAAAAGTTTATAATTGCACAACCCCAGTGTTCATAAGGTGTAAATGTTTAAACGAAATAGATTGTAAATTTTTTTATTAAAATTTATCCGAAATTTATCATTGCTTTTTAGGTTAATCAAAGTTTTGTAACATATGTTTGTATTCTCACATGTTGATATGTATTTTGTTAAATAAATGCAAATTTAGTTGTTAGTTGTGTTTCTTTATATTACTAACATATTAATATTTTAAAAAAAAAAAAAAATTAAAAATTATTTATACAAATAAAAGAACTAGAAAGTATTTAAAAAATTGTTACTACAAAAACAATTTTATTATACAATATTGTCAAGAATATGGGCTTATATCAGGAATAATCGGAAGAATATATCAGGAAGGGTCACACAGTATTCATTATAAAGTAAAATATTTAAGAGGATTTGTGTTTTAGAAAATTTGACTAATTTAATTTAAAATCATGAAGATGGTAAAGAGAGTCAATAATTCTGATATATTTTAACCCTTTGGCGGTTGTATGTTTGCTCTTAGCCACCACAGCAAAGTAGTTAGCTACAGCTTAATGGTAAACTACATATATTACGGCATTGTGAAGATGTAAAATTATCAAGCGTTGACAGGTCCGCAGTGATAAAAAGGTTGGGGAACACTATTTTATGCTATCAAAAAATTCTCTGTTATCAAAGTTTGTGACATTAGGTTTGGCTTGTACTAATGTTTAAAAGAATTAACTAGCTTTTAAAGTGATTAAAAAAAATCAGATTAACTAAATCTCATCAACAAAATTCATCTTGATATTACCATAAATATAATCTAGTGACTATTTGCTTTTTTTCCTAGCAGTGTCAAGTCAAAAAATATAATAAAATATGAATTAAAATGTTTAATTTTGTAAGGTTACACATTAATAAAAAGAGAGACATTTTAAAAGTCATTAACTAAAAAATCTAATCAACTTCTATAATAAGCATATATTTCATATTTATTACAAGCACAATAATCAATGACAAATATTTAACATCATATAATTACAAATCTATGCAATAAAAAATATTAATTTACAATAGGAATATTGCCTAACACGTGGCAAAAAAATAATAAAGTATTTTTAGAAAAATAAATAACTTTTGGACAAAATTGGAAGAAAAAATACAAATGATTTGTGTATTAAAATATTTTTTTATCCCTGGATAATATAAGTTAGTGGAAATATAAAATTCTTACATTTTCTATGAGACTTATTTAATTTTGACAACAGATAATAATTCTACATGCTCAATATAAACAAAATGAGACATAGGGTGACCCGGGGTAATTCACGATCACTCTGTTTCTGGGGTAAATAATGATCACCTAATTTTTATTTTAAAAAAATTATTATTTTTTAAATTTAAGACATGGACAAGAATGCTTGTACACTTTACTAAAGTATAACTACATTTACTTAATAATAATTTTTTGTTTAATCTAACAAAATAAGTATCTTTTAAACTGCTTTCTGTATTTTCCATTTCAAAGATTGGTTTCAAAATGTGCACATTTCGGCAAAGATCCCCTTCCTTCTCTTAATAATAAATATTTTGAGTCACTTTCTTTTTCTTTGATATAAAAGTAGTGTAAGCTTTTGTTTAATTGTTTCACATCTACTGTAAACATGATAAATGATTATAGGAAACTATATCAAATGTTACCCCCTACAGATGGGGTAATTATTGATCACTGGGGTAATTCCTGATCATTGTCATTTCTTCTTATAAATAGTATATAAAATAGCTTATAAATACCTAATTGTCTTTTCTTAAATAACAGTTCATATTTCTTAAGTGGAACAACTATAAAATATATTTTAACAGTCATCACAAAATTCGTTTTTAACTGTATACAAGACTGTATTCTGATTTGCACCATTTCTGGTTTGTCTTTCCTTGCTTCTATCTTAATTTTATGTGTGTACATCGTTAGAATAATTTTTAAGTTTATAAATTAGCCTAGTATAAATATGGTGAGAAATTATAAGCCTAAAAAGGATACTAAGCTTCTAGAAAACAAAATTAGTGAATTTTTTTTAATGATTGAAAATGAAAATTTCAGTGTGAGAGCTGCTGCCAGAGCTGTTGACATACCTCATTTAACTTTTCACTTTCCCTTAATGAAGTTAAAAAATCCAGCAAAAGTAACCCATGTGGGAACTCTCTTATATTTCAGAAGAACATGAGAATGATGATTGCCTAAAATGTATGGCACGATGCAAAGATTTTTGAAAATTTGAAGTGTTAATCGTTTTTCGTGCTTTTAAATAAATCATTTTATTAGCTGCTTAAACATATCTTTTTGGTTTATTTGTTTGATCTTGATGTCTTATTTGTTAATTACCATTATATAATTATTTTTAAACAGCCCCTTTACAATAAAAACTGGTGATCAGTAATTACCCCAGAAATGATCAAGACCAGGGGTTATTCTTGATCACTAAAAATTTAAAATCTTTTAAATTCTAATTAGATTTTCAAACAAAAGAAGGTGGCATTGGACTCACCTCATATAGCCTCAAACTTACAGTAAATATTAAAATTCTGTTTCGAATAGTTTTTTCACAAAATAGATGTTTGCGTTTTTTGATCAGGAATTACCCCAGGTCACCCTATATACAATAGCTAATTTTTGAAAGGAAAAAAATCTAATAATCCTTTTGTTGTTTTAATACTTATCAACTTATAGCTTACTAATAGGCTACTGGTTGATTAATAAATAAATATGGTTTATTCTTAAAATCAGGAAAATAAAATATTTTATTACATCTAACAATAACAGAAAACTGACAATTTTTCAGAATACATGAAAAGCATGAACACTCTCTTGCAACAGTTTAAACAGAAACAGCACTGGCGCCAGGGATGAACCGAATGCAACAATGAATGTTAGCAGACAGTTAAGTATTATGCCTTTTACAAGCTGCTGGTTTGAAACAATAGATGGAGTTTTGAACTTAAAAAAGAATAAATTAACAGATTATGTAAACTATATATGAAAAAAGTATGTAATCAATTCCCTGTTGAAGTAACTAATTAATATAGAAGGTTTTGTAATGTCCTTGGGAAATAAGATTTTTCAAAAATATATCTATGAAGTGCCTTATAAACACAGATGATATTTAACATTTTGTTAAAAATTTTCATGAATGTTACTAACATGAATGGAAAAAGAATCTTTAATTATTGTCTAAAGGAATTAAATAAAATTAACAAATCATTTATCAGTTCATCATTTTTTCATAATCATAAATTATTATGCACATGAAGGTTTACTGATACATATTTAAGGGATGTAACAAATATATGGCCACAATTTGGTATTCAGCCTTTTTGCTGAATATTCGGCAGAGTATTATTTGGAAAATCATTTCTGATGAAATTTTTTTTGGAGAAAATTTATATAGATTTAATAAAGAATAGTATAAAATTGCATTGTTTTTCAATGTATTATTAGAAATTTTTTTAACACTAATTTGTTAAGTTCTAAAACTTCTTATGTTCCGAAATGCATGGAAAAGCGAAATTCGTTTTTGCCTGTTTTAACTAAAGCGAAGCATGTTAACGGAACATTTCTAATAGATTTTATATTAACCTAATTTAACTATCATTTTTTTCTTGTACGGTAAGACAGATAACTAATAACACAGAAAACTGCGATTCTAAAAAGGTTTATATTTCGGAACAAATTTTTTTTTTTGTTTCTCTTTTGATTTTTTAAAATTAACTTTTCTATCTCTCAGAATTTTTATTATAACAGTCTTTCTTGAAGAGCGTTTCTGATGAACGTTTTTCTTTCATGGTAACTTTTTCTTAAAAATACAGCAGTGTGAAAAATTTACATTAAGACTTTTTGCGTTAAATATTTTGTTTAAAAATTAGGAACAATTTTGCTCTGATTTCTATCTAGCTTTTTCTTTTTCAAGAAAACTTATATTTTTTAAGACGCTTGGAGTGATAATTAAGAGGGTTTTTGTTATAGATTTTAATCGTTATTTATTTATTTTTAAATACAGTAAATTGAAAACTAAAATGTTTAGTTTTAAAATTTTCTTTCAAAAATTAAGATCAATTTTTATTCTTTCTGTTTTGCTTTTGTAAATAATCTTTGTTTTTAAAGGCATTTTTATGATAGCATTATATTTTAAAAGCGCTTCTGATCGACATTACCTCTTTTAAGTCTTATGGATGATTTTTTCCCGGAATATATTATTTTTAGCATTAAATTTTTTTTTTGTTTTAAGAATAATGAGGTTATTTTTTCTCTATTTCTTTTTTTTTTTCAATTTTAAAACATTTCTATAATGTTTCTATAATTCTTAAACATTTCTATAATGTTTTTTTACCCTTTACACCAATAATACTGAGAAGTTTTGATTATTTTTCCATAATAACTAAACTTATTTCTGTATAAAAAATATTTTAAAGTTTTTTTTATTCTTTTAACAAAAAAAAAAAAAAAAAAAATGTTGCTATTTGGCCAATTTCTGCCACTGAATATTGTATATTCGGCCAAATCCCAATTCGTTACATCCCTATATTTAACCAGGTATTAGCATTGAAGAGATAGCTAAAACCCCAAAATGAAATATAGAATTAAAAAAGTCTTTTAAAATGGGTAATGGACCGATATTACGTCTTTCATTGAAATATGACTTAATCAAAGCTGCGTAGTCTTTCAATCTCATAATATCTTGTTGATACAATTCTATATGCTTTTTTAGTCAGGAATTTTGAGAGACAAACATTTGTAACATTTTGAGAGACAACAAATGTAAGATTTTCAAACAATATTTTTTAACAATTCAATAATATATAACTCGTGCCACTGATTTACTTTTTGATGTTTTACTTTTTAAGTTTAGCCCATTTTGCAAATTTTTTTAAAATTTTTCCTTAGCATTGCCTGATTTTTGCCAAACCATGGCAACCATTTTGGCACAGGTACCAATATGGAAATCTCTCCATAGTCTTAGACACTTTCAAGTAACAACACATAAAAATAGATTAAGACGTTTTTTTGGTAACAAATTAAAAATTTATGAAGAATAAAGTAGAAAAAAAAATTTAATACAGAGAGTTCTGAAATGGGAAGATATCTCTATCATGATCTGCAACAGGATAATCGCCATGTCCTGGCAACATCCAAGCAGCTGTTTGCGAGAAAAATCCCAGAAGGAGAGCAACTTTGAAGCGTTTAATGCGTAGCCATCCCACAGCAAAAAAAAAAAAAAAAATATTTGCAAGTTTGCAATTTATTTGACGGCTTGGTGATTGTAGTGGGAACTCAAGACCACAATACAGAAATCTCACCCTTGAAATCAATGTATTATAAGAAATTTCATTTAATCTAATGGGAAAGATTTCTGCATCCATATTTATACCTTTTCCAGAACTTCTGGGCAGTGGTCGCCAAGAAACTAAACAAAATATCCCAAAAGAAAACCAATTAGAAGGGTATAAGTTGTAGTTACCCCGTACAAAACCTGAACATATATTTGCAAAAGTTTTGCAAGCAAAAAATTCCGATGGCACCTTGACCTTCTAGTAGTCGCAAACAGATACTGATAAGTAAATACCTTCATCAAATGTAATCAATAACATAGTAACATTGATGTATTGAAATTGACATTACAGATATCAATTTTAGGTTCAAAATAAAACAAAAGAAAATAAAAATTTTGAAACATATTTTTTAGAGTTTTTGAAGTCCAGGAAACCAATACGATGGTTCTCCTTCAAATTGCTCATCAATCCATACTAAACCTTCTCTAATCAAATCATTGATAGCTTTTTCAGCTCTCATTTCTTCCCATGTAAAGTTTTCTACCAATATGGTTAATGTAACATAACCATTATCACTAGCTCTTTGAATGATTTTCGTATGATCGCCGCTCAATTCAGCAGGTACAGACTGAACAATGTAATCTTTAGTAGAACCTGTCGCTATGGTACGGAATCCTTCACCCAGAATCTTCAATTTTTCAATGGCTCTTAAAAGATCATCATAATCTATTTCCTCCTGTTTAACACTTCTAGATTTAACCAACAACTTTCGAAGATCTTCTAGTTTTAAAATACCACCATTTCGATGCTTTGTAGCAAGACAAACTTCAACAATTTGAACTCCAAGCTCATAGTAAAAGTCGCCTACTCCTAGCATATTAGCCCAAAATCCTTTGCTGGAAGCTAAAGGATCAACCCCTGATGCAGAACACATTTTTTGGAATTGTTGACGAAATTGGGGATTCTTCTTAATTTTATTTTTATACTTTCCGGCAAAATCTTGTAGGTTTGATCGGAAAGTTTCCATTTGTTTCGTCATTTGCTGTAATTGATCATCAGCCATTTCGGTTCCCTTATCTTTAAATCTAGCTTGAGCTAATTGTTGTTTATGGATCGCTCCAACACCACCTGCTCCACGACGTCGCATCTTTAATTTTTTATTAGAAAATCTTAAGCAAGAGCTTCTAATTTGACGTTGGTTTCGTTTCTATCAAAATTTTGTTTACATACTGCATCAATGATCATTGCCACATGCAAGATAACTGACAAACTTTTATTTCCGAGGCTTAAATCATAGCGATTGCTCGATGAAAGCTAAAATGCACTACGCAATAATTAAGTACAATTTAAGTTTGTAAAAAATGGCAATGGCAGCATTGTAAACAAAAGTGTCAACAAAAACAGATCGGTGAAACCGTAAGCCATTGGGCTGAAAGAAATTTAAAATTAATTTTTACCTCATAAAATGGAAACAATGGTGTTTGCTCGACTTGCAAAAAGACTATCTGTTTCTTCGAAATATTTAACATGCAGTTTAAATAACGTTTTTCATAGTTCTTTCCAGATTATTCCTCTCAGAGTAAGATATTTAAATGCTCATCACCATTATCTTTATTTATTAAAAGACGTTTGCAATTTTATTAATTAATTTCAATATTAAATTCCTTTCTGATGTTTCTTTTATTTAACAAACATACAATGTAGTCTTTTAACTTGTAGAAAATACTCATATTAAAAAAATATATTTCGGTGTAATTTTTTTTAAACATTTAATTTATATTTCTTATTATCATAGGTCGTTATTATCACTAAACTGATAAATTTTATATAACTTCTGTTTTGTCTCTCGAGCATAGTTTGTTTGTTAGTTGCGTAAAGTTTAAAAATGATATATTAACTTTATAGAATGTAGTGAAAAATGCAAAGAAATAGTTTTATGTACTTAATAATCAATCTAATATATTTTTAAAGTAATGCATTAGTGTGCTTCAAGCTCTTTCAATATTGTTTGCAAAATTTATTATTTCTTAGGAATGTTGTTCTCCAAAAACTATTTAGTAAATTTTAAGTATTAGATAAATATTTTAATCTATACCAAAGTTACTTTTGTGAATACTATCTATAATTTTGCTGTCTATCTCATTGTTCTATAAAAAAATAAATTATTTTAATTCTAAAATATGATATGTAGGGTGAAAAGAAGTTGTTTTTTATAAAGTAAAGTAAAAATGATTGACATGCATTCTTATAATGTGGTGTACAAGTATGTTAAGATTTATCTGGACTTGTCTTTGATCTTTCATATCTGTTTTTTCGTAATGATTTTTAAATTTTATGGTTTTTTTTTTTACATTACATTTAATTTTTCTTATCAAAATTAGTTCAGTTCTTAGTTCATACTATAGAAATATTTCTTGTTATTTATTTTGTTTTAATCTTATATTTTGAACTTTTTGTTGTTTTTGATGCAAACAGGTAGTTTTAGATAGTTATGAAGAGTTTCTATTCTTTGTCTGTTTTTTTTTTAAAACTTTGTTATTTAATATTGTCTTTTATTATTTCCCTTCTGAAAGTTTCTTTGTTTTTTAGTGCTCATCTGAAGGGCAATATAAAAATGAAGTAAAGAAACCACCATCAAAAAGTAAATTCAAACTTCAGTTTTATTTGCATATATTGCATTTAATATATTGTGATTGTTGTATTCATTTCTCTCTGTCACATCTAAATTTAAATCTTGAATTGACCCATTAATTGAGCATTGTTAAAAGAAATACTAATTCAGTTGTAAGTTTACACTTTTATTTCCACAGTTACTGATAATTTAAATTAAATTCCTATTTAAAATGTCATTAATTTATAACGGATACTTTATATTGTGCTTAAATCGTAAGCAGTTAAATTTGACAGAATAGTTTTAAATTTATTTCTAGCATTTAAAGCATTAGTGTTTCTAGTATTAATTTATATATTTTTAAAATCATTCAGAAAACAATTAAAGCTTTGTTTAAGAACAAATCATTGTTCTTTTACGTTATTGAAAAATTCAGGTACTTAAGATAATTTTGATTGTGTTATAATGATGTAAAGAATTGAAATATATATATCTGGACTTTATTACTCTTTTTTAATTGAGCATAGATAACTGTTACTATAAACTAAATATGAAATGTACTTCATGTGAATTAAAACAGGAGATCGTAAAACAGAACTTCAATTATCCAAACTTATTGGAACTGCTTGTACCTCGAATATCGGAAATCTCGGTAAATATGAACTGTGTATAAAAACTCGCCTTGCTCACAAGTTTAACATCTCTTGAAATGAAAAACAACAGAACGCTTTTTAAATGATAAAAATAAACATATATAAAGTTATATTTTGTATCTTAACAAATTTAAAAAGGAAATCAACTACTAATGGTAAATTTCAAAAAGCAAATAGGAATTTTTTGAACTATTTTTAAAATTAAACTAAAAGATGCATTTTCGAAAATAACACCAATTTCAATTCAAGAAATTATTGTATTTTCTAAATTTAATATACATTAATTTGTTAATTTTACATTACCATTTCTTAACATATTCTTTTACCTTTTGTTGCAAAAGTACATTGTTACAAAAGTACAGTCCAATAACACATTGCACCTGGTGTTCAACAGGGCCACCGGAAACATTGTTTGCCGCTGTTGACTTTTCAGAGTGCAATATTTCTTGGAAGTTGAGTGTTTTCAGGGGCAATAGAGCCGGACAGCAAACTAAAAAGTGTGGTCTTTCTTAGGGCTATTTCAGACAAAAAAACCCAGACTTTATTATCGGCATAGTTAAGAGAAACCTTGATTAATCAAGGTTATACCATAATTAATTATATTGTAGACTTGAACATTAAGTTGTGTTACTAGAATAACAAAGTCTAGGACTAAACTTAATGAATCACGTATGCAGGTGAGACAATTCACTGTGATCAATTCAGTGATCAGAAAAACTACATTATTTTTGTAGTTTACCAGAACTACTTTGTTGCAAATGTAGTTAACTGCAATTACTTTTTTATTTAAATGTAGTGACTACTAACAACTTTGGAATTGTAGTAACTACTTCTCTACTTTAAGGAGACAAATTTAGCTGGAAAACTTAATTTACACCTATATTCAAAATGGTTTTGTGTGAGAAATTAGCTTACATTAAATGTAAAGGGATGATTAAGAAATATTTATTCATGTTTACTTGAGCCAGTTTGTTATTCTAAAACTTTTTCTTTTAAAATTTTTCATTTATTCTTATGATTTCCTCATAATATCAGTCATATATATGAAAATAATTGCGTCAGTATGTAAAAATATATACATATATGTACTAGTAATTTGGTTTGACACTCTTAAGAAAGACATAAATATTATATTCATAGTATAGGGAAAGTTCATGATTGGAATATATATAATGTTTATGTTTTAGGCATAAAAACTTTATAATTTTTATTTAGATTTCACAAGTTCTTATCCACCTGCTTATGATCCAAAAGAAGTTGAACAAAATTGGTATGAATGGTGGGAACAAAACCAATTATTTATCCCTGAGTCTGAATGTGCTGCAACAAAGGTAAATATAAATACTATTTTTCATCTATTTTAAGTAGAGGAAAAAATTATTTAAATTCTTATATTTTTGTTGTTTTTATTCTTTTTACATAGCTGGGGGACTAGTTTGACAAAGATGAATTAATTCATTTTAGAACTTCTGTCTTTTCATATTTACATTTATGACAGCGTTTTTCTTATCAATTTTATTATTATTATTACTGTTTTTTTTTTAAAAGTTATTGATAATGTATCTAGAAACCTTCTGTAGCTGAACAGTAAGCCATTTTTTTATTATTTATATTTTACTTTGTTGAAATTCACTATAAGTCATTGCTTATGTGATATATTAATGTCTAATGTCTGTTATGAATTAATGTCTAATGTGAAAAACATTTTATTAATATGCTAATTTATTAAGTTTATAATAATTAGTTATTATTTAATACAATTGCAGCGCATTATTTCTTTAATTTTAATGTTTTAACAAATTGTGCTTCATATAGCTGTGCTTGTTGTAATGAATAATAGTCAAATGTCATAATATATAAAAAAAAATTTCATGAAATAAGCCGATGAGATGGTTAATATGAGATTAAAGTGATAAATTGTGTAGAATGTCATTTTATTCAACTGTTTTGATTAAGTTACACGTAAAGTGTAAAAAAGTAAAGTATTTTTGCATTAACCCATTGTGATGGTTTAAGTTCCACAATCTCGTAACCATAGTAATTATTGAGGCAATGTGGTCAGCATTGTGCACAAGTAGTCTTTACTTAGACAAGTCGGTACACGTTGATCCATTAATTTGAAGCTGGACAGGCTTCACCTTTGACCACTGAGGGTTGAATTCCAGTCTTATGACAACTCAGTGTCTTTGAGTTATGTGCAATAGCAAGTTCATTATTTTATACCCAATAGTTATTTTATTAAAGTATTTAGATAAATGGTGTTTATTTATTTATAGATTAAACATGAGTGGTATTAATTTTTTATTAGTTTTTTAGTTTGAAGCTTTAAAAAGTAGTTTAATATTTTTTATTAATGTTATTTAAAATTAAAAAAAAACTATTTAAAATTTTAATATCTATTAATATACAAAATTAGGAAAAAATGATTATTATACACCAGGATTGACATGATTTAAATCACTTAATTTTTATAAAATCATTGATGTAAATTAAATGATTTTTTTTAAAATTTTTTGAGTGGAAAATATTATTTTTTAGTCTGTTTTAACAAGTTATATCAAACTGGTTATATCCAGAGATATAATGCTTAAGTAACTTATAACACAAAGTTTCAAACGAAAATAAAAGTGATTTACAAATAAATAACTTGTCACCAATCTGCAGCCAACTCACTGAATCTAATCTTATTTAAACAAACAAACTGGACGAAAAAAATTACGTTGCACAAACAAATATATATAATAGTCTTACACTGTCAAAGGTTAGAGTAAGCTATTCCAAAACAAGGTTTAACTTTTAAATAGTATTTTCTTACTTGTGGCCAAACAATCAATCACAAAGGAAAATATTATCCCTCTTGGGCTAGGATTGAAAGTTTCTTGGCCTCTAAAAGTGAGCTCGAGTTCACCTCTAGACCATATGTGTATTGATAAACTATGCTGATAAAAGAAATTTAATGAATGAAGATAGAACATAGTTGATTGTTTTTGAGGAATTCAATTAATATAACTCAATTATTATTATTTTTTTGGGTAATTGAAATTATGTTTTACTATTTTAGAGGAAAGACTACACTATCGTTTTGCCTCCACCAAACGTAACTGGGAACTTACATATTGGTCACACTTTGACTGTTACCATCCAAGACTGCATTGCTCGTTGGTAAATTGACTGCCAAATTTATTTATTGCATCTCTTCAATTATTATAAGTTAAAATATATAAATTTGTATAATTAATTTGGAATGAATGTGTATAAATATTTTTACTGCATTACTTCTTAAGTTATACAGCTAAAAATAATCTGTAATATGCTCAAGTATTTTCTATTGGGTAAAAGCTAAGTAAATTGTTGATGATTCTTGTATATAATAAATTTTTTTTTTGTAGCTGGTACAGCTGAAGAGTATTTAAAATAGTCTTGCTTATTAGTTTTACTTCTGCAGGATATGATTTGTCTATCCCATGAGACGCTTTATGTTGATAATTATGTTTGATAGCAACTGGGAACACTATGCAAAAACCACTGGCAGGCGTGAAACTTGTGTTGTCTTGGGCAAAACATCAAAGCTTTATTGATTATGATAACATGATATGATATTGAATTTTACTGATTATGCTACTTTCTTTTTTAAAATTTTTTACACATTACTGCTCAGATAGTTACAGTCTCCCAAATCACAATTTAAGACTCCCAGAAAATATGCTTTTTATGTATTTTCTTAAATTTCATAACATATAAATGTTTTTCTTTTTTTTAAAAATTATCTAATGGTTTTCTTGTTTTCAAAATTATTAATTCTGACCTCCAGGTCAAAAAATCGATTGTTCTGGAGGAATCTTTAGCGAAAGGCCTTTGGCCATAATTATCCATGCCAAATATGATGATAATTTCGAAATTCTTTTTTCTTTTTTTTTTTTTTTTAAGTTTTGCTAATTTAATTTTTTTTCTAGTATTCTGCAGTCGAATTTTCTGTTAAACTTTTTTTTCGCTTTTATATAAGTGTATCGTAGCTGATGACAGCATACTTTATTTTAGGCACAGAATGAGAGGAGAATCAGTTCTCTGGGTTCCGGGATATGACCATGGAGGAATTGCAACTCAAACAGTAGTAGAAAAGAAACTTCTGCTTGAAAGAAAATTATCAAGGCAAGAAATCGGCAGGAAAGCCTTTATTGAAGAGATCAACTCTTGGAAGAATGTGTGAGAAATATTTTAAATATTGTTTCTTAGGTGTTAGTGCCATAATATTAATATTTTAACAGTTGTTGTTGTTGGGGGAGCGATTGTTCTTGTTTTCCAGTGGCCCCAACTATGGTCGAGAATTCAATTTCTTCCGCGCCCATGCACCACACCCGTTTTTATGGTGGATCCATGTATTCATCCACAGATTGTGAGTTTGACTTGAGCCAGCGAACGAACAATTTCCAATTCAGTACCCCCAGGCGTATAATTTATTATGGGAACATGGAGGACTTTGTAACCAGACAGATTTAACGTGCACCAGCCACCATTCACTACGCGGGGAGTTTTTGCCAGGCTGGATTCGAACTCCCGTTCTCATGAACGAGAGTCCAGCGCTTTTCCAACCAGGCTATCCTGGCCCCATGTTTTAACAGTTACAGAAGGTGAAATCTTTTTTGAATTTAATTTAGGGCTGAAGGTTTTAAGGGAAATTTTTGTGAGTTTGAGTAAATCAGCTTAAAAATATCTGTGTTGACAATAGGAAATACAGAGTATGCCTTGCCTTTTATTTCCTTCAACTTCCAACTGAAAAAAATCCGCAAACACTCATTTTAACCGTTCACTTTATAGAGTTCACACTCTTTGCATTTTAATTTGCTGCCAAAGGAGAGGTTTACATCTGATGCACTTGAAACCTTCTTCTACTATAAAAACACTCAAAGATTGTTATCAATAAATACCTTCATCCACTAAAGTTTTTAGTTTTATTTTACAATCACTGTTGAACAATGGATTCATTTTTTGGTTTGCAGCTATCAATGCTCAACTACTTAACCTTGTAATTTTGAATCCAATTCTGAAGACAAGGAAAGTCATTTGTCAAGCAATGAGACAAACAAGCCTTATCAGAGAACTTTATATAGAACTAATCTGCATTTGTATTACATGGAGGAGAAAACCAGGAAAACCTCCCACGGACAGCAAAGGGATTCCAAACCATTATATGTCCACCAAGGAGGATATTGTTATGTCAGCCCTGTGGTTAGTGTGAGTTGGGAACAGAACTTGAATAGATCAGCTTTCTCTGGGATTTGAACTTGTGTTTCTTCATGGGAGGTGAGCGTTGTATCCTCCAAATCACTGCAGCTCATTTATTAAAGTTTGAGAAATTAAGGCAAAACAAATTAATGCAAAGCGTCCCACATAATGAAAAGTCATTTCACAATCAAGCACAAAGGGCTGAATGGCAAAAATGTGTCATGTGTATATCACAGTAAATATTTGATTGTCAAGAAATGATCAATGACAGTGCATAAAATGCCAGAGGAGTATGTATTAATGTTACATAATTTAACAAGACTAGAATATTATCTTCCCTTGAGAGAAATTACAATTTGTTCCAAAAAAGTTACTTAAAACCTTCCATTAAGCTCATCAATTATCATATAATCTTTGCACCCCAGAAAAACGGTATCTATTGAAAAGGAATATTGAAATTATCTCTAGTATTTGAGTTGTATTAAAAATATGACAAGATGTGATTAATTGTCCGTCTGTTGAAACTGCAAATATAATATAAAATACAACATTAGAAAAATATATAAATTAATGATAATAAATAAATAAAATTAAATATATAAACAAGAGTAAATAAAAAATTTATTCCTAATGAAAATTCATAGTTAATTTTGTTCTGGAAGAGTTATACCAAATTGCTGTTAAGTGTATCTATTGCTTCTATTTATTGAAATTGAAAAAAAATTTTTTTCTTTATTTATTATTCTGTTTAAATGATTTTTACTTCCAAATTATTGCTACATTTTATATTTTAATTATAAGAGGAATCAAAAATCAATCCTTTTGCAATTAGTTTATGTATTTTACTTTTGTTTTTGTATTTTGTATTCTCTTTTCCTGGACTTTTTGCAAAACCTTTGGGGTACAGAGAGAGCAAATTTTAGACATTTGTCGTTTTTTCTCGATAGAAAAGGTTTTTTGTTTTTATGACTTCTGGGACTGGTACCCCCTAACGATCAACTTTGACTGCCATTATAATATTTTTCATTTTTTTTCATAATTTTCTTTTTTGTTAACAATTTGCTTCTTGTTTTATACTTCAAGGTATTTTAAGTTTTGTATTATAAGAATTGTTTTTTTTTTCAGCACCCAAAAAAACATTGAAACTCAGTTAAAATTATTGGGAGCATCGTTGGACTTTCGTAAATGCCTTTTTACAATGGATGAAGTAAGGCTTCATTTTATTTGTTTATTTATTGTGTTCTAAATCTTTATCATATGTATAGACTTGGGGCATTATAATCAATAAGCCACACTTTCAAGTTTCAAAATGCAGTTTTTTTTGTTGTAAACACCACAATCATCATGTAAACAATTGAACGTTTCTGTGTATTGTGCTCTTATCTAAAGGATAATCCTGAATTTTTTAAGTACCTATCGGGAAACAATACCTTCACATTAAAAAAGCGTGGTTTATCACTATGTTACCCCAAGCCTTTCACTTTTTTTTGTTAATATTTAACTCATCTTTAATCTTTATTTTTAGAATTCCTCAAGAGCTGTCAATAAAGTGTTTATACAATTATTTGAAGAAAATTTGATTTATAGGAAAGAAAAATTAGTTAATTGGTCTTGTGAACTGAAATCTGTGATATCTGATATTGAAGTGAGTTTTTTTTTTTTTTTTTTTTTAGTTTCTTTTTTATTTCATATATCCGTTTAAAAGTAGTATAAGTAATGAATGCTAGCATTATATATTTTTTTATTTTAACAGGTAGATCATATTGAAGTTTTAGGAAAAACCAGAATTAGAATTCCTAGTTTGAAAGATCCAATTCACTTAGGATTAATGGATTATTTTTATTATCCTGTGTTGGATTCAGGTAATTAAATTTTGATTTTTGTTCTGATGACGAATTTTTTGTTTTGTTTTAACATTTCAGTTTAAAACTAAAATCTTAGTTAAATAAGATTATTTCAGCAGTTATAGTTGTTGTGTGGTAAAGTCGTAAAATTCCTCTAAACATTTCTCTTTGAGTGAGGCTATACAGCGGGAGAAATACTTCATGACAAATTATTTTTTATCTACATTAGTAATTTAAAATGAAGAAAAAAGTGAGTTTTGTCAAACCTGAACTAAACCTCAAAGTTTCAAATGCTGAATTTTTTCTTCTTCAAAGTATCGAAATATAAACAAACTATACCATTATTACTAAGGAATATTGAGTAAAGTAATTCTGCCATAATTTGTTTGCAATTTATTATGCACACTATATTTTTAAAACATTTTTTCATCATTTGAAACTTCATGGTTTACTCTAAGTTTACCTGAACTTACAGTACTTTTCTCAAAATTATAAGTTTTAAAATTCTTATGAAATGAAATTGAACTCGTTATGAAAAGTTTCTTCTCTAGTTTAACACCCTCTCAAGTATTGGAAACTACAGGGTGGCTACTAAATACTGTAACACTCCAAAAAATAGGAATTAATTTTAATCATTTGGTAAAACAATTTCTCACTTTTCTTATGGTTAGCATTTTCTATAAGTGCACACGATTTTTGCATGAAGCGAAACATTTAAAATAAATTAAAAAACGGAATCGAAAAGGTTGATAACTAAACAGCTTTTCGATCGCAGATTTTCTGCAGGTAGAATCTCTTGGGTGTACTAGAATATTTATGTATATAACTATAAATCGATTTTTGGATACTAATAGCTGTAAAGATTGACCCAGGTATGGTCGCCCATGATTAGTTCATACAAAAATGCGCATTAAAAGAATTCCTAAAAAGATACAAAGAAATCCACAGTGCCTTGCTAATGAAATAACTAATAAATTATTGAAAACTCAAATTTCAATAATAAATAATTTAAAATTCTGATAGTTAAAACAAAACAGCAAAGTTTTTTTAATTTTTTTTTTATTTATTTATTTCTTTTGTAAATTTTTTTAAGGCCCGAATTCTCAGTGTATTAGTTCCTGCTTTCTTTTAATCTTTAAGCTGGTGATTCTCAATAAAAAACAGTTTTTCTTGGCTTATTTTATTAGGAAATCTAATGACTTTTATGAAACCAATCTTTATGTGCTTGTTGATTGTGTACTTCAGTCTTAAATGTCTTCTTTAAGTGTGTTATCTTTATCAATTATTTTAATTAATTAGAATAATCAAGGTTTTACTGCATATTTAAAATTTGAAGTATTTTTTATTCATAAATAACCTAGTTAGAAGTTAGTTAATTATTAATAACTGAGTAATTAATAACTGAATAATTGATTTTTCTTTAAATTTTTTTTTTTCAAAGATGAAAAAATACTGATTGCAACCACAAGATTAGAAACAATGCTAGGGGACTCCGCTATTGCTGTAAATCCTGATGATAAAAGATATTCTCATTTAATTGGAAAATTTATAAGACATCCCTACACTGAGGAGAATTTACCAATTATAGCGGATGAAAGTATTAATAAGGAATTTGGCACTGGTAAGTAACAAAAATCTCTTGTTCTATACCTTTACAAGGTTCATTTTATTTAAAACAAATTAGTACTATCTAAATAAAGATAGGCTATACTTTGTACTACAGAGTAAGAACAAAGCACAAGTAAAAATACAAAAATGGACATACCATAGATTATGTTCTATGACCAAGCGGCACTGAAAAGTGTCTAAGCACAAAGTAACAATCGAAAAGTAGCTAAGCAAGCATATGCAAAGTGGTTAACAAGTTGTTGTTGCTGATCCTCATAATCTGACATATATTAGATAAGTTCCAGGACACCATTGAAGGCAAGAAAATCCGCAACAAAAAGGGGATCTGATGTAAGATCCACCTTAGAAAGTTCAAGGCAAACCAGAATATGTACCGGCGATGCTTGTTGAATGCAGCATTTTTTGCAAGTAGGGAAGATCTTTCTGCCTCCTTCAAAAGTAAGGCACTTGAGATGGCCACTTGCAAATTTGGCCAAAGTAGTCTGGGTTCTTCATTTTATGTCCAGCAGGGTACCAGTAGATGTCCTATGATACCAGCGGTATGTATGTGGTATATGCTACAATAGATGGAGCTTGGATCCTTCAATGGAGCAGAGTTTCCTATAAGTAAGTAAGGAACAAGTGACTGTTTTTCCAATCTTTTTGCTACCTCATTACTGTGAATATCCACATGATGGGATAAATTGGCGGTGAACATCGATTCTCAGAGATTGTGTAGAACAAACACTGGTTTTACAAGTAGGGTAGAGGAGCAATCTGAAACGAGATAAGAAAAGAAGTAAGATTAGAAGGAAATGTAAGGGGGTTGGCGGAAAGCCCAGGATGCTTGCATAAGTAATAATATTTATTTTTGAAATTTTTTTTTAATTAGATTGACCATTACATACAATAAATATAAGGCGCCCTAAGTATTTTTCACAAGTTTTAAGTTTTGTGCAATTTTTGCCGTAAGGTATTTTCAGAGAAAACAAAACATAGCGTCAGCTAATAATTCGTTATTAAAAAAAGAATAACTAAGGAAAAGAAAATACTTTTTCTGAGTCATTTCCTGGCAGTTTGTTTTCCCCTTCCGTGAATAAAATTGGTTGTCTAGAATTATGCATTTTAATATTGTAAGACTTCTTTCTATGTAATTATTTGAAGTCTAATGTTAGTGCCAACAAGCGTTTGATCATGTTCATTTTGAGGAATAAAACTTGAGTTTCATTGATAAAATTCAGTTACATTCCTTCAAAATGGTCACATTAAAAGTTCAGTTGTCCCAGCAATCCCTCTCCGTTATTGGATATGCTGTTGTTACATAAATATTCACTGCATATTTTATGAATTTAATGAAAAAGTCACAACTTTTAATTAAAATTCAGTAATTTTATCATAATTACTTATTATGTGCTATTATGGACACTCTGCTATAAAACGAATTTTTAAACTTCTCATTACAATTATTAATATTTTATTAACTAATATTCATTATAATTATGTTGATATTACTCAGTTATTTTTCAATCAACTTCCTGAAAAAATTTCAACTCAATGTATCAGCTCAACGAGCATTAATTTACATTGCATAGAAAATTAATATAATTACTTTATATAGAATATTAATTTACATTGCTAAATCTTTAAATATGGAGGATATCAATTTAAAAAAAATGTTTTCCAGGGTTCGCAAAAGTCATGACTTTTTTAAAAATATATATAATAAAATCGGATTCACATGATTCAAATCGAATTTTCGTTGATATCAATTACATTTTATTTTTATTTTACTTTATTACATTTGCCAGCCAAATCATCTGATAAAATGTATTAACAGTACTTATTATTATTTAAAAACAATACTATAAAGCTAAAATAGTAATATTTCTAACTAAAATTTGTACAACTATTATTCAATTATTGAAAATTATTATTCAATTATTGAAATTAATTTAAGCTTCTCTAAATAGAACAAGCTTTTCTTTATTATTGATATACTCTAACTACATATTTACTAAGTTTTAAAAGAAGTCTTTCGTAATTGAAAATAAAATAAATGGTTATAGTTGTTACATAAATAAGATGTTTCTTATTAGCAAATTAGTTACAGATAGTTAATGGAAAATTCTAATTTATAAGTTTCATGCCAATCTTATCTACTTTTAGCCTTTCTATCTTTTATTAGTCAATTTTCAAACATAATAATTTATATGCATTTTCCTTTCATTATTTTTTTGGATAAAATCTCTTATTTTCAATGAAATCAGATTTTAAAAAAAATCGCAGTCTAAAGAATATATTTATAATTAACACTGTATAAAAATCTTTTTGACTTTATGATTTATTTAAATCAATTAAAAAAACCAATAAAGTCAAATCAATTATTTTTTTAAAAACAATCAAGTGATTTAAATCTTGTCAGTTTCTAAATGCTTCTGTATATTCTTAGACTGATTTTTATTTTATTTCACTAAGTGTATGAATGTAACATGAATAAAAGAAATTTTGTAATGATGATTTAAAACTGATGACTATTTTTTGTTTAGGTGTGATGAAAGTAACGCCAGCTCATGATTTTCAAGACTTTGATTTAGGCCTTAAGCACAAATTAAAATTTACAGATGTTTTTGAAGACAATGGTACTGTTAGTGCAGACATCGAAAATTTTAAGGTAAAGTTTGTGTTCTATCAGTAAAATAATAATAATGATAATTACCCCAGTTAACTTCTGATCTAATTATCAGATTTTTTTGTGCTAAACAACTATGTTAATTGTTCAAGGAGTTTTCTTCATTTATTCTAATTAACTTTTTCGTTTGCTATTGGTTTCTGTTTCGAATTTCTTCCAGTTCTTTATGTTTAATTAGGCAATAAAATTAAACAATAGCGTTTCAGGAAACTTATGTTGCCAACATAACATAAGGAAAGATAACAGGACATTGCCAACATACATAGCATAAGGAAACTTTTATTATGTTATATTGGGGAGCATAATTCTTACACAATCATTTACGATCATTTTGAAAATTGAATTTAATGGTGATTATTTGCCGTGAATGCACTGCACAGGGATGCATTACACATGTAGTGGGTCCTTTGTGCTACATTTCCTGTATCGTCTACAGTTGGAAATAATTTTTTGTGTATGATTTCCGACACTGGTTAGGCGCTCATCATAGATGGTATCACAAAACTGAAGTAGGAGTTGGTATTCCTATCATCATAATAGCAGGGCTAATAAGTATGGGTTTTGCCTTTCTCACTGGTGTATTTTGTTTGATCACAAAGGTGGGAAGTAAGCTTCTTCTGAAATGGACAATGACATACCTGCAAATGACGTAGTGCGGGTATCTCGATCCTGGTTGTTGTTGAAATGTGGCATTTGTTTACGCTAGCAAATGTTCTTTCCATTCTATTTCGAGTAAGCCAAGCCCGTCAAGTATCCATTCTCTTAAGTGACACATTCTGAATTCTTTCACAAAGATTCTTTCTCAAAGATTTCAATTTTTTCACTCTATATTTACACAGAGATTTAACACAAAGATAGTCATGAAGTCATGTGGAACATAAACAAACTAATAAAGCATCAAAGTTGCCAGGTACACAAAACAAAAATATATCACGGTTACAATAAAATACATAAATAATAAATCTAAGTTAAGTACAAAAAGTAAATTATATTATATTTCTTATATAATAAATTATATTATATAAGAAAAATTATATTTCAACTAATTCGATATTGCCATACACCTCTGTATTTAATTAACTCATCGTTCATTAGCATTCTAACTCATGCAGATAAACTTAGCCCAACTTTGATATGCCATTTTGCTGATAAAGATTAGCTGGCGCTGACATCATCGGTCCCTTGTGTGGGTATGAGAGGTCTTTTTCTTCTTGAAGTGCAAGTACCAAATTAGTGTAGTCGATATTTTTGTTCTCTAAAACATGCAAATTTTATTATAAAAGGACTTCTGTCTTCTTACATGTAGAGTAAAACTTCATAAAATATATGCAAAAAATAAAAATATGCCTTACGAAGTAATTGTGAATTTCAAAACATTTTTAAAATTATATGTTTTACTGATATGTAAATTTTTGTTGAATAAATAACTCATTTTTATTTAGGGTAAACATCGTTTGGTAGTACGAGAACTGCTTCGTAAAAGTCTTTTGGCTAAAGGTTTGTACCAAGAAGCAAAAGCTCACACTACTATGATACCATTTTGTAGTAGAACTGGAGATATTGTAGAGCCAAGGCTGAAAGAGCAGTGGTATCTGGACTGCTCCGAAATGGGAAGGAAAGCTCTTGAGGTTTGTATGTGTTTCTTCTAAAAAACATTTTGTTTATCCAAATTCATCAATCCTTCAAGTATTTTAATATAAACTGGTTTTGTTGTTTAATTTGCACCAGTATCTAAGTATTGGCGTGCTCTTGTAATTTAGGATTATGACTACTAATCGAAATTAGGTTAAAGGTTAGAAAAAGTACATTTGTTTGTAGTGAATTTCAACTACAATTAATTTATTATAAATGTAGTTTTCTGAGACGTTGTGGCTCAGGGGATAGAGTTCTTGCCTCCCAATGAGATAAATCGGGTTTGAATCCCAGCAATGGCTGGTCGATACGAACCCTGCACCAGGTGCACACGAACCACAGTGCTGGAGTAAAATATCCTCAGTGGTAGGCGGCTGTCAGGTTAACCGTGGGAGGCTTTTGTGGTTTTCCTCTCCATGTTGCGCAAATGCAGGCTAGTTCCATCAAAAAGTCCTACACGAAGGCAAATTTCTCCCACTACTTGATCCAGAATTTCCCTTGTCTTGTGGATTGGGTTCAAAATTATAAGGCTATGGAGTTGATTTGTAGTCGTAAAACCCAAAACATTGGGTCAGCTGTTCAACAACGTTTTTTAAAAAAAATTATGCTCCGAGCATTTTAGTAAAAAAGATTTTGTGAGAGACTTTGAGGGGAATTTTTAGGTTACCCATTCGCGTCCTGAAAAGCAATTGAAGCTAGATGTTATTCCAAGTCAAAAGTTATGTTTCAAATAATGTAAACGAATCAAATAGAACCAAGTGGTACAGGGAAAAAAAATCAGGAACAAACAAGTTTAAGATAATTTTTAAAATGTCAATTAATTTTTTAACTTTCAAAGAGAAAAAAAAAGTTGCGATAACATGAACAGAAAAACTAATATTCATTATGCACAAAAATATGTGCAGCTTATTACTTATATTAAATTTTAGTTTGATTTTTTAATTCCAATTCTGCGTAAATATCCCTCAGTGAATGATAAATGAAAATCACACAGTTGTATTTTTTTAATTGGATAAGGTTAATTTAGCATTGCTATTTTTATATAATAATTTTAACACAAAAATTATTTCTACTTCTAATGTTTATTTTTTGTAACTTTAGGTCTAATTGTCAAACTTCATTCATGAAAGAAAAAAAAAACATTTGAATAATTTCCTGTTATCTTACAATTTGTATCAAAGGTTATGTGCAAATCTTTGAATCGTTTTAAAGTTTGTTTTAATTCTTTTTGAAACATCCAATTTTCTTTTCTATCTCTGAACTGAAAAATCATTTTTAAAGTACGTTATTGGGATCTGTTCATATATTTATCACAACATAATACATGCCATTTTTATTAGTCAAAATATGAAATTTCATTTAAATAGTTTTACAATTGAATATGCATTCTTAAATATTCTAAATTTCTATTTTTAAGAGTTTAATGAAAATGAAATTTGTTAATGAAATAAATAAACACATTTAAAATCTATTATTTAGTCATTATATAAATATTTAATTCAGATACTGCCTGAATATTATATATATAAAGAGTAGCCGTAGTAAAAATCATTAGTGGAAGTTGTATTTAAATAATTTAAATATTATAATGACTGCCTAGAATGTTACAGCGAATAGAGAAAATTCCAATTGCGATGTCATAATACAGGCTGTCGGTTAGTTGCAAGAATTATCATGGGAAGAGCACAACCTTATCTATTAACTATTATTTTTAGTTAACCTTGATAATTATGTACTCCCTGTACTACAGAATGTGTTGGGCTATGGCCGCAAGAATTCTATTTCATAGCCGAATGTCTTGCTCAATGGAACCTTATTTTCAAGGTCTTGAGGTCTCTTGCAACCTCATCTACCCATTTCTTCCTCGGCCTCCTCCATTTCCTTTAACCCTGACCTTGAAAGATTCCCTTACAAAAATTTTAGGTGTTTTTGAGGTTGTTTTGAGGTGTCAAGGCTACTTTGAGATTTATTTGAAGTTGACTTCAAAATCAACATAAAAGATCAACCTCCCAAGATGTATAATCAAAGTGTAGAAGTTGTTTTCTTCACACTTGAGGTTGATGGTAATCTATTTTAGAGCAACCAGCTTGGAGAGGTTATTTTTGAGCTGTACAGGCTATTTTTTTCTACACTTCAAGAGAATAGGTATGCTTGAGGTGTGAATAATTTCACCCAATCTCAACTAAAAGTATTGCTGAGTTATATGTGAGGATGGTTTTATGTGGTGTAAATGAGGTTGAAATGGAGGTTTATTAATGAGGTTATTTTTAATGCAAAATGTGTCCCTATTTTCTACCTCAAGTGTATTTTTTTACATCTGTCAACCTCATAATAACCTCAAACACACCTTATTTTTTTGTAAGTGTTCATTATGGCTAGATTAAATGTGAAATGCTCAGTAATGGAAACATTTACGTCCAATGACCGACTTGCATGAGATATGCACCAATCAGATTTTAAAAAAATTATTATGTTATAACTTGTTTCTTTACTAAACAAACCTTAAAAAATTTTTCCAGCTTTAAATTAGTGCTTATTTTTGTATTGCACTACACTATTTTTTTTTAAAAGATAAATAAGTAGCGCTTTACACTTCAAATTACCAAAAAAGTAACAATTATAATAGTTTAGTTAATTGTGTTTTAGTTTCGACAGCTGTTTTATTTTACTTCCTAGAATAATTGTTACTTTCACTTCAACTATGCTATCAAATCTGTTGTCATTAGATAAGTTTTTCATCGATTTTTAACTTTTTGTTAACACTCTTACATTGCCAATCATTGTGAAATTTGGTTACTGAGAAGCAGTTAAAATATTTAATAAATGAAAAATAAATTTTGATATTGACATTTACAAGTTAATTAAATTTTTATACAACTCTTTGAAATATACTCTTTGTTCTTACTTAAACATTTATTTCCCATTCAACGTTCTTATGTTTATTTTTTTTTAGTTTGTTAAGGATGGAAAGTTAAATTTTGTTCCTGAACATCAAGAGAAAGTTTGGAATGAATGGTTTAAAAATCTTAAGTAAGTTATGAAACATTTTGTTCTATTGTAGGAAACATAAGTATGAGTCAAAAAAATAATTAACATGTTTAAATCATGCTAAAAAAATGCTGAAGAAAATGTAAATTTAGTTAAATAATAACAAAATTTTTTTATAAAATTGTGTGGAGAATATGTTTATCATAAAAAAAAGCATATTTGATTTTATTTAAATGATTATATATAAATTTAATTGAATAACTGTATTAGAACACAAAATTACATGCTTCCATTTCTTTAAAATGAATGAACTATGCAATTTAAACTATAACTTGATAAAGCTTTTTTTATAACCATTGCTGAACAGTCAATCCAATTTTGGGTTTACAACTACTAATGTTCAACTCAGTAACCATGTAAATTTGAACCCATCCAGAAGAGAAGAGAACTCTTAGATCAAGTATTGGGACAAACCTGCCTTTGTTGAAGAATTTTTGATGAGACTAGCCCGTATTTGATTTTTATGGAGATTAAATCCACAAAGACTTCCCATGGTTAGCCCAAGAGCAAGGGGACTCTAACCCATGATCTGCATAGAACTGATGATATTTTGCATCCGCACTGTGGTTGGCGCGAGCTGGGTGCAGAATTTGTATTGATCAGTCATCTCTGGGATTTGAACCTGGTTCACTTCATTCGAAGGCTCTGTCCCCTGAGCCACCATGACTCTGATAAAGCTTTGATTGATAAATATAAAACATTTACCTGCATTTTTCTAGCATAAATAAACTTCACAACTAAAATAATAACAATAATTTTTATTGTTACAATTTTTTATTTAAATTTGAGGGTCAGGGCAATATAAAGATATAATCCACATTTAATACAAAGGGGAAATCTTTCATCAGACAGTTCTTAATATTCTATTTTCAGTTAGGTATTTTGCAAGTTTACATGATAAGAGCACAATGCAAAGCACCACATGGTGTTTTTTTAACCTAAAATGTCCATAGCAATTTGAAAATTTGGCTTGTTGTTATATTGCTCATCACCCTTGAACTGTAAAATTAATATATTTATGTTCCTTTTTAGAGACTGGTGTATATCTAGACAACTCTGGTGGGGTCATCAAATCCCTGCGTATAAAGTATCTCCAAAAAGCAATCCTGAAGTAATATTGTTTTTAAAACTATTTTTTAAAAAAACATCTGTTGCTGTGAAAGTTTTAATTGTCATATTTGACTGAATCATAACTGTCAATAATTGTTTAAATTAATATTATTATTTCAATTAAAAATAATTTCAAAATGACATGCTTTTTCTTCCAGTTATCAAGATTAACTGTGATAATTTTATAATTGTGCATCTTAATTTTGAAAAATTAAATATTTTTCTGGGTTGTCATTAAAGCCTTTAAAAAGTTTTTAATTCACAAAACTGTTTCTGAGGCCCATATCAAGTGCCTATTCGAGGTTACTACAGAAAATGGAAATTAGGAAAAATTTTTCTCACAATACGTCTGTTTACTTTATTTTTTTAATAATTTTTATTTTAAAAAAATTTTAATTTTAAATTTAATGGATGAAAGTGTTTTGAAATTTATTCTATGTATAGTGTGCAAAAAAGCAAAAGGAAGAAAAATTGCTTGAATAGTTTTCAAAAAATCAAATTTTTTACTGTACAACTTTTTCAGAAGTGAGTGACCTAGAAATTATTCAATTGATTGGATTAAAATTTTGTATTTAACCATTTAAAAATATATTCTTTAAACGATGCAAATGTATGTATCTTGCAACTCAAAATTTTTTCTACTACTGCTAAATAGACTAATTAAAAAATTGAATTGTAAAAATTATTTTTTGTATGAATAGACAAACAGTGGAACAACAAACAATCTCTGGATAAATGTATTTTATAATTTTTCTTTTTAAGGGGGCCAAAATATTTTGACCCCCTTAAAAAGTTCAAAAGATCTGGCGAAATACACAAAAGGTAAAATTAACATTAAAGGAACCAAGCTTTTGACTGCTCTCCTGATCAAACTATTGGGACCATATTTTCCAAATCGCAGCTACTACTACTGACCGGTGGATGCTCAGGGGATAGAGCATTCGCCTTCCAATAAGGTTAACCAGATTCTAGTCCCAGTGATGGCTGATTGATGCGAATTCTGCACCCTGCTCACCCTGACCACAATTTTGACATAAAATATCCTCAGTAGTATCGGGATCTTGGGTTAGAGTCCCCTTTCCGTCAGGTTTACCAAGGGAGATTTTCGTGGTTTTCCTCTTCATGTAACACAAATGCTGGTTGGTTCCATCAAAAAAGTCCTTCACAAAGGCAAATTTCTACCAATGCTTGTTACAGGAGTTCTCTTGTATTCTGGGTTTGGTTTAAAATTACAAGACTACGGAATTGTATATTAGTAGTTGTAAACCCAAAATTGGGTCGGCTGTGCAACGACAGTTATAAATAAAATAAAAAATTTCAGCTACTCCTTACATTTTGAGTTGTAACTGAAAATGTTGTTGGCACAAATTAATTAGCATATTTAATGGTTAGGTCCTCAAACCTTCAAAATTGAGTCTTAGTATGTGAAATCCGTTCTTTTAGATCAAAATCTATTCAATGTGTTCCCTTTTTTGTGTGCATAGTACACAAATAAGACAGAACTAAAATATTAATGATAAATTTTGTAACAAAAGTTACAAAAATCAGGAAAAGTTTCCTCACATTAGTCTGAATAAAATCAGGGAATTTATTTTCAAAATATTTGTTGCCACTCTGTATCTTTGGATTTTGAATTTTTTCTGATAGTATGTTTAGTTTTTAAAAATGGTATTATTTTTAATGCCCATTAAAAGAATTACCATCATTTGTTTCAAAAATGCTGATGGCTAAAAGTTTTGAAAACAAATTCTTAGTTTTTTCATTTCATCTTACTATCAACCCAATAAGCTTTTATATTTGAATAATGCACAGTTAAAATGTATCTCACAATTTTTTAGAGCGTGACAGTTGGAATATACACTGAGTGACCAAATTATTATGACCACCTCAGAGTTTTATGCAAATAAGTTATTGCGTCACAGCGATGCCGCTGGAGGGCAAGAGCACTATAACACGGGAATGCTGGACAAGTGAGTCATCTGTTATACTGTGTTGCTTGCTCAGACATGGGAAAGAAAAGTGATTTAACTGAATTTCAACGTGGAATGATTGTGGTTGCGAGATGTGTCGGAACGAGTATCAGCAAAACGGCTGCACTTGTGAAGTGTTCCAGAGTAGCAGTTGTTAATGTGTACAAGGAATGGACAATCAAGCAAAAAACCGGGTCTCAACGTCAGACTTGTGGTCGTCACATGGTACTGAATTCTCGATCAGAGAGAAGGCCGGCAAGGGTGTGCAGCACAACAGGAGAGCATCAGTGCAACAAATCGCAAGTGATGTTAATCAAGGAGCAACTGTGAACGTCTCTGAACGGACTGTTCGACGCACATTGCGCCGTAAAGGGTATGGAAGTAGACAACCTGTTCGTAAGCCTCTACTGCCTGCTTTAAATAAGCGCAGACGTCTCCAATTTGCAAATGAGCACAAACATTCGACAGTAGATGACTGGAAGAGGGTCATGTGGTCCGATGAATCACGATTTCAAATGCATCGCGCAGGTGGCAGGATGAGAATATGGAGAAAACAGCACTAAAGCATGGACCCCAACTGCATTGCCACGACACTTCAAGCTGGTGGTGGCAACGTTGTGGTATGGGGAATGTTCTCTTGGTATTGTATGGGTCCTTTAATTCCTGTACCACAACGCCTAAGTGCCCAAGGGTATTTAAGTATCATCGCAGATCAAGTACATCCGTTTATGTCAATGGTGCACTCTGGCGGGGATGGATGCTTCCAGCAGGACAACGCTCCTTGTCATAAAGCTGGCATTGTCCTCAGATGGTTCGAAGAGCATGACGGAGAATTTAACTTGCTTCGTTGGCCAGCACAATCCCTAGATCTCAATCCAATTGAGAATTTGTGGGATGAAATTGAACGGGTGCTCAGACAGATGGATCCAGTACCATCAAATTTGCAGGAATTGGCAAGTGCAGTTCAGCGAGCATGGTCTGGCATATCTTCTACCACCTACCAACATCTCATAGAATCCATGCCCAGACGAATTAAGGCAGTAATACGCGCAAAAGGTGACCCAACAGCGTACTGAAGGGGCGGTCATAATAATTTGGCCACTCAGTGTATATAAGTTTAATTTCTGAATTGATTTTGAGCTCATGAATTTTATTTTGTGAATCTTAGGAAAAAGTGTATTGGGTGGCAGCGACTGATAAAAATGAAGCTATTCAGAAAGCTAGCCAGAAATACAACTTAGAAAGTCTTTCACTTGAAGCTGTTCAAGGTAAAGTTATTTTTATATTATTATTTTATTGTAATTTTTATAATGATACAGGGTAATTTTGCTATAAAGATTTGTACCAGTAACTTTTTGTCACTGGTCCATAGAAAATTTTATTCGTTTATTTTCTTAAATTCTACCTTTGTAGCTATTTACCACATGCTGTTTGAACGCTATTATATGATACTGAGATAGGCAAAATGTAGTTGCAATCAATAACTTTGTAATAAATATTACATGAATAGTTTTTGTAATTTTTTATGCCTCTTGTCTGGCATTGCATATTGATTTCTCAAATTATTTTCTATAATAATAACCAAACTTGTTAATTAATGCATTTTTTTTCTACTGAATAAATTTGAGAAATATGTTTCTAGTGTGGTAACTTGTTTTTGAAATAGTTTTTTTTACTTAATTGCAATGTATTTCAGTTGTTTATTATAAATTAATATTTATTTTGGTTGGAAGTTATTTAACATATATTTTATTTAGGATTATTTGCTTAAGAATCATTTATGTACAATTAGTTAATTTAAAGTTAGTTCCATTTTAATTTTAATTGTAAGAGTAAATAAGTATATATAACATATGGAAGAGTAAATTAAATGAATTTTTTTAATTAGTTTTATGGTTTGTTCCTCGCCCATGTCGTGAAGCTGGTCTGGGTAAAAACAGTTTTTTTTAAACTGAATATAGGGAAAAGCATTGTTATAAAATAAATATCCTAATTAGCTTTTGTGTCATTTAAAATTAAGATAAACATTTATATGTTTTAAAAAAATACTATGTGTTCGCAACAATAATTCGCGATTATTTTTGGCAAATTTCTAAAAATTGTCTACTTTAACCTCTTGTTCCTTATTATTTTATTTGTTGTTAAAATTCTATTTGTCTACTTTTCTTCAATTGTCCGTAAAATTTAATACATAAAGCTTTTTTTTTATGGCAGATGTTTATGAAATTCTTGTTATTTCCAATATTGAAGAGAGTTATATTATTTTCAGATAATGATGTTCTTGATACATGGTTTTCCTCTGCTCTGTATCCACTGACTTCTCTAGGATGGCCTTCTCAGGTTTGTATGCATTGTTTATTGTTTATCATCATTTATTGTATCTATTGTTATTGTATCTATTGTTTATTGTATACCATTGTATCCATTGTTTATTGTATACCATTGTTTATTATTATTTATCATTCTTCATTATATTCATTATATTGCTTCACATTGTTTATTGCTTTACATTGTTTTCTGTTCACCATTGTTCATTGTTTATAGTTTATCATCATTAATAGTTTATTATTATTTATTATATCTATTGTTTATTACATACCATTGTTCATTGTATCTATTGTTTATTTTTTACTATAGTTTATTGTTTACCATTGCCTGAAATATCCATTTTTTATTTATCTTTGTTCATTTTAGTCATTTTTTATTGTTAACCATTGTTCATTTTATTGCTCAAAATATGTGTGCTTTACATATTAAACATTTTTATCCAACTCTGTTAATGTTAATATTCATAGCTTCCACTGGTCAGTGTGTACTTGGAATCGTAATAAGAGTTTATTTTGGCAAAAAAATAATAACTTGGAGTAATTAATGTTTGTTGCATCTGTCTGCAATAAACTCAGGAAATATTAAAATCAAACTAAAAGTAACACTAATATGCCTATAATGAGGCGTGAAATAAATATTCCTAGCATATATCGCAATTACTTTTTGTTAAAATTTTATTTTATTGCGTAAAAATAGCTTCTTGTATAAATTATTGCAGTTCGGAAAAAATAGAGTGCTGAATTTTATTATTATGATTGATTAGAAAAGTACAAAACTAGTACCCTCCTCAAGTTGCGTGAAATTGAGTATTTGTTGTACTTGTTCCTCTATCTTTGATGAACTGATTCAACAATCTGTTTGTTTAGTAGAAATTGTTATTTTTGTTATAGTAAATCCATTTATATCATGTGTTATAGGAGAGCCAGCTTCAGAAGTTGTATCCCTTAAATTTAATGGAGACTGGATTTGATATATTATTCTTTTGGGTGGCAAGAATGGTTATGCTGTGTCACCACATCTCTGGAAAACTCCCTTTTCATGAGGTATGTTAACGCCATTATGAGTTGTACTGTCTTTTTTTTTACTTACTGTCTGTTTTATTTCGAGTGTGTAGACATTGAAAATCAGTATAGATGTTAAAAGCACGGAGCTTTTGACATGTACCAGTTTTTGATGATTTTATCCACTGATAAAACCCTCATATCATGTGCTCTGTTTCAAAAACTTGCACATTATATTAAAATTTATGCTTTCTGTAGCAATTTATATTCTTTTGTCTATTCTGTTTATTGTATAATCTTACGTTGTGATTTGAATTTAATGCAGTTTTGTTGTAACTTTAAAATTTAAAGAGCATTATTTTGTAAACTTTATTTTAGAAGTCCTTAGGAATATGAGAGCTCTCAAATAAAATGAGACCTCCAAAGATAACAGAAGATAAAAAGAAAATTTGTTTCTTGTGCTCAAATTTCTACTTAAATAAAATTACTGTTAATGATATGTTAGTTATGTATTAGCATGTAATTTATTTGTATATCTGCATTTTAAATGGATGTTTTAAATACATTATGAAATTACATGAATATCATGACTGTTAGTCTCGGTTTTTTTTGACAATTTTTTGAAGCGTTAACCAGTTTTTGACATTTAAAACTCAGCCTTGGTTTGGTTTAAAAAACAAGAGCTCTGTATATTTTTAAATTTTTTATTTTTTGAATTCACTATTTTATCATAAATTGTTTTTATTTGAAATTTTTAATAAAGACTCAAAAATAAGAAGTCCTGTGTTTGTGAAAGCACTTTATTGCTGTAAATATTAAATTTATAGTGTGTTGCACATTTATAGCGTCATAAGTATGCTAAACATATTGTATCAAGTTCAGTATGCATGAAAATAGTTCTTCGTAAGGCAAAAGTGTAACCCACATTTGTAAGGTTAGACATGCACAACCTATGTCCTGAGGGCCACATGCCAGCCTGCCGACTGTTGATGTGTGGCTCACGGAAACTTCTGAATACAATAAAAGAATTTCTTTTAACTAGGGGGCAAAGCCCCCTGTTCGCTACCGCTCACCAACCCCAATGATTGCTTCGCAATAATTGTTTTTCCTTGGCAGAAAACAGTTTTTCGGGAAAAATATACTTGAGGGTGCCCCTTGGCGAAATTGGCAACTTATGTTTGGCACCATACTTGTTTGCCCATAATGCCGTGGTAACCCACAAACAGGACATTTGTATCTATTACTAGCTAAACCTTCCTTCATACACCAGTCAATCACTGTTTTTTTTCATTGTTATTAAAATCGTACAGAAACTTAAGATTTATCTTATTGACAGTATTCATTTTTAGTACCAGAAGCAAAAATAACCTTACCAGCTGGTATCCAAAGTAGAACTAACGGATCTTTGAAATTACATTTAAAAATTCATTTAAAAACAACGCTAAATTCTAAACTAATCAGAATCACGATTAAAATCTAAACCAATCAGAATCACGATTGGTTTTCAACATCGCCTAGCTTGGCAATCAATCGCGATCACAACTTGGCGGGGGCACCCTCAAGTATAGTCTACCCCAGTTTTTCTACTGAAGTTAAAAATATTCACTTAACATCTTATGTACTAAAAGGAATTCTGTTTACTTACGCTCTTGCGCCTTATATTACTGTCTATTAGTATTATAAACATTTAGATCTCTTGGTGAACAGAAGTGATTTTTTTAATTATCATTTTTTTAAATAACCTTTATATTCTTAATGCATTATATTGTTCAAACAAATTTGATGAGTTCTGAACCATAATTTAAAATTTTCGCTAATATATTACTGGAAAATAACTTTAAATTAGGGATACAAAAATATTTTAAGGAAAACAATACCTTTACGACTTTTGTTAATTTTATGCTGATGACAACCTAAACAATATAGAAATGAATGGGGGAAAACTGGATCCTACCACGTGATTTTCCGGCCAATAAAAATGCGCCGACAACAATGGAAAACTGCGACACCATCATTAGAATTTTATATATAGTAAGATTTGGTCTTTGTTTAAACATTATAAATTTTTTTTAATTAAAATTATTTAAATTATGAATGAAAATATTTAATTCAAATTTATATTACTGTATAAAATGAATATTTTATTTTTGAACTTTCATTCTGTAAGCTTCTTTTTAGTCAGAATTTTTATCTCCCTTCCTAATTTATATATATATATATATATATATATATATATATATATATATATATATATATATATATTTAAATGCATAATTTTTTTGAGTTTTAAATAAATGCAAATAATTAAAAGTATTTAATTTTCTGCAATTATGTTATAAAGTTTACTGATAAAATATTTGGTGCTTAGAACTCTAATGTTTAGGTAAAAATTATCATATTTACCGCGAATATGACTAAATATGTGTGCAGCACTTCGTTGATCTACGTGCTGTGCAAGTGACCCTTCACTCAAAAAAGCTGTACGCTCCTATCGTAGGTACATGATTTATACAAACGATTTTATTTTTAGCCAGTGTCACTTTCTTGAAGTAGAAATGCCTCTTTTGCTGACATCATGGAAAGATGGATCTATGAATAAAATTTAACTTCTCTAAAAATTATCCCAACTGATATAAATATGTATAAAAACAAATTTACCTATTATGAAGGATAAAGGAACTCTTTTTGTTTGTAAACAATGAAGTTTGATCCAATACTTTCCTGATTGTTATTTTGATTGTGTAGGTTCTCTTGCATGGGATGGTCTGTGATTCACAGGGAAGAAAGATGACAAAATCTCTTGGCAACACTATCGACCCTTTGGATGTCATTTATGGTGTCTCTTTAGAGGTATTCAAATCGTTTGATGCTTTGAATCTATTGTGCTTGAAAGCAGTGGTCAAATGTAGTGCACAATAAGTAGTGAAACTACTGTAGTTGCTACTTTTTTTTGTTGTTTGTAGTGTAGGGTACTAGTTTTTTAAAAAAAAGTAGTGTAGTGAGTAGTACAATACAAAAAAACATTAGTTTGTATCAATTCCTGTCAACTACTTTTAATGTTAATTTAGAAAAG
Organism: Parasteatoda tepidariorum; assembly: GCF_982258835.1. Taxonomy (NCBI): domain Eukaryota; kingdom Metazoa; phylum Arthropoda; class Arachnida; order Araneae; family Theridiidae; genus Parasteatoda; species Parasteatoda tepidariorum. The sequence goes on along the minus strand of NC_141758.1, from coordinate 5,927,801 downwards.
AGACACGGTTTTAACACAACAAATTTTTCGAATTGTACAAATGACTCTGAGTTAACAGAATTTATGTATTTAGAATCCCAAGTGACTAATAATTAAATTAGCTATTAGGAAAAATTGATATTTAATCACTTTGGTCACATTTTCGCATGCACGTTGCACACTCGTGAAGCATTGATGTAATTTCAAAAGAAGAGAACATATTTTTGATGTACTTAATTTTTTTAGAGGAAATAAACAAGCATTAAAGAATTACAAAATTGCAAATATTTGATTATTTTTTAATATTTCTTAGCTTGAATATTTGCTATCAAAAAAGGGATACAAAATTGAATGTTACATGTACAAATTTCGAAAAAAATTGTTTTAGAATAACAAACAGGAATAAATGTGTCTCAATTGTTCCCTTATATGTACTGTAAGTCAAATTCTTATTCAAGACCATTTTGAATTACCACAAAATGTTCTTTATTGAATTTATTTGAGACAGCAAATGTAAAATAATTAAATATTTAAATGTGTGCTATAAACAATTTTTTTGTTAAAAATATTGAATTCTTTTTACTGTTAATTTCATCTAATTTATAAAGTCAACCACACAAATAATTTTTTCAAGTTTTATTTCTTTCAAACTGGATTTTAGTCTTTGTTTAAAATAAATACTTAGTCACATATTTTTAGGATCTTCTGCAAAGAGTTCAAAATAATCAAGATAGTTTATCTCCAGAAGAATTGAAGTCTGTTGTGAGTGGATACAAACAGCATTTCCCTAATGGAATTCCAGAATGTGGAACAGATGGTTTACGTTTTTCCTTGCTATCACATGACATTCAAAGTTAGTTGTATCTGTTATTATTTAATGAAAATCATTTATCAACTATTTATTTGAAATTTAACAAAAGATGTATAAAGTAGTTTGGTTTATCATTCTTAGAAGTCTAAATCCAGGGGTGACTGTATTTCAGGTTTTTCTTATTATTTTTCCAGGTCTAAAAACTAAAGTAGGGCATGTGATTTTTGCTCAAATATCGCAGAATTCTGCTTATCTCAAGACCATTGTTTCGTAGACCTCCGCGAATCAAACACTTATAATCCAAATAATTATTTTATAACCATCGTTGAACTGCTGACCTAATTTTTTGGGTTTGCGATTACTAATGTTCAACTCTGTAACTTTGAAACCAATCTAGAAGACAAGAGAACTTCTGAATCAAGTATTTGGAGATATTTGTCTTTGTGGAGGACTTTTTTTTTGATGGAACTAACTCGCATTTGTGTTCCTTGGAGAGAAAAGCCACGAAAACCTCCTACAGTTAGCCTAAAGGCAAGGGAACTGTCTACCACGGAGGATATTTTACATTAGCATTGTGGTTGGTGCGAGCCGGATGCAGAATTCGTATTGATCAGCCATTGCTGGGTTTCGACCCGATTCATCTCATTGGAAGGCGAACGCTCTATCCCTTGAGCTACCACGGCTTCCGACCAAGTATTGGAATTTTTGCAAAATCCCTTTAACGAGACATTTACATGCACGGGATTCTAACGCCAATTTAATATTTTTAGTTTGGCGAATTTTCGCCCGTTTGAATATTTGGAACAGTGCCAGAATCTGCTAATATCCCGATTCCTATTCACGGGATGGTAATATAAAACATCGTTTTTTGTATTTATCCAATTCAAAAGTAATGCATTGCGATTTGTATTTACGCTATTTAAAAATCGTTCATCGCGATTCCTATTCATCTTGATTTGTATTTACGCGTTTTTAAAACCCAATGTCACAATTCATGTTTTCGTAAGTTTAAAATAAAATTTCGCCATTCATATTCATGCATTTAAGAATCTAAAATTGCTATATATATTCACAGTATACATATTTACCGATTTTCGTGTTCATAAGTGATTTGAAAACTATGCTTGCGATTCATTCCAACAATCTAGAAACTATGCTTCGTGATTCCTATTTACGCCATTTAAAACTCAATTTTGTAATTTTTATTTTTGCTGTTTTCAAATACAATATCGCAATTCATATTCAAGTGATTTTGAAATCCAAAATAGCGATTCATAATCACATGATTTTTTTAAAATCTAATATCACACTTCATATTTACTCAATTTTAAAACCCAATCACAGATTCTTGTATGAAGTAAGTTTTTTTTAAAATTATTTATTATAAAGATGTGATATTCTTCATTAGTAGATAATTTAATTATAAATGCTGGTTCAAAAATTGTTTTTGCATATTTTTTTATAACATTCAAAGTTTTTTAAATGTGTTGTGCATTATTGTTGTGATTATTTTATCGAAAATAAACAAAAAAATATTATATAAAGTATAGTTCAATCGTTTATTCCTTGAAACCTAAATTGTTTCTTCTTATTTTATGATATTTAAAGTCAATTCTATCTGTGTGCACTGGTTGCTATTATTTGATCTAAAATGAATAAATAATTAATGAATGATAATCAGCCTACTTTTTGTCTTCATAGTCTATACATTTTTCCTTATTTTTACGTGATATTCAAAGTCATAAATCTTTTGTGCAGTTTTTATTATTATTTTATAATTAAAAAATTAATTAAAATTAAAATTAACTAAATTAAATTAAAAATTTAATTGATAATCTTCAGTAATTTACCTTTTTATTCTTTAAAATCTAAATTGTTTTTATTTACTATATTATGCCATAAAAAATTACTGTATATCCAGTTATATAAGTTGACTTTTCCAAACTCCCAAAATGTTAAGAAAATCTGAGGGGTGACTTATACGTCGGTAATAAAGTCGTACATTTGCTGATCGTGAAATATGTTATAAGCTATGAAATAGAGTTGAATAATTCTGTATCAGTTTACCACTTTAAAAACTATTTTTAATATGTTATACGCCATTAATTTTATTTTCTCTCATCATATTTTTCTTACATATAAAAGTTTTATTCTTTACAAACAGTACTTTAAATTTACTTAAAAAAATTTTAAAAAAAATTTATTTATAAGATAATTTATTCAAGAGTATTTCAAAAATATCACACAATAAAAACTTTTAAAACATATCATAAAGCTACAAATTTAAAAATTCGGAAACATCATCTGGTTTGTATTCCATGACTTTTTTTTTCTAAATTAACTTTCAACTCTAAAAATAAATCATCGTTTTTAGTGCCCTGGTTGCTAGCAGAGGTTTTGATGGTCTCTCCTAAGGGGTTTCTTCGACACAAAGCCTGTGGAAAAAATTCTGTACCTCCCAAAAGTGGCCATAAATAGAGGAGGTTTTTCCTGGATGTTTCGCTGTATGAAAATTAAAATAAACGAACGGCTTTCTAAAAACAAAAAGTGGGCCCACACGTTATGCCTATGTCTGTGACCAGTGGTGACCATTATTTTTACCCTATTTCGAAAGATTTCAACTTTTGCTTTTTTGTGATCCCTTACCCTATCCATTACTGATGTGGATGGTTCTGACTATTAATTGAGCCACTCAGAAGCCAATGCGGTTAAGTCCATTTTTTGATATTTTCTGATTTTTGGAAATTTTGATGAAATAAATAATAATCTTCTTAGTTACTAAAGGATTTACTCGTTAGTTACTTTTTTCTAGGTTAGACAGCAATTTTTTTAATAGCTTCTGAATATATTATATAATAATTTCAGAAGCCATTGTGAATAAGTCCACCTTTTATCAATATTTTTTTGCATAAACTTTGAAATAAAAATTAAATTATTCTTCTTCTTTCGATATTTGTTGGTAACACTGAAAAACAAGAAATTCATAGTAACCAGGGTTGCCAGACGTAGTACTTTTAATACTACGGTAGTATTTTTTTAACCAAAAAAAGGGGTATGGTATTTTTTGTAGTATTTTTTTAAAATGTGGTATTTTTTATTTTTTTAAAATTTTTTTTTCATTTCCTGAAACAAAGAAAAGTGCCACTTTAGTTTTGAAGTAAAAAACAATTTTTGAAATAATCCAACAGTTTATTTTCTATTAGTCACTGTATCTAGTGATGATTGAGAAAAATCAAAGTTCGTTTATACTAGAAGACATAAATTTCTTATCTTTTTCAACTGCCAAAAGGTATAAGTCCTAAAATTTTTAAGATGCTGCCATTATTTCAATAAATACTTACGTTTTTATTTACACATCCTGTACATATCTTGTTTTTTTGCAGAGTTTACACCTCGTAAAAAGAGTTTATATACTTTTCTAATTAAATTAATAAACCAGGAATTTTAAAAACTAATGTATCAAAAAACATTAATTTTCTCAATTGTTGTGTTTTGGACTTAACTGCATTGGCTTCTGAGCGACTCAATTGAATCTGTTTTTATACATTTATAATTTGTAATATACTTATGTTTTATTCAATTGTTTTTTTTTTCCTTAAAGATCAACGCATCAATATTGATGTTAAAAGTATTAGAATATGTCGACATTTTTGCAACAAAATTTGGCAAGGCTTTAGATTGTTTACAAAAGCAATTGAAGAATGTCCCAAAGAGCACTTAACTCCCCTGTCTTCAGAAGAGGTAAGTATTTTATAGTTAGAATTCAATCTGATTCTGTATAGTACATACAGAACAGTACATAATACAAAGATTTTTTTGCTTACAAAATTTATTTGATCTAATTTTTTGTGGTTTTTCACTAATGTAATTAAATTTTTTCTTACTATAAAAGGAAAGCTGGCTTTATAACTCACAATTAAATAATATTAAATTTAGTGCTTCATGTTTCAGGCATCTGGACACAATATATTTAACATTATTATTTATATTCCTCATTGTAGGAAGTGAATATATATGTTATTGAATAATAAAATGAGACAAATTTTAAGTTGATTAAAAAAGAGAAAATAAATATATTTTTTTAGATTTAAAGTGAATTACATAATGCGTATCATGTACTAAATTTCTATCACCACTGGAAATTCCCTCCATTCTCAAGTGATTCCTCCCTTTCCTTTTAATTATAATAGTCGTTATATTACTGTGCCAACAAAAAGAACACACATCTTACTTCATTACATCTATCGAAAATATATCTAAGAAGAAATATTAACTATCTGTTTGATGAAAAAATTAAATAATGATTAAAAGTCATCACAGAGTTGATTTTGTTTGTGAAGGATGAGATCTCTATTATATTTTATATAACCAGCATTGTATAGCCAACCCATTTTTGTCTTTATCAATGTTCTACTCCGTAGTCTTGTAATTGTGAACCTAACTCGTAAGACAAGAGAACTTCTGGATCAAGCATTAAGACAAAGCGATCTTTGTGCAGGACTTTTTGATTGAATTAACTTGCATTTGCATTACATAGATAGGAAAGCGACGAAAATTTCACCTAGTTAGCCCTACCGCCAGAGTATTTTCATCCATGATCAATATATCACTTGGATATTTTTATGTCAGAACTGTGGTCAGTGCCAGACAGGAACACAATTTGCATTGATCAGCCATCTCTGGGATTCAAACCTGGATCACTTCACTGGGTAGCGAGTGATCTATTCCTTCAGAGGATGCTATACTGTGGACGGAACTTTTCATCCCAAATTCTGTTTCACTTGTATTACTAATTTTTAATTTATAGTAGAGAAAAAGTTAGTTCAGCTAAACCTAGAACAAGCCAAGAAATTTCAATTACAGAGAAAAAAAATCAAAAATATAAAAGTGCAAACAAATTATTGAATGTAAACTTCCCCATTGCTTAAGTCCTAAGTTATTGTCTCATAATTTGTTTTAATTTTGATACTTAAAAATTTCTTTTCAGTATTTGGAACTTTATGGTTTACTCTAGGTTCACCGAGTACTCATTTTTCTATGATTTAAATTATTTATGGAAGTGAAAGAGAATTTGCGATGAAAAGTTTCTCCCATAGTATAGTGTCCTCCTGAGCCACCATGGCTTTAGGCCTGTTTGATTTTAAGTTCACTGATAGTACAACTTTTCCCAAAATTTTTAATTAAACGTTCAACTTAAAAACGAGTCTCATTTAAAATTTATTTTTTATTTAAATTGTTTTTAAACATAAATGATCATATTTCCTATATTTGTTTCTAGGTGCATAGCTTGAAAGAATCTGATATTGATCGTTGGATTCTGAGTCGTTTAGCTGGATTAGTTTATGTTGCCAATTCTAATTTTGAGTCCTATAATTTTCATGTTGTGGCAAGCGCAATAAGGCAGTTTTGGGTTCAAGGATTTTGTGATGTCTATATAGTAAGTAACTGGAAAAAATAATTATTTTAAATTGGATTGTTTTTATTGCTTATTTCAATAGAACTGTAACTGTTTCCTCATTTTTATGTCTTTATAGTTTATTATATAAATAGCAAGTATTTTATTGAGATGAAATTTGCCTAATAAATAAGATTTTCATATTAGGCAATCAACATTGGCATGTTTCTATTGTTTTTTTTTACACATTTTTTGAACTTATGTATATTAATGCAACAAAGGTTTACCAACTGTATCGCTTTAAAAATTTTAGAAATTTCCTTGCTTATTTTTACAATAAACCATTTGGTTTTAGATGTATATCGATATATTAGATGTATGTAAATTATATAGATATGGTGGTGTTAAATGTGTACAGATTATATATAGTGTTAGATGTATGTAGATGTGTTGTTCATCTATATATTTCGATTACAGAAAATGAAAATATTTTCATTTCTAATGTTTTGTAAATTTATTTTGAAAGGTGTTTATAACTTGCAGATTTTTTTGTAAAAAAATATTGTATAGGTTATCATGGAAAATAAAGAGTTTTCAAATTCGTAAATTGCCATTTTTTTTCTTTAAGTATTCTAATTTTTTAGTTTTCCGACCCTGTAGTCATTCTATTTTTTAATCATTTTAGTTAAAATTTTTCCTTAGCTTTTATTTTCATGTAAAATAACTAAACTGGTTGACATTTTTTCCCAATTTTTTTTTTCCTATCTAAAGCAGAAATTTTAGAATTATATTCCTTCTGCTATTTTAAAAAAAGTCAATTCAAAGCAGACCGTGTAAGCTTTTTATGCCAGATTTTGTTTTATGAAGAGATGTTACACATAACACTTTTTTAAAAAAATTGTTAGGGTTATAAGTGAAAAAATAATGATTTACGTAATTTTTTTAAATAAAAAATTCAATAGGCCCCTGTTTAATTATTTTTTATACTAATCATTTGAAATAACTCTCCATTTGTCAAGTTCATAAAAATTTTTTGAGTTATAAATGAAAAAATAGTGATTTATGTAATTTTTTTTAAAAAAATAAATAGACCCATGTTTAATTTTGTAACTAACTGATTGTGAATTTCGTTTTGAGTAAAAAGTGTTTAAATTTACTTAAAAAAACTGATGTAAGTAAAAAAAAAAATTTTTCTGTCCAAAAATGTCCTTTTAAACTAAATATTCATTTAAGTAATAATATGAATGTCTTTTCTATTCTAGGAATATGTGAAGTCAGTTTTACAAGAAAATGATGAGCGTCGCCTCTTCTTATGCCGTGTAATGCTGACTTGCATTGAGACATTTTTGAAGGTTATTTCCCCCATGATGCCCTTCTTATCTGAAGAACTTTATCAAAGATTAGCTGCAATTACTAGCATTAAGCCAAACTTCAGTGTCACAACAGCTTCCTATCCAAATTTGGATGAGGTAGAGTTGAGTTGTTTCAGCTCTTGTAGCATTAAAAAAATCTATTTTTTGTTTTCAAAATAAAGGTTTTTATTTAATTGTATTTTTTCTAATATTTTCTTTCAAATGCAGTTTGCAGGATGGCGAAATACTGTTTTGGAAGCAAATGTCCTGACAGTTATTGATTTGATAGAAGGATGCAGATCCCTGAAATCTCGACACGCAGTTACAAAAATGACTCCTGCTGGTCAGTGATGAATTTTTTTAAAATTAATTTGAATGATAATTCTTACTTTATGTAGAATTGTATAATTATTATTATGATAAAATTTATATTATTTTGTCAAACAAAAGGGTCTATAAATTCCACAGTTCACATTGCCACAGCGCCTGAAAATTGTAACGAAATTCAAAAGCAAAAAGTCATTATGTGACTGTTCCATAACATGCTGGCTCAGGGTAGGGAGCATTTGCCTTCCTATGAGGTGAACCGGGTTCGAATCCCAGCGATGGCTGGTCGATACGAATTCCACATCCGGCTTGCATCGACCACAGTGCTGACATAAAATATCCTCAGCGGCAGACAGATCATGGGTTAGAGTCCCCTTGTCATCCGACTAACCGTGGGAGATATTCATGGTTTCTTCTCCTTGTAACGCATCTGTAGGTTAGTTCCATCCAAAAGTCCTCCACAAAGGCAAATTTCTCCCGATACTTAATCCAAGAATTCCCTTGTCTTCTGGATTGGGTTCAAAATTACAAGGCTGTGGTGCGTAAACCCAAAAATCAGGTCAGCTGCTCAACGAGGGTTATAAAATGAAGTAAAATAACATGCTGGCTGATAGATCCATGGTCAGATATGTTTTTCCAATTCTAAGCATTAATGCTAGCTGAAATAATAAAAATCATTAAATAATTATATAAGTACACTTAATTTTATTTATTTTAAGTTAGTTTAATAATATTTTATAACTGATTTTGTAAATAAATACTTACATATAAAGATAATAATATTATTTTTAAATGTAAGTATTTATTAACAAAATCAGTTATTTAATTTCCTTTATTCACTGTTTGCAAATTATTTGCCTTTTTCCTACATATTGTTTTTTTTTATCATTCATTATTTTTTAATCTGCGTTCATAATTTATTTGTTGATGTCACCCAAGTTTTCTTAGTTATTTACGCATTTCACCTTTTTGTATTGATACTAAAAGTGTCTTTATGAAAATAATGGTAGGTTACACTTTAGCTTAAACTAATTGGATGTTTAATAATGTTAGCTATCTCTTTATATTTTAGAAAAAATTGTATTTCCTTGATTTTAGGGAGGTTGAACATTTTATTAATAAATTGTTATGTAATTGAAATTCTATCTCATTAAAATAAATTCTAAAAACCAAGTAATTGAATTGCATAACTCTTTCTCTGTAAAAATACGCACAGATTTCCATAATGGGTAACTTGGTACCTAATGGTTTACGGTATAGTTTTTTTTTTTTTTACAAAATTGTTCCTAGATATCTATTGTAGCTCTGTTTCTGTAAGTTTCAACTATTTCCAAAACAGAACCAAACATAATTCATCTTGCTTGTGGCTATGAATCATCATTCAAAAATCTGATTACTACCCAAATAGCTAGAACTATTAAATTTTAACTGAAGCTTTGTGTTATATGACTATCCTAGATGCAATTTCTTCTTGGTTTTTTTCAATGAGAATGTATCCTCAATATACAAGCGCAATAATTTTTTTTTTTGCCAGCCAAAATGTCGACCTTTTTCTGACTAACTACTATGCTCGAACATCAACAGGAGTTCTGTGGTTCAAATGTTTACTAAATTTTGTTCTCAAGATTTATTTCTTTATCATCAATAAAATTTTAACCGCTGACATAAATAAAAACAATCAAACCAAACTAGACATAAAACCAAAAATTAGCAAATTATAAAGTAGTGAAAACTACATTTTTAAATGAACTAAAAAGGAGACAATTATAAAATAATGAAAAACACGATATCAGGTGGACTAAAAAGGAGAAAATAATTCTATTTTATAATATTATATAAATAACTTTTTTTTAGATTCTAAAACAAAAATCTCATTCTGCATTATTTTCATTGTTTACTTCAAACATTTTCCAAATGCCTTTCAAAAGTAATGTACTCTACTTGTTTTATTTTAGGTGTGACAGAAATAAAATAATTTTTTTTAGGTCCACTTGAAAAATATTTATTTAAATTTTTTTTAAATTCTTTCTTTTTATTTTACCTTAATTCCCTTTGTTGTTTTCGATACTGAACAAAAGTCTCTTACTTTTAAATCTGAGACTTCATTATTTAATTTTAACTCCTTTATTTGAAATGTTGTTCTAATATTGACTATTTTAGTGGTGATTACAACAAATGAAGAAAATACCCTGAATGCATTGAGTCCTTTTGGCAGTTTCATTACTACTCTCGCCAAACTGGAATCTGTGACGTTTCATCTATCAAAAGAGGAATTCATTAGTCAGCCATCACAGGATACATGGGTGTGCCAAACATGTGATCATGGCATCACGCTTCTAATGGATATTGGGGTTTGTATTAGAATGTTTGAAACATTGAACTCATTTTAAGTTATTTAACAAGAACTGCGTACTAAAGTAAATGCCAAACATTTCTGAAAATTTAAAAATTTAATAACATAAATTTTTTTTTCTGTTCTGCTAAAGAAACCAGTTATTTTATTTTGCCCAAATTTTAAAATTAGTGTCAAAGTTGATCAACAGATGGAGCTAAAAAGTTTGCAACAGTGTTTTTCTGGTGCTTATCAGCCCATTTAAACAAAAATATTAATGACGGAGTCCTATGTTATATTTTTTCTTCTGGCAGCACCACATTGTTTATGCAAATTGTTGCTATTTTGACAATATTTACAGTTTTTTTTAGTTAACATCACCATCAGATGAGGAACTATTGAATTTAATTTCGAAAATCTATGACAAAAAATTTCTTTGTTTCATTAGTAAAACATGATTTGTTTATTGTTTAGATGGTTTCAGAATCATTATTAATACTAGTAGATTGTATTGCTTGAACATTCCCGTAATTGTATCATTCTCACTATTAATACTAAAATGATTAATTAATTACTAACTTTATTAAGTTTGTTGATTCTTAAGTGTGTCTTTTATCATATATTAATGTTTAATTATGTAATTTAATTCAATTTTCTTTTTTCATAAACTTATCAAACATTTTTAAACAAAGCTGAATGTGATTAAACAACAATTACAATTTGTTTATGGTTGCATCGTTTCTTTGTGTACTTTTTGTTATTGGTTTTCAAATGGATTTTTTATTAAGTTAAAAATGTATAATTTGTCAGATCTTTTGAATTTAAATCAGCATTGCTGTTTTACTTTTTAGGAAAAATTAGGTTTTTTAATGTAGGGTTTTTAATTTGCTACAAAGTCACCATTTATTAACTTTATAAAATTTCAAAGTTTTGTAAATATCATTAGATCAAAAGTTATTTAAAATATTGTCTAAAGAATAAATGTATGGTGTTATTAAGTCTAAGATATTTTTCTTGTTTTGTGAGTTTTTTTTTTTGTAACATCAATTTTTCTAGTTGATTTCACATATTTTTGTTTTTCTGTATATATTATTGTGAATTGTACGAAAATTTCCAGGACAAGTACTGTTCAGCTAGTAGAAGGCAGATATAAGTTTATTTTGTAGGGGAAAAAATGAGGTCATTACTCAGTTCAGGAGAGGGTTTAAATTATTCAGATGTTTAGATTTCCCTCGTATAAGTATGTTCATAGGCAAAATGTCAGGGAGACATGAAGGGACAAGCACTCCTTCAATAATTTTCCCTAACTTCAGAATTTTTTCTGGAAAAGTTTTAAAAAAAAAATTTAAATAACTGATAATTTTAGATAGTTTATAAATGTTTTAACCAAATAACATTATGATTATCAGTTTTGTTTAAGTGGTATTTTAAACACTATTTAACCTATTGTTTACAGCACTCAGCAGGGTGGAGGCTGTTATGTTAGTCGATATGTGGTATCAGCCATAAGCAAAAGATTAATAATAAAATTTTTTAAAATTGATTCAATAAGTTGATTCGTTGATTAATAGTAAAATTATTATAATGTTATTAAAATGTTGATTAATAGTTCATAATAAAATTTTGATTTATAATAAAAATTTTTAAATAATTTTTTTAAACAGTTTTCTTGCAATTCAAACTCAAAAATTTCAATGCAGCAAAATTTATGTATTATTTTTAGTTTATAATTGTAGTTAGTAGCTATTTAGTATATTTTAAACACAGTGCAATTTTAAATTGTATTTATTCTTTAGCATTGTCTAATAATTTTTAAAGACAGTTTTTCTTACTGTTTTTAAAAGTTTTTAGCTCCTTTTTAATTTATTTTGTGAACTAACATCCTGTTTTGAACTAATTAATATTCTGACTCAGATCAAATGTGAGGCAATTCATTATAAATTCCATTTTATGTCAAATATTGTATTTTTATTATTAACCAATTTTAAATGCACTGTACAATGTTTTGGCATGTTTCCATATAATGTGCTCTAAACTATTTTATTTGATTATCAAAAAACTTTCAAAGATTTGGCACTGGACTTGAAAGTAATGTATAAAAAATAAAAAAAGTGCCAGATTAATAGGCACAGTGAAATTGTTAGTTTTTTTAGATTCTAAGGGCATCTGATTGAGCTTAATTATAAATATGAACTAGGATGGATACAATTCTTTCAATATATTTATATCATGAAATACATGGTGTACGATCAATTTTAAAAACCAACTATATTTTAAAAGAAACATTATGTGCACCCCAAATATTTCTTTCATGCTATGCAATTGATTAGGTCTTATGTTCCCTTATAGTTTGAATTAAAGTTCATTTTTTTTCTATGTTTTTTTTCTTTCTTTTTCATGATTTTTCAAACTTTTAACATTATTGCATTAAAAAAAACTTTTCTTGATCAACAGGAAAAAGTGGACATTAAAAGTAATACTGTTGACAAATTGAGCAAGATCCGTAAAGAACTTGACAAGCTGAACAAAATGTTGTCTGACAGTGGCTACAAGAAAAAAGCTTCTCCCCACGTGAGAGAAAAAACAATGGCTAAAGTATGATGAAATTTTATTAAATTATATTTGTAATCACAGTGAAACCTCTGTTAAATGGACACTGATTGGACCGAAAAAATTGTCCTATTACGAGAGTTGTCTGGTACGAGAATAATGACTTTTTACATCGCAAATTGTTTTTAGAGATGTTGTAATGATATATAAATATTTAAATAATCTACAATAACTATTTATTTAAACTTTAAAAAATACTTTTTTCAATACAAAAAAAATATATATGAAAAAGTTTGATATTTATACATCATTTTAAATGTCACTAATAAGAAATAAAGTTTTTCTATTTAAACACACATTCAAATTAGTCATATGTCACTTCCTCAGATGGTTTACCCCCAGCCTAATACCTTCCAATCACTTGATAGGAAACATGGTGATACATTCTTGAAGATTCCCATGATGAAAAAAAAGAAGCAGCAATGCAAGCTTCCGGAGCCTATGGAGATCTTCATCACTCACTATTGATCATCTGTCAAATGTTTGAGTAAATGTATGAACACCTCAATGACTAGATTTCTGCTCTCTCTTTTTAACCCAGCTGTGTAAACTACAGTCTCCAAATCGATTAGAAGTCAAAAAGAATTTTCAGTGGGTACGACAAGGAATTGAGAGCATATAAGGTCTCATAGCCAGTATTGTTCGCATGAAAAGATCAAGAGATGCTGCTGTCTGAAATATTTCACAGGAGCAGCAACATTTTCTCTCCTTTCTTTGTAAAGACAAAGGAAAGTGACAAAATTCTTTAGTAGTGAAATAACTTAACAATATTTTTAATTGAGTATGAAGCAAAAATTTATGTGCTTTAAAAATGGTGGAAAATTGCATAGTTTTCCTTAGAGTTTAAAGTGGAAATTATTTTCTTCTTCAAATTCTTAAGCATTGATGAAGGGGTGAAAAATTGCGTTTCAGAGCATAAATGACTGTCCGCTTCAGGTTACGGAAGCGTCCGCCTTATTGAGAAGTTACACAAGGGTTTATTCATAGAAGATTTACAGAGAATTGAAAACATGTCCGTAATGAGAGGCATCCTTTTTGTAGGAGTGTCCATAACATGGGGTTTCACTGTATCTTGAAACTTGATTTTTTGTAAATGGTTTTACTCCTTTGATAGTCAGATACATAGAAAGTCACATTTTGATCTGTATTTTTTTCCACATTGAAAAATTAGCCAAATTTTATCACTTTCTATATTTTGCCATTCAACGTATTGATCATTTTCTATAGTTGTTAGAGGATCAAAGGAGGTATAGTACTTTCTCTTAATAATTAAAAATTTTGAATTTTTTCTCTATGTTACAACTTGTGATACTTCAAAAATTTTCTTAAAGCTGTTTTAATCCATTTCTGGCCAAAGGTGCAGAAATTTTTTTTTTATTAACACTGCGACATATATTTTTCACTAATTTTATTTATTTTATTGTTGTTATTGTGAAGGGTTCTGAAGACATCTATGAAACGTTAGTAATTCAATTGGAGTTAGCACTTTCTGTTGAGAAACTTTACTAGTTCCTTAATTTGAAATGTATAATTATTCCATTTAAGATTAACCATATGTCTTTATGATCTATTAAAGATGCAAGTTCTATAAATAATGAAGGGCAAAGCCTCTAAATAATATAAATGATTTATTCAATGAATTGCTCATTAGTGCATAGATGCACAATTTTATTTTTAAATAAAATGTCATTTTTCGAGCACGAAATTTTTTTTAAATGTAATGTAAATGTAATTTAAATAAATGTAATTTAAATAAATGAAGCTTATTTCAATGAGAATGACAGCACATTTTATACAATTAGTATGCTTGGCTTTAAATAGGTGGGGGGGGGTTGCAACTCAATCAATTTTACTTCACAAAATAGATCAAAGTTTACTAACTTGGGCCATCATAGAACCAATATTTATAAATCTTGATCAAGTAAAGGAAGAAATAGGTATATGGTTATCAATCAGAGTATTTTGCCCAAACAGATTTTGTGTTGAATCGTCAGATATGCGCTAAATATTTTATAACTATTGCTCAATCTATATAGGTTTTTCCAATTCAGCTTACATTTTTTCAGCCTTAATTTATTCTAAGTAGGTATATATAATTTTTCTGAATTATTCAGATCTATCATGACAAAATGTAGACAGCCCAATCTCGGTCCCTTGTTATATGTTCTCATGGGACTTTTGTTAAAACCATTTTGAGTTCTATTAAATAAGGATAAATGGGGTCATATAGGTAGCCTTGCATATATTGATGGACAGAAATCTTATCTTGTGTTACTGTGAATGGCCAAAATGAGTGATTGTTGACTTCCACCGGTGAATGTTGACAATCGCTTTGGTAAATGTCCAAAATATATACTAGGTCTAGTTAAGCGCCACTGCCCGGTATACATTTGCCTTGTATGCCCTACATCAATGTTCTTTTTTTTAGTTTCAGTGCCACTGCCCATTATGCATTTAACCGGTACTCCGAACAGTGATGTTTCTCCTAATCAATCATTCCTCAGCAGATATTAAAATATAGAACAAATATAATAATATCAACGAATGAATAAATATCAAATCGGATATAGCAAATATTTTGGACATTCACCATAGCGACCATATGATTCTTGACGTTCTCTTGATTTCGGCCATTCACGTTAACACGTATAATATATGCATTTGTCAGCTCCTTTGAAAATAACACTTAAAACAACAACAACAAAAACACATCATCTTAGCGCATTATATACTGAGATCTGTTATCACCTTCTCTATCACTCCCTACCTAACAGATGAATGGGGACATTTAGTAGTTACTCGAGTGTCTCTTAAAATATCCTGGTGACTATGTGATTGTTGACATTCACCAGTGAAAATCAGCATTCTCCTGATTTTGGTTATTCACAGTAACATGTGCCCCAAATGTAGGCCAACGCACGACTAGAACATCTTCTCCACTTCGTGGAGCTTTTGTACAAGGACTTTTTAACCACACCTCCTATTGTTTATGAATTTTTTGAGGATTCATGACCTCATGGATAAGGCCTAGCTTGCAGCTAGATCTTAAACAATCGGTCACAACACAACAATAATAAAATAATCAACATCTTATAATGCATGAAAAAATTGGAGTCAATATTTTACAATCATATTTATTAAATAATTTCTCTGCTAAAGCTCATAAGGATGCTAATATGTAATCTTTAATATTGGCTTATAATCTTTAAATTTTTTTTTTTGGATCTCTGATATATTTTCTCTAATATGTTTATCATTTTAGAAAGCTTCATTGGAAAGCGAGCTTCAGAGACTTTCAACTTTTTATGGTAAGAGTGAGACAGAGAAAAAGAAGGATTCTTCATTCTCTTGAAACAATGTTGCACCATTGTTGAAACTTTCATGTAAAATATCATTGTTGTAACTTTGCTCGTGTGTTACAAATTAGTTGTGCAAAATGATGTCTAGTCAGAAAGATGCATCTACGATATCATTCCTTTACAGAGCATCTACAGAACATTATTTTGAAAGCAGCCTGAAACATAACTTTTAATTTTTTTTCATATATTAACAGAATTCGTATAATTCTGTCATGCTATTTTAGTTAAATATACGATGTTCTGTAAGGATCGTCCTAAATGCATATTTTTACAATTCTTGTCAAAAATGAAGAAAAAAAAAGTAAATTCTGAATTTCAGGAGTAGCAACTCTTACCAAGCCAAAGAACAGAAATCTGATCAATTAATGGTAATCAAAAATGTTGGCAATAATGGAAAACACTAAAAAAATGTAATAATATATCCAATGATCTACAATACAAAGTATACGATGGCTGCATTTGATTTCTTGTCAAAAATAAAAATAATAAAATCAAACCTATTGAAAATTCCAAACTGAGGCAAGGGGATAAATAAGGGTATCAAAACCAATTGAATTTTTATTTGAAAAGCCTTATTTATTGGTTTGACTATTAAAAATCAAATTAGCTCTAAATTATCATTGTTATTTATATATGTAGATTTTGTTGTTATGTATGTAGATATGTAGATTTTGTTGTTATATATGTAAATATGTAGATTTTGTTTTGTGTATCTTGGGGGTTAATTAACGCATTTCGATAAAATAAATTTTTAAATATAGATTCGAGCATTTATTAGATATCTAGTTTTAAAATAGTAATAAATGTTTAACTTGAATTAGTAAAAATTATATATTAAAAGTAATTTTAGACATATTTTTATTATATTAAACGTAATGATAAACATATTATAAATCAGGTACCTGCATTTATAATTTTTTTTTCTGATGGTTGTAATATATTTATGAATTTATTCATGATGCCACTTTCATATTTTACAGTGCATAACCATTAATAGTTGTTGTTTACATTTTAACACCCTTGTTAATGCATATATATCGTTGGTAATTAGAAAAAAAAAATTTTGTACACATTTTTAGATGTTCTACCGATATTATTCGTATGTACCGTAAGAGGGTCAGTAAATGTTGATTCCATGTCTCCGAGATACCCTAGTTACTTTTTCTCTTTTTACTTTAATTCTTTCCTTTTTTATTTTGCTTTTATTGGACTTGAGTTTTAATACTCTTTGTTTTTACTACATTACGTTTGGTAGATTTAAGAAGCTTCTGAGCCATTAAATTCTACATTCTATTTATTCCGTTTTGCACTTCGAATCAGAATTAGTTAATCATGTCAGTGTTCTTGATTATTCTATAAACAACTTACAACACATAAAATGATTTATTTTACAGTTCTATTTACAAAAATATAAAATAATAGCTTACATCAGTAAAACTCGAAACACTCGAAGATATAAAATGGAGTTAGTATGAATATATTAATGCTAAAAAATAAATAACTCAAAGCCAATTTGTTTCTTCGCCACGAAAAAGAAGGAACAAGCTCTTAAGAAAATTACCATAGCCACTTAATTTTATAAACTAGATCAAAGTTAAAAATTAAGCAGATGATAATCATCAACGCTATTCTAAATATAGGCAACCAGGAATAGGCAACCTTGAATCTTCATTAAAGTTAAAAAATTAAACATTGATTTCATAAATAATTCGGTTTCATTAAATTTTATCCATATAAACAAGATTTCCCGGTATTCAATCAAGTGAGACGACTGTAGTTGATTTCCCATGTTGTAAATGAATGTCGCATATGAGTTGTTTTTCATTAATTTAAGATATTTTTATGAAGTAAGTGATCAAAGATTTTAGGTGAAGTAATCTTAAAAGTTTTTTTTATTATTAGCATTGTAATTGTTCCGTGAAATGTTTAAATGAAATATGAAATCAATGGTGCTCTTATCAAATTTAGTGAATAATAACTTATTATTTAATATGATTTGAATATTTATTTTTCCTTGTAATTATTATTTCTTGAGAAATTGTTTGTTCTGGCATTTTTTTTTTTCAAATTTTTAGCTAGTAGCTTACCTGCTAAAACTTTTTTCTCATATCTTAAAATATCTCATATAAAAAATTTATATATATTCTTTTAAAAGGACGGTAAATTAAATATAATTTTTCTCGGAGTCTAATTTCAAATTTTATTACTTTTCTCTTTATAAATTAAATAATTTATAAACTTATTGAACTAAAAACTGTAAACAAATTTAACTTTTTGATAAAGTTTAATAAAAAAACGAAAGCATGCTCAAGAATGCATTTTTTAAAAAACAGTGCTTCCACATATAGTATTAGGAGATGTTTGAAATGTAAAAATACATTGATCCATTTAAATATATTTTGTCCTGTAATTCTTTTTGTATAAATGTACAAAATGAGAGACATACAATTAGAAACATGTTAGACTTTGCTCTTTAAGATGTAGGTTTTAAAACAAAAAAAAAAAAAAAGAAATTAATAATTTATTTTATTTAAATTTTCCTCTTCATTATTTATCCTGTGAATCGTTATGCTCAAAAAATGGCCGACAATTTGGAAAATTAGTAGATGGAAAAAAAAAAAAAAAAGGAAAGTGATAAAACGCTGCTTTTTGCTTGGGTAAAGAGAAAATTATTCTCACAAAGTTTAAATTAGTTATAAAGTATGTCATTAGATAGCGCTGTTTAACGTGAAAGATTGTAAAACAATGTTTTTACTATGAACAGAGGTTTATGCAAATATTTCAGTTGGAATGGTCTGACATGCAACAAAAACATCATTTTATAGTTTTCTGGTTAACAGCGCTCTCTGTTGAAGAATTTTGTTACCAATTTTGAAGCTTGAAAGTGAGAGTCAGTATTTGGTTACCTAAGCATAACATATGATTCTTTCCACGTGCGTTTTTGTTTCTTTTTATTCAATCTCGGTCATTTTTTGGATATATGGTATTTACTTGGTAACTTGGATACAAATATATTTTTTAAGAATGAATTTATATTTTTATAACTCATCATCCCTATAAAATGAATTTCTATTTAATTTTGTGCCTGAATTGATGATGCGTAAATATTTTGTACTTTTGAAATGGTACCTATAGTTTTAGGGAATACATTCGTGACTTTTTAGGATTTATTAGTTAGGGTAACTGCATAAGAATAGTTAAGAAATCTTTATCCGAAAAAAATAGTTAGATTTTTTATCACCTTTACATGTTTTTCACAAATCTTATTTTTTTATTTTATTGATGGTGCTTAATTAGTGCTATTTACTTTTGGTCATTGGTTCTTAAAAACTTTATTATGCAATACGCATTAAGTGAAATTTTCAGTGAGTGGCCCAAACTTTACACTGTTCTGATTTATGTGTAAAGACAACGATTTTTGAATTTTTGTCAGCACCCCATATTTTGAGAGTCAAAAATCTAAATATAGTTTGTCTAAAGTAAGAACTCCCCTCCATTTTTCTGGATCCGTGGCTCTGACTATGGTAACGAGGTATAACGTGAGGTGGGGTCACTGTTTAGGACAGGTTTTGGAACGGATCGGCGGGAGAAAGAAATTCTTTTCCCTCGGTTCATTGTGAAGAGATGTGTCCCTAAAGTGAAGAGAAATGCGTTATTCTTGTTTCCATAGCAGCAGAAAGCCCCATATTTTGTGGCGGGGGGAGTTCTTACCATAGACAAACTATATGTGGTACATCCTGCAAAAAAATTTGAACACTAAATCAAAAGTTGTTATAATGTTCCTTTTTTATTTTACTCTCTGTACTTAGCTGCAAATAACTGTTAAAAAAATAAATTAAATTTTTTGCTTTTCAAATCATACAAATTCAATTTTATGAGTATATTATATATTATATTTATCATAAAATTAAAATGATTGATATTTTATTTAAAAATCTTTTAATTGAATTTAAACAATTTAATTTCAGAATTATTTTTAATCATTTATTATTTTTTTTTGCGTAAAATAATTGGTTGTATGTTATAATAATCATATATTAGTTTTATTACATTGATAAATTTGAGAGGATTTATGATTAGTACCCATATTTTAAGTTTTATAAATTGTGTTTTGCTATAAATTAGTCATTATTGAGTACTATAATTTATTATATTGATTTTAGCCATTATTCAATTGCAAATTAAGTGGTAAATGTTTTGTTGTTTGATGTTATATTTTTGAAGATAAAATTCCTAAATTATTATATGTCTAATTTTGATTTCTTTAACAAGTGTTTACATTTGGTAAAAAAATTTAACTGATGAAGTAAAAAATTAATTTTATCTAACAACTTTTTTTTTTCTATATACTTTCAAGACATTGCATTATGCATGTATTATGCTTTCAAGAATCTTAAAATATTAAGAATGCAAAATAGCCATTGTTTCCAGTAATTAAATGTGTTGTGTATAATGTTGTTGAATTCAGATCAAAATTTTTACCTGCTGTTACCATCAAGCTGTGATTTACATCAGTATGTATCCTGATATGTTGTAGATTATTTATCTTGTACATAATATAGTTGTTGTGTAATTATGTATTAATGAAGAAATTCACATTTGAGTAAAAATAAAGAAGATATTAGTAACTCTGTTTTTCTTTCCATACAATAAAAAAATACATTTACATTTTAAGCCAATTTGTGTGTAAAATTTTATAATTAAATATTGACTGTAATTTTAACGGTGGCAGTTATGACATCGATGAGTTATTTTTTTATCCTAGACACAGCTTGAAATGCGCGTTTAAGAATATTTACACAGCTCGAAATGAGTGTTTAAGAAAATAGACACAGTTTCTTAAACACGCATTTCAAGCTATGCCTTGAATAAAAAGCACGCCGACGATGTATTTCTTTTGGTTTCAACTAACTTCAGCTTTAATTGGAGATTTTTTTTGCAGGCAGGGATGCCTTAATCACTTAGTTTATAATCCCTAGTTACCGCGGATATGCATACTTCGCAATTATTATTATCCTGACATAACTCGGGGCTTACTATAAACTAGGAGGCTCCGCCCCCTGCTCGCCAACCCCCGAGAATCGCTACGCAATCCTATGTGGTTCACGCCGTGAACCATGGCTCGCTGCGCTCGCTCGCCAATGAACACAATGTTCTAGCACAAAGACATAATATATTATCATCAAAGACATAGTATTTTATCATCAAAGACACAGTATTGTACTTATGTAGAAGAATTCTACCCATGTTCTTATTGGCTTTTAAAAAAGTATATTAGCTATTTAGATTGTACATGGTGAAAAAATCAAAACATTAGCTAAATAAGAAACATATTAGCAAAATAAATTATCAGATATTGCTTCACTAATATTCTGCATTTTAAAGCGTGAAAATTCAATGCATAAATAAACGCGAAATATAAAAAAAATTCAATGCATTCAATACAAACACTTAGACGTTTAAGTAGCTCCCAGTAGAGAAATATCAATTCAACAGCGGCCTTTTAAAGCATTCTCACTTCAATTAATTAATTCCTAATTGAGTTTAAATTAAATATTGTCATTTTTTTAGTGCATGAATCTGAATTGAACAACCTGATAATGCTCACTCTGGTTATTGTTATCTCGTTGCTCACTACGTGCTCTTGCGCGCCGAATCCAATCAATTAAAAATGAAAACTGTTGCCAGCGCGAGAAAAGAAATATCATCGGTTTTATTGATACATACATACGTACGTATTAGCGTTTTATATAATAAATATTGTCTGTAGCCAGCCTTAGAAAATATTGTGCTATGATTGAATTTTGTTTGAGATTTTTGACCATAAATAACAGGGTTCGTATGTAGCAGATTTTTGTCGAAGTGCAAACTTTTGCAAATTTCAGATTTTGAGTCATAGTGACTCAAGGGAGAGAGCGTTCACCTCCCAATGAGGTAAACCAGGCTCGAATCCCAGCGGTGGCTGGTTGATATGAATTCAGTTTCCGACTCGTACCAGCGACCGAGCTGACGTAAAATAACCTGACGAATCATTAGTTAGAATTCTCTGGCCTTCGACATAACAGCGGGAGGCTTTCGTGGTTTTCCTCTCTATATAACGTGCACGCCGATTAGTTCCATCAAAAAGTCCTCTACGCAGACTAGTTTAGCCTTGGGCTTGATCCATGATCCTTTGTCTTCTGGGATGGGTTCGAAATTACAAGGGTATGGTGTTAAACATTGATAGTCGTTGACTCAGAATTGGGTCAGCTGTACATCGTTAATTGTAAAATATAAATTGAATTTTCAAATTTTATTCTAACATTAAATTTGCAACTGCGATTGTAGATTGCCCAGTGCTCAAATAAATATAAATAATAATAAATAAACGAAACACCTTGGACAATGTTTGATTTAATGATCGGATTTTCAAATAACTAGGATTCAATCTCAATGGTTCGAGAGGGTGATCTCAAAAATGCTAATTAATTTGTGCAGACGATATTTTAAGTCATGAAATGGGACACAAAAACTACTTTCTTTAAATAAACGCACCTTTTCTTCGAAGGATTATGATTTCCAACACCTAAAATATAAAGGTAGCAGCAATCGTAAGGTATATAAATTTTTACACCACTTTTAAATAAAGTAATTTTATATGGAAAATTGCAAACTTTGAACGAAATTGGCCGCACAATTCCTTAGAAATCGAATTTTAAATATACGAATTCTTCAGTGGTGGAATATTTCAAGCGACATCTAAATAACGATTTAAGGTAATCTTAATTTGTTTAATTTTGCCCTCACTTGCATGTAGTTGATTGTTGTAGTGGCGGACAAAATTATTCTAAATTAAATTTATTAAATCAATAATATAATATGATAAATCATAAAACTTGCTATCACTCTAATTATTTAAATAAATATGTTCTGATAACAGGTTGGCAGCTGTGTAAATTTATTGTTACTTGTTGCCGTCGGTGGCTTTATGTCATTAGAATAACAATTTTCTCTCCGATGTCACCCTTTCAGGTGCCATCAACAGTCACTACTCTAATATTAAATTTTTTTATACCTTAATTATTTAGTAACTATATTATTCTAAGAATTTTAAAAATTTTGAAGAAAAAAACACGTTTTTATGTATTTTAAAATGATTTAGTGGTTATATTAGTTCAAACAGCATTTTAAAGTACTCGGAGTGCCAAGGGTCAAAGCAAAACATGTTTTTATGAGTTCATTCTGGCAAAACGAAGATCATTTGTATTTAGAATCATTCAGCATGATACTGTTGTACGAAGCTTATTTACAATAATCAAAATTTACCACAATTAAGCAATTTTCTCTGGTACATCTTATCGGGTGGCCATAAAACCATAATTTCACTGTATCTATCAAACGCTTCAAATGTTAAAAAATGCTTTTATTTTGTTATGAGCATTGATCTAAGAAATTTTGATTTATCTATGCGCATTGGTGCTATGTGCATATATCGATCTAATTTTACGTTTGTAATGAAGCAGTTTAAATATTTTTTACATTAAAATGGTAGCTAAAAGGATAAATTTTTTAATCACTTTAAACATTGTTTAAAATTAATATAATTAACACCATGCACATATTGGGTTAATATCTAACCTGAGTAAGTTTGGTCTCATAGGGTCGAACCAAAAGTCGATAATTTGGTTGAATTCTGTTTTAAACTGTGTTACTTTTCCTTCGAGCGTTGACCTTCTCACCAATGAAAAATAACACTTGAAGGTCGTTGTGAACTTTTTTTTTTTAAATGAAAATTCACCCAAGGCTGTCTCTGTTGTGCATTTCCGAGTTGACAATTTTTTTTTTTTATCGAATAAAAGCTTTTGGGTAATTTTAGTAAACATAAACTGTTGTGCTCAAATATTTTTTCCCCAACATCTGGAAAAAATATAAATCGTAACTTTTATTGCTGCCACAGTAAAAATATTTTATTTTATAACCGTCGTTAAGCAGCCGATCCAATTTTGAGTTCACAACTACCAATGTTCAACTCCGTGGACTTGTCATTTTGTACCCAATTCAGAAGACAAGCTAACTCCTGGGTCATGTATTGGTAGAAACCCGTATTTGCGGAACTAGCTTTTTGATGGAACTAACCAGCATTTGCGTTACATGGAGAGGAAAACCTCCCACGGTTAGTCTGTCTGCAAGAGACTCGTATCTACCAGCCATTCCTGGGATTTGAACCCGGTCCGCCTTATTGGGAGACGTGTGGTTCCTCTGCTCGGGTGCAACAAAATTTAGTACTTATCCGTAAAAAATGCTTATGTGTTATTATCTAGATCTGAGTACCAGAAATGAGAAGGGCTTTAGCGCATTCATCTATTTGGGATATAATAATAATTTGGTTAAGCACATGTGACTTGGGTAAGCAAATTACGAATCACTGATTAGTGAAAATATGATTTGCTTGACTGAAAATAACGAATGAGGAGGAAATGATCTCGATATCCTCAGGGGTTTAATCCCAAGCTTCAAATGGTGCACAGGGAGATGTCTCAACCAAATTAAAATTTTCCTGGAATAACATACAGAATAACATAAGTTCCCAGAATAATGCAGGTATTTACAAGATTACAGCTACTTGCTGAAGCGTTTTGATCTGATAAAAATAACGCAGTTGCCGGACTGCATTTAATGTTGTCTTCAATTAAATCGAAGTCAAAAATCTTTTTATCTTTGCACTTCTCACAGTTAATTGCATCTTTAAGAAAAGCTGAGCAATTTGGTCCTTGATGCGATCAACTTTGAGATCTTTCCTTGAATCTTTTGTTTTCATAAACCTGGGAGCCCCAGTAATCCTTCTTAAACATTTGTCTGAGCCACCTCTAGTACCTCCTAGAAAAGAGAATGCTTCAGAGCGGGTTACCATGAACAAGAAATTTAACCCTTTAATAGTTCAAACGTAATGACATCTTTTATAATTACCACTGCTGCGCAGCTTAGTAGCTCGAAAGTAGTGACATCTTTCTTATTTATCATCCACTGCTCAGTTTAGATCATTCAGATTTATAAAAATCAATAGCAGCACAGTTATCACAAAACAATTCACAGCTTGGTATGTCCAATTTGAGTTTTTTTTATCAGTTAGCACATTTTTTAACCACACTAACTCCTTGGCTGACTCTAATAAAGAAATACACTCAGCCTCCATGGTAGAAATTGAAACCCTTTTCTGTTTAAAAGTTTTCCACAAGATAGGAATATCACCTGCATATACAATAGTTCCTCCTATTGACACTCTGTCCTCTCTGCTTGATGCATGGTCATCATCAGTGTAGCACTTTATTGACAAATCTGAGATTTTTGACAAATCTAGATTTTCAGTTGTATATTGCAGGTACTCTAATAGTTTCAGTAGAGCTTGCCTGCATTTGATACCAGGATTTTCTTGATACTGTGATAAAATGTTAACAGCATAAGATATTTCAGGTCTTGTCCTACTTGCCATAAAAGATACAAATCCAAGAACACTTCGGTATGGAATATTTTCCATTTCAGCTTTCTCTATTTCTGTTTGTGGGCAATCCTGCATCGACAAATTTGATCCTTTAGCTAATGGCAATGAAACTATGGGTCTGTTGTACCTTATACCACTTGCTAAAAGGCTTCTCTATATATTCTTTCTGGTGGATTACTAAATGACCATTAATTTTTTCAAATTCTATACCTAAAAGTTGCCTTGTTTCTCCCAAAATCATCCAAATCTTACTCTTGCTTACTCCAAAAATAAAAAGCAACGCAAGATAATATCAGAAAAACCTAAATGTAATATTATATAGCGTTAAAACTAATGCAAAATAATATTACGGCGAACGCTAGATAAAATTAGTTTGCATAGAATCTAATATTATATAATGCAGAGCAAACAGCGACCTCTTGTATGAACATTATAAGTTGTGCAAGATAACGTTAGATTTTGCCGATTTTATGGTTTTATCTAATAATAGGTGTTACTTGGATTAACTGACACATTTTCAGCTTTAAATTGTTTGAATTTATCTTTACAAGGTAAAAAAATTACATTGTTTCATGTGCATGATAAAGTAAACGCTGCCATCGCAAAATTAAATTTATGGCAAAGAAGAGTTAGTAATGGAGAAATAGATTCGTTTCCCTCTCTTCGTGAGATAATAACAAGTTCCGCCACTACAGTTGATGCTGATACTCTGAAGTGCATAACACAGCATTTGGAGAGTTTGCAGATGAACTTGAAAAGCTATTTTCCTGATTTAAAGAAATATATTGAATGGATTCGTTTAATATTAATTCAACATCCATGCCAGAAGGATTGTCGCAGGCGGAAGAAGAGCAATTATTGGAATTGGCTTCAGACGGATTCTTGAAAAATAAACATGAGGAGTGTACTTAAACATCATTCTGGCTGCAAATGTAAAATATGTATCAAGTCTTACCAGAAAGAGTTGTGAAATATATTTTGCCTTTTCCAACTTCATATTTATGTGAACTCGCTGTTTCAGCATTCGTGGACATTAAGTAAAAAAAAAAAAATTATTGGATGTGGAATCGCATCTCAGACTAAAATTGACCACAAGAGAAGTGAATTATGATGAACTGTTATCACAGCAAAAACAATATCATCCTTCTCACTGATGCAAATAAAATTATTAACAAAACTTTGTACCAAAAAATAAAAATTAACATATTTTTAAAAAAAAATACATTCATTTTTTTATTAGTGACATACAGCGTTACGAAAAATTTAGAAAGGGTACACAAAAGTCATACGTTAGGGAAACACTGTTATAGGCTAATATACAACAAGGCAGAAAAGCGCAAGAACTTGTAAAAATGTCATTTCATTGTGGTTTGTTTTCGTAAAAGAGTTTTTAAATATCAAGATTTTATGAATAGTCATACATCCATAATATTCACGCGTACTTATTTTTTTTTCTTTTTAACGAAACTAAAGTAAATATTCATGAATAGTTTAATATTTACGAGTTGTAAGAGCTTATTTCATTTCTCTCTAAAATAATTAAATAGTTTTTCTAACACTTTTTTTCCGTTTACTTTTTATTTTCAACTTTGAGATGCTTTTCACAGCTTAGAAAACGCAATCGAATACGTTTGTAACACAGAGTGGGAAATGTAATCTTTGTATAAAACTATAATTAGTATTTTCTTTATCTACCACTTAAGGCAATCAAATA
Source organism: Parasteatoda tepidariorum (assembly GCF_982258835.1). Taxonomy (NCBI): domain Eukaryota; kingdom Metazoa; phylum Arthropoda; class Arachnida; order Araneae; family Theridiidae; genus Parasteatoda; species Parasteatoda tepidariorum. Next base: position 5,900,444 of record NC_141758.1, on the reverse strand, counting down.
AATTTATAATCATTATTTAATAACAATTTTGTGGAGGAGAAAGCCCTCAAAATCCTTATTTAAAATATTTACGAAGTGTTGATAACGAAGATGAACTATAATTATAAGGTACATATAGAATTCTTCATATTAAGGTCTCTTAGAGGGAATTTATGGCACTTTTTTCTCACTAGAAAGGGTAACTATTCTTCATTATTAAGGCCTTTACATTTTTGGGCTCATAGAGGATTTTTGCGGCACTTTTTTTCTGGCAAGACAGGGAGAACTAATTTTAGAAAAACCCACTCATGTTATGTTAGCCAAATCCACAAAAAATATGATTCTTCTGGAACTAGTCGGCCGATTTTGCTATGTAAAATCACGTTTTTGAAAATGACGTAAAAAATTATACATTCAAAATCGAAATTTTTTAGTTCATTATTAAATAAAAAAATAAATAATAATAAATATTTACTAAAAGCTATATTGTATCTTTGGAAAAAACGAATTTATAACTCCGTGTGAAAAGTTTTCGACTCGTTTAACAAGTCCTCGAGATATAGCAAAATTTGCAGAAAGTAAAATAAACATTAAGGGGTCCAAACTTTCGACCGATCTCTGATCAAACTATTGATGGAACTATATTTCCAATCTACCCCCCTTTAATTTGGGTTAAGAAATTCGAATCCATCGAAAAAAAAGGTATATTTATACAGAGAAAGTGCGTTTTTTTGTCTGATTTCATATCTTAAAATGTTTTCTGCAGCTATTAATTAGCATATTTGAGGTTACCCCTTTGAATATTAAGATTAAGTCCTAGAAGGTGAAGATCCGATCATTAGATCAAAAGTTATTAAGGGTGGTCAGTTTTTTTAATTTTGTGCACTGTACAATATATGTATACAATTATATGTTTAAACACAATAATTTGTTATATGAAATTTTAGGAAAGAAATTATGTTTCAGATTGAAATTCTTGTTTGTGGGAATTTTTTTGAGTTTTAAGGGTTACCAAATTTCAAGCATACATTTCATAAACAATTTATCTATTATATATAATTCTTTTACGTGGCTCCCAAATTTCGGCTGTATTTCTTTTCCGCCGGTGGCAACGTTTGCTTTGTTTTGAAAACACCAAAGCATTCTGCCTTTTAATGATGTGTTTCTGATCTAATATATATAATTCTCTTACGTGGCTCCCAAATTTTGGCAGAAGTACTTTGTACAACTAAATAGGATTCCTTTCACAACAGTTAAATATTTACTTTATTTTCTTCATTCATAGAGAAAACAGACGGCTAAGAATTCTGTTAGGTTAAAAAACATTTCGCTAAAAAAATATCGAATTCTAAAAGAAATAAAAATAAACAACTTAAAAAATAAAAATGCTGTTGCCAGCCATAGAATTTTTTGAAGGTTAACTTAGCAACATAAATCAAAATGACATAGAAGCGCAACTAGATCAAAATTATGATACCTGAGCGCTTGACGTAACAAATCCTTCAATTCTAAAAGTGTTGTATTGCCAAATGCCCAAATTAGCAATTGTGTTCTTAAAGAAATTCTATAAAAAGTTTTAAATAAACAACCTACTTCTACAACTGCTTCTTGAAGAACTTGGCTCATTAATTAAAAATATTGTTTTAATTTTACAGTACTAACTTTACTTCCACTTTCATTATTGCTATGACCCTCTTTCATTACATTTTACAACTTCATGCTAAATTTGAGGACTTTAAGTTGTTTTGTGGTTGAATACTGACATTTAGAAATGTGTACATAAAAAAAAAATAATAATTAGAGGTTAAGAGTTGCCTCAGAAAAATTTGAATTGTTGACATTGAACTTAACAATGGAAACAATCGTTTTTGTGAAAAATTGAATTGTATTGTTGACATCAAAACTAAAAATATTGTGTTTCAACTTAACAATACTACCTTAATTTATACTTTAGAATTGCCTCGGAGAGATTTGAATTGTTAGCAATGACTTAAGCAAAAAGTTTTATTTTAACTGACAAATACTATATTATAATTTTAACTTTTTCTATGACTATACTCATTTTCTTACTCTTTTCTTTGTTTTTTATACATTTTATTTTTTTGTGATAAAATAAAAAACTTATAGTTGTTCTGCTTCTGAACACTGATGAAAACACAAAATGATGGGCTTTTTCAACAATCAAAAATATATACATTTATTTTACAAATTCCATATTATTAAGGTGGCGCCCTTCAGAGAATTAAAAATACAAAATTATCTTCATCAAAGCCGATGCTTTACATCCGGCGTTCAGTGGCAGACTACTATTTCATATTGTTTTACAACACATGGCTTTAGCCCTCTGGTGGGAAAGACTTTAAAACAAAACTTACAACAGTTATTTTTCTCAGCAACTGAAATTTAGAATAGTGTGATTAAGAAAAATATGTGAACTGTTTGCAATTTTAAATTAATATTGAAATGTACAGGTTTAGAATTTTCTACAGTGAAAAGTTTTTGGAACTTCAGTATTCAAAAAAGTATACAAAAACTAGACGTTAAGAACGTATCCAATGAGCGAGCGAAGCGAGCATTGGATTGCGAAGCAGTCCGGAATGAACTGTGAAAGCAGTTCCGGGGGTTGGTGAGCGCCAGCGAGCAGGGGGTGAAGCCTCCTAGTTTATTTTATTATTACACTTACACATGCAGACTTTTGTGCTCATTACAAAGACGATTGAGCACATTGAAAAACAGGTAGTATAATGATACAATAGCAAAAGAATGATATTGCTGTTGTTGTTGTCACCAGGCATTAAGGCACGGGGCGCAATAGTTCTTGTTTTACAGGGGCGCCATCTATGGACAAGAATTCGACTTCTGCCACACCCATACGTCACACCCGTTTATAGGGCGGTCCCCTTCACACATCCATTCATTCATCCACAGATAGTAATTTTGACCGGAACCAAAGAACGATCCATCACCAATTCAGTACCCCCAGAGTTTTAATTTGTTATGGGAACATGGAGGACTTTGTGACCAACCACCAGCCATACGGGGAGTCTTCAGCTGGCTGGATTCAAACTCTCGTTCTCACGAACGTGAGTCCAGCGCCCTGCCAACCAGGCTATCCCGGCCAGAATAATTAAATTTATTTAATTGCAAAGAAATTTTCTGTTTTGTTAAAAGAAATGTTTCTATTTTGTTACTATTCTTGTAGTTTTTATGCAACAATTTTTTGTTGTTGCATTTATTTAAGGACTTACTCTTAACTTATTTGGGTGTGCGGTTTTGAAATCAGGACTTAGTTATATCCAGGAAGCTACAGATTTTTTTTCTAAATGATATTTTAGCTTAGTCTATTTTTTGTCTGAATGTACAAATTTATGAAAAACGTGTGGATTTTATTGGTGCATAGGAATGGTTGACGACTGAATGTGAACAGGCTTAATATTCTAGAAGCTTTATTATTGTGAATTTTGCTCTGATTTACGCGAAATTTTGCCATTCATAAGTGTTTTTCTGTAATTTATAAATTCTAACAGGTCATGAGCCTAAAACAAATTTAACAAAATTATTTTTTAACAATGTAAATAAAGTTTAAAGTTTGCTCTTTTTTGCGTGGTTTACCTTATTTGGCGATGCGTAAAATTAAATATCATTTTTTGTGTTCTTTGAAGTAACATGAATACACTATGGATGGTGTTTTCAATAGAAATGTAAACAATAACAATCTCGAGCTCGGGACCTACTCTAGTTCCGGTTAAAAAGTTTGCAGCTGCTTACTACATGTTATTTTGATAGGCGATGTTTTCAAACGGATAATTTTGTTTTCAATAAAAAAAATAAACTAGATAATTTCTGAGCTCAAATCTGCCGTATTTCATAAGATATTAATGTTATTATGTAATTCTGGGGAGTTTGGAGTGAAAATTTGTTTTAGTTATTTTGTTATTTAATATTAAAAAAGGTGACATGGTTGCTAGATTTTGAATAACTCGCTTTTTTGGCAGTCTTGATTTGGCCTCTTTCCATTTGTTTATTACTGTTTGTTCGTGTTGCAAGCTGTGCACCATCTTACGTTAGTGTTAACACTTTTAGTATTGTAAACAGTATTGTTAGCATTGTAAACATAAGTAATAAGTAATCAAATGCATTGTTTGCAAGAATCTCAAAACACAATGATGCCAAATGGCTTTAAAATACAACTGAAACAGTAACCCGGAAATTTAGGCAGTCCCGAGCTTGCAGCGCTCCTTAGTGTAGAAAACACCATCCATAGCATTCTCATGGAGTCCTCCGAAATAATTTGTTAATTGATTCATTGAAAATTAAGTTGAAAGAGCATGTTATGTGGTTAACACTACAAGCACAATAACATTGGATGACGTGCTTTTTCTCGCTTAAGCGTTGAAATCAATCGGAAGTAGTAACCCGGAAGTCTTACGACGAATTTCAACTCCTAGCGCCATCTGTGCTTAGCTTTGCACGATCAACCATCTCTCCTTGAAAATAACACTTGGGACAAAAAAACATATGACTTTAATGTATCGCATCATAAACTGTCCCCTTCTTCCAGCCACTTCCTACGTAGCAGAGAGAATTAGGGACATTTAGTATTCACTTGATTGAATTTAAAAAATCATGGCTATAAATATTATATTGACTCGCATTAATACTGTAGTTAGCAGAAAGAAACCGATTGCAGATTTGAAATCACTGACACGATAATATCAAAGAAACGTTACAAAAATGACATGAAGAAAAAAATTCCCCAGTGCAGTGGTAGAACTCTACAAGTAGTTAAACTACTGCAGTCGCTACTTTTTTTCGTAGTTTGTAGTGTAGCGTGCTACTTTTTTTTTTTTTTAAAAAAAGTAGTGTAGTGAGTAGTGCGTTACAAAAAAACAGTAGTTCGTAGCGATTTCTAGCTACTACTTTTAACGTTAGTTAAGAGCAGTAAAACGGCTCTAACCCAACTAATGTTTTGAATTTGATAGGTACAAATCTTGACGGGTCCGACAATGGATGCAATGAAAATGATTCAATGGCAGCAAGCTGAGGGTTATAACAGTAATTACGTATTTAGAAATCACGTATAACTGTTATTTAAACTAGCCATTATGAAAGAACACTTTGGTCACACTTTCACATGCTGATGCACTACACTCGTGAAACACCGACGTTATTTCAAAAGAAGGGAACGTAATTTCGAAGTACAGTACACTCTCGATTATCCGTGAGCGGATTATCCGGTTTGCGGATTATCCGTGCTCATTCCAGAGTCACACAAAAAATATAAAGAGAAACATTTTAAAGATTAAAAAAATTTGATTCATGAAGTTATAACACTACCAAAGGTCTGGAAAGCAATATTCGTTATTAGATTGCAGTATATGGAACATCAACAGAATGGTCAAAGGTAAAATCGTCTACGTTATCACGATCTTGGAGAAAGATCATACCGCTTGATGAACAATCCTCTTCAGATGTTCAAGAAAAATATGATAACAGTATTCTCGAACAAGCAAAAGAAATCTAAGGTTTCGAAATTCTTGATGAAGAAAATTTAAAAGATTGGCTTCAAAGTGATGCATGTGAGCCTGGCTTCCAGTATTTGACTGATGAAGACATCGTTATGTTGTTAAATCAAATAGTGATGATAGTAACTGATGCCGAAGATGTAGTAAATGAATGAAATACAATTTCTCATTCTGCTGCTCTGTGGAAACTTTATAAGATTATATGGGAGGATTTGATTACGGTGACATTAATGTGGTTCGTAAAATATGTGTATCGATGTATGGCGAAGACGCATTACACATTCCTAGCTTGATGTAATGCATGCAAATGTCAGTAATTTTCATAGTTTTTGTAGTGACAATGAATTTTTCTTTATTAAAAGGAGTTTTCGGATTATCCGCGTTTTTCGATTGTCCGTGTGACCTGTCCCGGTGATTAACCCGGATAATCGGGAGTGCACTGTACTTAATTTCTTAGAGGAAATAAAAGAGCTTTGAACAATTAAAAAATTGCAAGTACTACTTGATAATTTAGCATTTTTTAAGTTAAATATTCGCTGTCGAGAAAGGCATAAAAATTTGAAGGTTAAATGATGATCAAATTCAAAGAATTTTTTTTTCGGAATAACAAAGTAATGGTGAATTAAATAAATCAAACAATTATAACTCCGCCCACAAATAAACTGCTAAGGAATTACTTTGATTACCAGTTTTATCTTTTTACCCTGGTTGATAAGATTTTATGCTGGCACCTATTTGTGACAGTCGGCGCGAAAGGGTTAAAGTAGTGAAGTAGTTAATATAAAGTAATTGTAGTTAACACTAGAAAGACTGAAACTATATACCTATATTGCCCAAAAGCAGTCAAAATATGAGAAAATAACTAGTCAGTGTAAAAGAATGAGTAATGTGTAAAGAAATTTGTTTAATTAAATTTTAATATTTTTTTTATTATTTACAGTTACATAACAAGTAAATAGTAAATATTAACAATAACAAAATTTACTTCACTTAGAAAAAAAATAATTTTTGCACTATTATTTGTACATTTTTTGCATATGAAAAAGCAGTCAAAATGACTTCCTTCGGCAATCTAGTGTTAACTACATTTGTAAGAATATCGTTGTAGTTTAGTTACTTTTTTAAAAAATAATTTGTATTTGATATAGTATTTTTAAGTAATTACAGAGATGCCAACTGCTCCGGACACGTCAATATAATTAAAAGAGCGGTAAATAACTACAAAGTAAATTTTACAAATATTTGACTATTTTTACTTGCTTTTTAAAAGGTCTAGCATGACCATACCTGCCAACTTCTAATCCCTTCCATTCTGATATTTTCCAGTGGTATTAAAATGGAATTAAAATTTAATTTTTAAGTCAGAAATTACGTTGTATTTGAAAAAGCTTAAGCTGACAACCATGATAGCAACACATATCAATACATACGCTTAATTTTTTTAAGTATAGTGGTGATCAAAATCATTTAAAAATTAAGTTTATAAAAGAAGAAAAAGTTTATATTTATTACCACTTTAAATATAAAAAAAAAATTTTACGCCAAATGCGTAAAAGTTGGCAGGTATGAGCATGACATACGTACATGAAAGTGAGGAATTATATAAGCCTACGAATTATTTAGAAATAATGGTGGATAAAAATCTACTAAATTGAATTTATTAAACCAAGAATCACAATTGATAAACTACCACTTTAAAATATATGCTTGCTGTCCGGAGCAAGTTGGCATCTCTGCAATTAAGAGATGTTGTTTCTATTTAATGTAATAACCATTTCTTTCAAATAAAAAAAAAGTGGTAGCACAAAATTTTTTTTTTATGGCTTGAATTTGCGGAAACAATGTATTAATGAAATAAACATTATGTATTAATGATATAAACATTACATTATGTATTAATGATATAAACATTACATTATGTATTAATGATATAAACATTACATTATGTATTAATGATATAAACATTAATGCATGAATTTACAGCTAATAATCGTGTTTTGCGTTTTGCACAGCTCAACTCCTTAACTTGTGCGCTCGAGACAATTCGAGCGCGCTGAACAGGCCAAGCTGTGCACACTCGAGATAATTAGAGCTTCGTTGTATTTTATGCTGCTATAATTTTTCACACTCGAATATAATCAAGAATTAAAAATAACAATGTGAAAGCTAAGAAAAAAAATCATTTTATTGATATTTATCATTTACATAGGATTGTAAGCTATAACACTTATTTATTCAAGAATAAAATATGCAGAGATGCCAACTTGCTTCGGACAGCAAATATATATTTAAAAGTGGTAGTTTATCAATTGTGATTCTTGGCTTAATAAATTCAATTTAGTAGATTTTTATCCGCCACTATTTCTAAATAATTCGTAGGTTTACATAATTCACCACTTTATGCCTCTTATATCATGCTAAACCTTTTATAAAGCCAGCAAAAATAGTCAAATATTTGCAAAATTTACTATTTACCGTTATTTACCGTTTTTGTAAACATTATTTTGGCGTGTCCGGAGCAGTTGACATCTCTGAATATAGCCTTTTTCCATGGAACAAAAGCGCAGTATATCGAAATTGTCCACCAAAAGAAAAGACAACGTTCTAAAGTGCGTTTTTTACATAAATAAAAAATTGATTTTTTTGGCCGGTTTTTTTTCCAAAAAATCTGTGCGTTAAGGGGTTAAACTGCGGGCATAGCTGCCAACATTTGCAATCTCGTATACTTTACAAAAAATTCAGGCCTGCCAACTACTATGGTTTTTTGCAAAATATATTATAGAGCGGTAGACAATTAAAAACCAAATCTTTCATAATTTTTGGTAAATTTGCCAACATTTTTATAGTCTCACCATTAATGATCAGGAACAAAGTGGCGTTGCACATGAACTTTTAAATCATGTGTATTGGTGTGGAAAATAAGTTTAAATGAATGAAAAATAATACATTAAAACATAAATAAGCTAGCACTAGAATAAATTTTTATAAAATGTGTAGAAAGTTTGGCAGCCTTGAAAGTTTTTTTTTTGATTGGTAGTGAACTAAAGCAGAGATTTTAAAAACAAACAGAATTTTAAAGAAATTTTATTCAATTTTCAACCACGATCCATCGCACATTTAATCTTTTATATTTATATTTAAATGATATGTAGTAGTTGATAAAACTCTTTTAACCCTGACTTATTAAAAATCTATGAACATAACCTTCGTTTCCATGAGGAAAAATACTTTTTGAAACTCAGGATATGTTTCAGTTTTTGGAGAATATGTTTTTTTCCTCAGTGCTATTGATATTATTCCAATACTGCATTATCTGGGCTTAAAAAATTTGCAAAAACTGAGAATACGGCAGTGATTTTGATGATTTCAAATAGGTGGCAAAATGTCGCCAAATCGGCAATTTTTAGGAAGTTTAATAACTTTTAAAATATTTAAGTTATTTATCAGTTCTAAAGCTCAGCTTCAAGCATGCATTGCTTCAAGTGTAAGGCACTTAAACTATGGCTTTTTTTATTTCTCTTGGCGACAGAGCTTCGAAAAAACAGCGTTAAGCAAAATTAAACAAATAAATTCATGATAATTACGCAATCGTGTATTTAGAATCTGTCAAAATAAAAAATATATTTCTGCTTGAAATTGTCTTTCAATTGATACATTTCTACCACTAGGAAAAATAATTTTCGGAAGAGTTGGCAGGTATTTGATAGCGTAGTTTCAGAGTTTTTTTTTTCCCAGTGGTATCAAAAGTTAAGTAAAATTAAGCGTAGTTTACAAAAAATTGTTAACCTCTTCATATAAATAGTTTAAAATTTTTTCGAACATTCAAAGTTTAAAATTTCTCCCATACTTTTTTCGAATTCTGAAATGATTAAGGAGAAAATATTTAATTGAACTCATAATTTTCGTGATTCCTTTTATCTGTTTATTTCGTGTGGAATGTAACATAGGGTTAAATGCCCAACTCAACATTCTTTGTCGTTTAGGAGTTCAATGGATACGGCAGTGATATTCCTCCGTCAAAAAAACTAGGAAATCCCAAGCAAATTTTGTGATTTTTGTGGGAAGGGGGGATAACACCAACAGGAATCACTGCCTTTGTGTGTGGGCGTGGGATTTTGTTTCTTTTTCTCTAGCTTTCATTAACTCTACTTGCCTCAACCCATAAAGATGCTGGACAGTAGCGAGATATGTTGAATGTTGATGCTTACCAGATGTTGAAACTTGTCACCACGTCTGCCTCTAGGCCTCCACTCAACCATTTTTTTTGTTGTCTTCTGATGTCTTTTTCATTCCAATTTCGCAGTGGCAGAAGACAGCGGATACGGTTGCCGTGTGAGACCTTGCAGATCGTCTGCAAGTGGTGTCAATTAAATAATCCTGATTTCTTCTTCTAATTTGGAGTGGAAATTGGTCAGTCGAAATATGCCGTAAATAATTTAAAAATTTTTCCTTGTCGAGCGAAACTATTTGCAGTATTTTTGTTTTTTAATTTCACACGAGATATTTGGGGAATAATGGAGAAAAATGTCTCGTGGAATCGGACTAAAATGTATTTGTTTTCTGTTTTGTTTTGTTTGTGGTCGGAGTTCCTTGCAACAACTGCTCAACTGCCATCAGGTAATGCACATTTAAAACACTAACTAGTTATATAGGTATAACTATTATACTAGTTCATAAAAGTTATATTTTTAAAAATACTAATACTAAAAATTTAATCATTGCTATCATATCTAATATCCTACTTGTTATATACTATGAAAAAACTCCAAGTTTAATAAAAATATACGCAATATTATGAATGACTTATAAAATTTAATTATAATAACAATATTCAAAATTTAAGTTATTGTTTCTGTCAAATAATGTCGAAAATTTCAAACTTACTAGTAATTTAGCAATTTATAATAATTTATTGGAACCAGGAGGCACTGATTACCAATTTCCGTGTTTTGGTCTCTTATAATTTTCTTCAAATATCACGTTCTTTTTAAAGACCATTTTCTTTTTCTAATTATAATTATTTGATGTAAGAACATTTTGTTATTATGGAAATCATAACAAAATGTATAATTACTTGGATTTGAAATATAATTAACTGTAATGGAAAAAAAATGTAAACTTAAGAATGATGAATAAGAAGTAATTAAAAAAAAAAGCCAAAATATGAAGTAATAAATGAGGAGTAATTAAACTTATTTACAGTCTATAACGATTACCTTAATTTGTGAAACAGTTTAAATTGCAAACGGGTTTTATCTCTCTTAAAGCATTTATATTTTCAAAAAAGTTCTATATAAATCTTATGATTTATATCTGATTACTTTCTCTTATTTTTTTTTTTTAATTTATTATTGTTTTTTTATTTAAAGCCGCAAAAAAAAGTGAGAAAAAAATTTCCAAAAAAATCACTTAAGCAAAGCACTTTCGAACAATTGGAGTTGCGAAAAAAATTAACTAATATATTATCAACAAACATTATAGCAATAAATATTAACAGATATTTAGCTAACCAGGATTAATATGAATTATAGAATCATGTTAATGTCACTGTTTCACTTTTTAATAAAAATTACACCTATTCTGAAAGGATGATTATGAAGCGATATCAGGTCAACAGACACTTTCTCTAACCAATAAATAAATTATCATTAAATCTCGAATTTTCGTATTGTAAGGAATAATAATGAAGAGTTATTATGAAAGGAATAATAATATACATATTAAGTAAAAAAAAATTATGCAATTTATCATTTAATTTTTAAAATGTTTTTACTCTGGATCCTTATTAAAAACATTTAACCAGTTATCTATGAGGTAATAACTCATGTTTTGTTTCGAAGAGATGTATTTATTTTATTTCATTTTTTAACCGCCGTTGAACAGCCGAGCCAATCTTATGGGTTTACGACTACTAATGCTCAACTCGGTAGCCTTTTAATTTTGTACCCAATCCAGAAGATAAGGGAGTACCTGGATCGAGCATTGGGAGAAATTTTGCCTTTGTGGAGGACTTTTTCATGAAGCTAACCTGCATTTGCGTTACATGGAGAGGAAGACCCCGAAAACCTCCCACGGTTAGCCTGACGGCAAGGGGACTCTAACCCATGATCCGTCTACCACTGAGGATATTTCACATCAGCACTGTGGTTGGTGCAAGCCGGATGCGGAATTCGTATCGACTGGGATTCGAACCCAGTTCGCCTCATTGGGAGGCGAACGCTCTATCCCCTGAGCCATCGCGGCTCAGATGCATTTTTTTAAATAACCGTCGTTAAACAGTCGACCCAATTTTATGGGTTTACGACTACTAATGTTCAACTCCGTAGCTTTGTAATTTTGAACATAACCCAGAAGACAAGGGAACTCCTGGGTCAAGTGTTAGGGGAAGTTTGCCTTCGTGGAGAACTTTTTGACCCGCATTTGCGTTACATGTAAAGGAAGACCACAAGAATCTCCCACGGTATTTATTTTATTTTATTTTATAACCGTCGTTGAACAGCCAACCCAATTTCATGGGTTTACGACTACTTACGTTCAACTCCGTAGCCTTGTAATTTTGAACCAATCCAGAAGACAAGGAAACTCCTGGATCAGTACCCCCAGAGGTATTGATTTGTTGTGGGAACATGGAGGACTTTGAGACTCGACAGATTTAACGTGCATCAGTCACCATTTACTACACGGGGAGTCTTCGGCCGGCGAGGATCGAACCCACGACCTCTTGGATATGGGCCCAGCGCCCTACCGACCAGGCTATCCCGGCCCCTCACGGTATTTATTTGTCATTATTATATATTCATGTCCAAAAGCTCGTGGGTTCGATTCCTAGCGGTCGAAGACTCCACGTGTAGTAAATGCTAGTGCACGTTAAATCTGTTTGGTCACAAAGTCCTCCATGTTCCCATAACAAATCATACCTCTAGGGGTACTGAATTGGAGATTGATCGTTCTCTAGTTCAGGTCAAAATTACGATGTGTGAATGAATGAATGTATGATTGGGTGTGCCTTATAAATGGGTTATGAGGTGTGTGTGACTGAAGTCTTGTTCTTGGCTATAGATGACACCACTGAAAAGCAAGAAACGCCATATCTGCCTTAAATTCACTTGGTTTCACCAAGCATGCTTGCTGATATTGGCAAGTGACATTAGAAACAACAACAAGCTAATTCTTATCAGCTGGGATGCCACGTAAAAAGTGGTAACCAGTAAAAAGTAAAAATGTATTAAAATAAGCTACTTTTTCTTGCATTGTTTTTTAAGTTTACAATTGAAAGTGAAAGAAGTTAATGTTTTCTCTTTAAATGTGACTAATTTTCATATGCAAGTTATGATGGTGGGTATGATTGAATACTGAAATAAATTAAATAAATAAATAAAGAAAAGATTTGAGTTTCTTCATTTTTATACAATTTTAGCCGCCTTTGGCATTCCGGTATCTAACTATTAGTAAGACTGAAATCATTTCAAACACTTTAGCCCTTTACACTCCGATGGCGCCATCTACTGACACCACTCTCAAATTAAAACTTTTTATAGCTTAATAATTAAATATTAACCACATTATTTTAAGAATTTTTAAAATTTTATAAGAATATGAAAATATTGTATTATGTATTTTAAATGGTTTAGTCCTTATATTAGTTCAAACTGCATTTTAAAGTACGCATAGAGGGTAGTGAAAATGATTAAACAATAAAAGAATTAAACGTCTATGAGTTAAACAATAGAAGAGTTAACAGCCATGATTTAAACTATGAAAGAGTTAATTGCCTATGATTTTAATAATAAAAGAGTTAACAGCCATGATTTAAACTATGAAAGAGTTGAATGTCTATGTGAGTTAAACAATGAAAGAGTTAAACATTTAGGGAGTTAAACACTCATGATTTACACAATAAAAGAATTAAGCGCCCATGAGTTCAACAATAAAAGAGGTAAATGCCTATCAGCTAAACAAAGCCTATTAGTTAAATAATAAAAGAGTTAAACTATGACTTAAACAATAAAGGAATTAAACACGTATGAGTAAAACAATAAAGGAGCGAAATAACCGGGAGCTAAACAATAAAATAGTTAATCGCCTATGAGTTAAACAATAAAAGAGTTAAACACCGATGAGTTAAATAATAAAAGAGTTAAACGCCAATGAGTTAGGCAATAAAAGATATAAAGAATTCAAAGCATATGAAATGAACAATAAAAAAGTTAGACAAAAAAAAGCTAAATGCCTGTGAGCTAAACAGTAAACGTATTTCTCTCAAGGCGAAAAAAAATAAATCCGATTATTATTAATGCTAACCGGTTCAAAATAACCGCTCCTTTTGGTCAGAATGAGATATAAAAAGGGGTGATTTCCGTATTGTGTTCTGTGACTGATTAATCGCCAAGTCTTGGCGAATTCCAGGCATCGACCCAGGAGAAACTTGAAAAAAAAATTTCACAGAAAGGGACCAACTCGAAAGGTGTAACTCGTAGCCAACCCCAGACAAATATGTCAACATGCTATTTTTAAAAATTTTTTTTTTTAAGATTTTGCCAGTTTTAAATTAATTTGGCGCCTTGACGATTGTAACTGGCTTGGCAGATCACGATATGGAAAGATTCCCAATAAAAATGGGAAGGAATGATATTGACCAAGCTTCATTGGTTATTATATTATTAATAATAAGCGGTTAATGCGATAAATTCACTTAAATTATTCCCCTTAACTGGCTTTTAAGTTATTAATGTTTTAATTATTGTTAATGTTACAAACGGAAAAACGAAAGGATTCCGTTCCAAAACGCAAGCATGAAGCCCGTCCCTCACAAAAGTACCAAAGTGGTTGAGAGAATTGAACCCTACTGAAGAGCAAATGGCGACTCTCCGAACCCCTTTCACTCAAATACGAGAACTGGGTGTTGGTCACCAGTTAGGGATAAAAGGATCCATTGACAACGTACCCAATAACTTGCGCAAGACCTTAGACTGTCTTCCACGCAATGTAAATGATTCATTCACTATTCATGTAAAACTGAAAAAAAGCTTAACTTTCAAATCATATTTCATGTATGAACATGGGTATCCGAAACGGGTGTATGATGCAACTTACAATCTCCACCAAACACCATTGTACCAATCCGAAAATGTTAATATTGATCTCGATTGGCTGTTCAATGTCTATTCAGTCATCAAAATAATTTACACAGAATGTGTCTGAGCTGTATTTAAATATGCCTGCAAGATTGTGCACCGAGCAGTTCAGGATTAACAATTAAAGATGTCCAAGATGAAAACACAAAGTTTCTTTTCCAAAAGAGATTAGACAACAACCATTTTGCCAACTGTGATCGCCTTGCAGCTATCACTATTTTCTACATTTTGATGTGAATCGTATTTAACATTTTTTTTTAACATTGTTATCGCGGCAAGTAAAAATATCAACATTTTACGATACATCGTCCAGTTCTATTAAAAGCATGAAAAATATTATTATTACTTTTTTAAGTTTTAATATAAATTCTCCCAAGGCTGTGTCTGTTATGCATTTCCGAGTAGACAAGTTTTTTTTTTCACCTATAAAAGCTTTTGGGTAATTTTAGTAAACATAAACTGTTGCTCTCAAATATTTTTTCTCCAACACCTGGAAAAAATACGAATCGTAACTTTTATTTTCTGCCACAGTAAAAATATTTTATTTTATAATTTTAATACTGTCCCTGAACAGCCGACCCAATTTAGAGTTTAGAGCAACCAATGGCTAACTCCGTAGACTTGTCATTTTGAACCTAATCCGGGAGACGAGCTATCTCCTGTATCACGAATAGGTAGAAACCAGCATTTGCGTTACATGATGAGGAAAACCACGAAAACCTCTCATGGTTAGCCTGACTGCAAGAGACTCAAACCCATGATCCGTCAACCACTGAGGATATTTGACGTCAGCACTGTGGCTCATGACACTCATTCACTATTCATGTAAAATTAAAAGAAAGCTTAGCTTTCAAATCATATTTCATGTGTGAACTTGTGAATCCGATACGGGTGTATGATGCAGCTTACAATCTCCATCAAACACCATTGTACCGAAAATGTTAATATTGATCTCGTTTGGCTGTTCAATGTCTATTCAGTCATCAAAATAATTTACACAGAATGTGTCTGAGCTGCATTTAAATATGCCTGCGAAATTGTGCACCGAGCAGTTCAGGATTGACGGTTAAAGATGTCCGAGATGAAAACACGATAAAGTTTCTTTTTCAAAAACAATTAGACAACAACCATTTCGCCAATGGATAACCTGTGATTGCCTTGCTTCTTTTCTTCTTCATTTTGTAGTGAATCGCATTTAACATTTTCTTTTTTAATATTGTTATCGCGACAAGTAAAAATATCAATATTTTACGATACATCGTCCAGTTCTATTAAAAGCATAAAAAATGTTATTATTATTTTTCTATAATTTTAAACTACCACTCAAAGAGTTAAGTTATTTTTATTAAGAAATATAACTTTTCTTTTACCGTGATTCAAGAAATAAAGTTTTTCCTTTATTAGCATTTCCTATTAAATACGGAAATATTTAAGAACATATGCAGGTAATCAATCACATTTTCTTCTAATATTTTGTTTTCCATAACATTGCACTTATACATGCTTCCCCTTCTTGTTGTAACCATTCCCTATTTTTATTCAGGTGATACTTTAATAGTTTTTTTGTTACGGTCAATGTGAAGTAGTCGCTTATTAACAGGTTGACCGGTCAATATTAATAAATAAATAATGTTATTAAATATAACGGGCTAATGCGATAAATTCATTTAAATTATTCCATTTAACCCTTTCGAACCGGACGGGACATGTGCTGTCCCAGTCTGGTAAATTTTTGATATTACGGATGGGACAACATATGTCCCAGTTACTGAAAAATATCTAGGACAGAAAATAACGCCCACTTTGGTCTCCAAACCGATTTTAAGGCCGTCTCATCGTTCCATGAATTTCTCACGTCAATCATTCCAGATCTAATCAAGCAAGCGACAACTTGCTCCCGACAGCGAATAAATATTTTCGAGTGGTAGTTTATTAACTGTGATTATTGTTTTAATAAATTCAATTCATTAGGTTTTCAACCACCACTATTTTTAAACAATTCGATGGCTCCTTTCTCTGCTAAACGGTCGAAATGAGTCAAAAGAGAATTTACCCTGAAAACAAGTTGAGACAGCTCGCTTATAAAAGTGAGCCTTCTGAAAACTGAAAACACTGTAGAGGAGACCGGCAATGAAGTCGTGTCACCCAATCATAATGATTTGTTTGATGATGAAGTTGAGCTCCAGAACTAGAATCCACCGTCATTTTCATGGTCCTATCCAACTAACTTTGCACCATGAATGCCACTAGTTAGTTACATCAAAGGCCAAACAAATATCTCTATTGGCAACGAAGCCACCAAAGTGTATGCTTACTTCAAGATCTTTCCCGAAAGCTTATTCATTTACACTGCCCAATGTACGAACGAAAGTATGGAAATGGAAAGAAAGAACATTTGGAAATGTGAACAAGGAAGTCAATAAGCAAAGGCCCTCTTCCTCCAAAACTATATCATCATCATCAACAACGAGACTTTTCAATGTTGGAAACCATTTCCCAATTGAAGGAAAAATGCGCAATAGATGTGCTTGGTGCGTAAAAATGAATAAAGAGGCACGCTCGAAAATAGTGTGCACCTCTTGCAACGTAGCAGCACTGTGCAAGAACTATTTCCAGCCCTACCACACCCTCAAGAAATCCAGACTTTAGATACTGTTGTTCTTCCACTACTTTCAAATTTTTAAATTTTTTTCCTTTCTGATTTTATAACTGCTTAATTTCGAAAAGTGTTTATAAATAAATATGTTAATAAAAATGTTAACACTGAAACACATGAAAATGTTAATAAAAAAAAGAAGTTGCCTAAAATAATCATCAAAATGTTAAGTAAAATGTCAGTAAAAATGAGTTATTGACTCTAGAATTCCGGCCGGGACATACCCTGTCCCGGGATTTAGATGCTTTGGGCTTACGGCGGGACATGTGCTGTCCCATCAATAAAGCTTGTGAAATAATTGTTATTGATGGTGTGCTGTTATGGGGACGCTTATGCGTCTCCAAGACCTTCAACCTTTTAGGCATAAAAGCTAGTTAATCTAATAATCGCTTGGAGGAGAAATAACTGATCCCGTCAATAGGGAGCACTCGGTCTGATTTTTCGCCGTATTGAAAGGGTTAACTGGCTTTTTGGTTATTAATATTATATTTGCTAATATTATCATTATTTATATTTAATAATATTATTTATTTAATAATATTAATATTGTATGCTTTTAATAGAACTGGACGATGTATCGTGAAATATTGATATTTTTACTTGTCGCGATAACAATATTAAAAAAGAAAATGTTAAATGCGATTCACTACAAAATGAAGAAGAAAAGTAGCAAGGCAATCACAGGTTATCCATTGGCGAAATGGTTGTTGTCTAATTGTTTTTGAAAAAGAAACTTTATCGTGTTTTCATTTCGGACATCTTTAACCGTCAATCCTGAACTGCTCGGTGCACAATTTCGCAGGCATATTTAAATACAGCTCAGACACATTCTGTGTAAATTATTTTGATGACTGAATAGACATTGAACAGCCAAACGAGATCAATATTAACATTTTCGGATTGGCACAATGGTGTTTTTGATGGAGATTGAAAGCTGCATCATACAACCGTTTCGGATTCACAAGTTCATACATGAAATATGATTTGAAAGCTAAGCTTTTTTTCAGTTTTACATGAATAGTGAATGAATCATTTATATTGCGTGGAAGACAGTCTAAGGTCTTGCGCAAGTTATTGGGTACGTTGTCAATGGATCCTTTCATGCCTTAACTGGTGATCAACACCCAGTTCTCGTATTTGAATGAAAGGGGTTCAGAGAGTCACCACTCGCTCTTCGGTTGGGTTCAATTCTCTCAACCGCTTTGGCATTTTTGTGAGGGACGGGCTTCATGCTTGCGTTTGCGAACGAAATCCTTTCGTTTTTCCGTTTGTGTGTAACGCTTAAGATATTCCCGCCAAAGTTCTTTGGAATTGGCTTTTTCCGCCTCGGTTAATTTAGGCCTTGACATCGCTTCTTTCTTGCTTCAACTCTAACTTTCGGGATCGTGTCAATCAGTTTGGACCCTCTTTAGTTGTGATATTCATCTGAACTAGTATTGAAAACGATCCAGTTTGAACTGTAGGTTAGAATTTCTGATTCTTAATTAAAACAATAAAAACAAAAATATCGTTTAAATGATGAAATTCTCTTTTATTCACAATTCAAGAAGTATTTATGGGATCTCTCTACTCCCATATCTCAAAAATTAATTCACCCATTTATTGCGTAACAAAATTAGAAGTAAAAAAAAGAAAAGAATTCTAAAAAAATGATCAAACGCAGCGGTCGCCATAGCAACGTATATATATTCATATTCATAGATATTCACCTGAACTAGTATTGAAAACGATCCAGTTTGAACTGTAGGTTAGAATTTCTGATTCTTAATTAAAACAATAAAAACAAAAATATCGTTTAAATGATGAAATTCTCTTTTATTCACAATTCAAGAAGTATTTATGGGATCTCTCTACTCCCATATCTCAAAAATTAATTCACCCATTTATTGCGTAACAAAATTAGAAGTAAAAAAAAGAAAAGAATTCTAAAAAAATGATCAAACGCAGCGGTCGCCATAGCAACGTATATATATTCATATTCATAGATATTCACCTGAACTAGTATTGAAAACGATCCAGTTTGAACTGTAGGTTAGAATTTCCGATTCTTAATTAAAACAATAAAAACAAAAATATCGTTTAAATGATGAAATTCTCTTTTATTCACAATTCAAGAAGTATTTATGGGATCTCTCTACTCCCATATCTCAAAAATTAATTCACCCATTTATTGCGTAACAAAATTAGAAGTAAAAAAAAGAAAAGAATTCTAAAAAAATGATCAAACGCAGCGGTCGCCATAGCAACGTATATATATTCATATTCATAGATATTCACCTGAACTAGTATTGAAAACGATCCAGTTTGAACTGTAGGTTAGAATTTCTGATTCTTAATTAAAACAATAAAAACAAAAATATCGTTTAAATGATGAAATTCTCTTTTATTCACAATTCAAGAAGTATTTATGGGATCTCTCTACTCCCATATCTCAAAAATTAATTCACCCATTTATTGCGTAACAAAATTAGAAGTAAAAAAAAGAAAAGAATTCTAAAAAAATGATCAAACGCAGCGGTCGCCATAGCAACGTATATATATTCATATTCATAGATATTCACCTGAACTAGTATTGAAAACGATCCAGTTTGAACTGTAGGTTAGAATTTCTGATTCTTAATTAAAACAATAAAAACAAAAATATCGTTTAAATGATGAAATTCTCTTTTATTCACAATTCAAGAAGTATTTATGGGATCTCTCTACTCCCATATCTCAAAAATTAATTCACCCATTTATTGCGTAACAAAATTAGAAGTAAAAAAAAGAAAAGAATTCTAAAAAAATGATCAAACGCAGCGGTCGCCATAGCAACGTATATATATTCATATTCATAGATATTCACCTGAACTAGTATTGAAAACGATCCAGTTTGAACTGTAGGTTAGAATTTCTGATTCTTAATTAAAACAATAAAAACAAAAATATCGTTTAAATGATGAAATTCTCTTTTATTCACAATTCAAGAAGTATTTATGGGATCTCTCTACTCCCATATCTCAAAAATTAATTCACCCATTTATTGCGTAACAAAATTAGAAGTAAAAAAAAGAAAAGAATTCTAAAAAAATGATCAAACGCAGCGGTCGCCATAGCAACGTATATATATTCATATTCATAGATATTCACCTGAACTAGTATTGAAAACGATCCAGTTTGAACTGTAGGTTAGAATTTCTGATTCTTAATTAAAACAATAAAAACAAAAATATCGTTTAAATGATGAAATTCTCTTTTATTCACAATTCAAGAAGTATTTATGGGATCTCTCTACTCCCATATCTCAAAAATTAATTCACCCATTTATTGCGTAACAAAATTAGAAGTAAAAAAAAGAAAAGAATTCTAAAAAAATGATCAAACGCAGCGGTCGCCATAGCAACGTATATATATTCATATTCATAGATATTCACCTGAACTAGTATTGAAAACGATCCAGTTTGAACTGTAGGTTAGAATTTCTGATTCTTAATTAAAACAATAAAAACAAAAATATCGTTTAAATGATGAAATTCTCTTTTATTCACAATTCAAGAAGTATTTATGGGATCTCTCTACTCCCATATCTCAAAAATTAATTCACCCATTTATTGCGTAACAAAATTAAAAGTAAAAAAAAGAAAAGAATTCTAAAAAAATGATCAAACGCAGCGGTCGCCATAGCAACGTATATATATTCATATTCATAGATATTCACCTGAACTAGTATTGAAAACGATCCAGTTTGAACTGTAGGTTAGAATTTCTGATTCTTAATTAAAACAATAAAAACAAAAATATCGTTTAAATGATGAAATTCTCTTTTATTCACAATTCAAGAAGTATTTATGGGATCTCTCTACTCCCATATCTCAAAAATTAATTCACCCATTTATTGCGTAACAAAATTAGAAGTAAAAAAAAGAAAAGAATTCTAAAAAAATGATCAAACGCAGCGGTCGCCATAGCAACGTATATATATTCATATTCATAGATATTCACCTGAACTAGTATTGAAAACGATCCAGTTTGAACTGTAGGTTAGAATTTCTGATTCTTAATTAAAACAATAAAAACAAAAATATCGTTTAAATGATGAAATTCTCTTTTATTCACAATTCAAGAAGTATTTATGGGATCTCTCTACTCCCATATCTCAAAAATTAATTCACCCATTTATTGCGTAACAAAATTAAAAGTAAAAAAAAAGAAAGGAATTCTAAGAAAATGATCAAACGCAGCGGTCGCCATAGCAACGCATGAGCACTCTTCACTATTACTCTTGATTATTGTAGTTGAAAAGTGAGGACTCCATGAAATTCAAACCAAGACCCATTTTGCAAATGGGTAAAAAAACTAGTTTTTTTTTATTATTATTTTTTTAATGAGAGCAAGTTAAAGGGAAAAAAAACACATTTATTTCAGGAACATATATTTAGTTAGTAAGCTCTCTTCACTGAGCTCACATATTCATTATAATGGCAAGATAATTACTTTTCTAGTTTCTATAGGGAAAATAAACTATCATTTTTCATATATATATATATTATTAATCTGGAGTGGATTTACTTCACCGCTCGAGTTATCAATTAAAGCAATGACCAACTTTGAAAATCTTACTGCTACCTTTTATTTTTTAAACCTACGCCTGACACAGGTGGATTAATGTCTGACAACCTTTGTTAAGTAGTTTAAACATTTTAAATTAGAAAAGCGTAGCTCTAATTTAATTTTCAAACTTCCTTTTCGTGTAACATCATTTAGTCATAAAATTTTGAAATATTGAAAAAACATTTTTGTATTTTCACCAAAAGAATAAAACCATTGATAATCTAACCTTTATATATCCATCTATATATATAAGTTCAAAATGTGGAAAAAACATGGAAAAAATTATTTAAAAAAAGTTCAATAAAAATCAGGAAAAAAAAGATATAATCTATTCATCAGCTCACACAATTATATCCACAAAAAGATAGAAATTTCAATCTTTCACAGTGAGCAGCACTGTATCAGCTGTCAAAAATATATTTGAAGTTGAAGAATTTACAAAATATCAATGTCAGGTAACCCAAAACCAAAAAAATATGGCAAAGGGTCTACGAGACAAAAAAGTTCAGGAACCACTGGTTTAAACATATTGACATGATAAATCTGTGAACTCTCTCTTTTTCCAGGAATATTAACTAAATAGTTAGCTATGGGACATTTTGTTTTATATCTTCCCCGACCCAATCCATTGAGCAGACAACTTATTAGCTCTAGACGTTGCCAAAACAAGAACCGTATCTCTGGCTCTGAGTTCTTTCCTGATACTATTTTTATCATAATACGATTTCCTTTTCAATGCCACGTCTTGTTACAGCAAAAATAATATCGTGCCAGTTTGTCTTTGAATTCGGTTAAGCCAAAGTTTCCGGAAGTACTTTCATGACATAACTTTAAAAAATTCGGCTTCTAAATTCTTCAGGTATAAATGATTTTTTTCTTCTTTTAACCGTCCTTCTTGGCCCTTAGAAAGAAGTTTTCTTTCAACAAGATAGCTTTGTTTCTGAATACCTTTTTCCTCAGTTTCAAAAAATGATTCTAACTCGGAACTTTCCTGTTGTGCTTTAACAAATCTATCGTGATCTACCTGTATCAAAGGAAGTCCACCCGAATTGGTATCTAAAGTTGG
Source organism: Parasteatoda tepidariorum (assembly GCF_982258835.1). NCBI lineage: Eukaryota > Metazoa > Arthropoda > Arachnida > Araneae > Theridiidae > Parasteatoda > Parasteatoda tepidariorum. The sequence continues at coordinate 5,877,494 of NC_141758.1, read as the reverse complement.
TAATATCTCTTCCATTTTTGAACTAACAGCATCTGTTTCCAAAACTGGCTCATCATCTTTTTAATTTACAATAAATTCTTGATTTTTATTATTTTGTTCGGATGAATTTCCGATAGCTTTCGAATTTCGTTACGCAATATTCTTCACTTTCAGCTTTTAAACGAGTTTGAGATCTGATATTATCTGCGTTTAACTCTGAAATTTGTATATGCGTTATATGTAGATTTGGAAATCTAGCTGCAGTTTTATTCCAAAGGAGATAACGACCTTTATCCTACTCACTTTTAAGCATAGCAATGTCGCCAAACTGTCCAGGTATCGAAACTCTTGCTAGTGACAAACAAGTTAAGCCTTCATCTAATGGTTGTTGTACCCATACAGTTTTATCCGTAAACATATCTGGAGTCACAAATTTTTGGCATAAAACATCAATTGTTGCATCTGATTTCGGAAGTAATAATTTTAAATTCAGTTACTTTCACCATAAGAGTATACAGAGTTAGTAATCTAGCCCTGTTAGTAATCGGTCTTCTTGTATTACGATTCGATTAATTTGAGCGAGTGACTTTTGGTACTTCTGTTTTGGGCACTGAGGTCAATTGTCATTAGTAGATCCATATTTGTAGCATTGATAAGGCTTACGTCTATTGAATTGCTCATAACTCCACTACTTCTACTGATATTTCATTATATTTTCTTCATTTCTGCATTTTTTAAGCAGCTCCTTGTAAATTTTTCCGCGTGGCATTTTCTTCTCACCACTTGAATTTCCGATTTTCATAATTTACTTGGGAATAAATTTTTGTGGGATATTGCTGCTGTTTTACGCGTTAATTATAATCGAACACACATATCACACACATTATAATCGAACTTATATTTTTAGGTTCTGTTGATCTTCTGAGAGCAGTCAACATCAGACAAGAGCCATTAGGTGTCAAACAGTCGACGGGCATGTGTGACAACAGAGCAACAGGAATAGACGACGACGGCAATCCAATCTACGGAGCGCCAGACATCGCTTATGGTATCACAGAAACAGCTGTACTCACGACCACAACTTCACAACTTTTTAAAGGTTAGTTACTACATCGAAATTTTCACTTACGTTAAATGACGGTGCACACTCACCCAAAAAGAATGACAGAATCTCTAAATTGATTACTGATATGATTTGATTGATAATATAATTGCTTACTGGTGTGATTTGATTGATAACTAAATTGATTACTGATATAATTTGATTGATAACTTAATTGATTACTGGTATGATTTGATGGGTAACTAAATTGATTACTGATATAGATTGATTAATAACTGAATTGATTAATTATATGATTTTAATAATAACCAGGACTACCAAATTTCTACGCTTTTTGTAAAAAAAGTATTGTATTGGTAACTAAGTTTATGTTTTAATGTATTATGGCTTATGGATTCAAACTTATTTTCCATACCACTATACATAAATGATTTAAAAGTTCATATGTAACGCCACTTTTTCATCTATCTCGTGGAAAAGCTTAAGAAATGTCCGTAAAATTAGCAAAAAAGCTTTGGTTTTTAAATGTCTATCACTCTGTAAAATATTTTTCAAAAAGCGTAATAGTTGGCAGGCCTGGCTAGACAAATTGATTAATTATGTTAGAATATGATTTAACTGATCTATGTTGATAATTGATCTAATAAACTGGTTTAAGTGTAAGTTTCGTTCTAAAATGAGAAACGCATAAAATTTTATACCCATTTCACTAAATGTTGATATGTATATCAAAAGTTGCTTGAAAGTCTTCAAAACGATATGTACTCCTCTCCCTTCAATGCTTCTTTCTGCCTGTCTATGTCTTTTTCTAAAATTATGATTAAGTTTCGGTTGAAATTTTTTTAAGGTAGCTTAGTTTAGTAATTGTTTCAACTTTCCTTCAATGAAACTCAAGAAGCTATGAAAGTTGTTCAGAGGTGTCGTCGGCTTCTAGCTTGTATTTATGACTGACAATGCTGTCTGCACAAGATTGGGTCGGTCAAAATTAAACCAAAAATGTTGAAAGATCAGAGTGTTCAACCAGACTCGAATTCCATCGAACAAGAGTAGACATACGACAGGAATGGAGAAAATGCTCTAGTGACTAAGATCAGAGATACGACAGGAAGGATGAAACGCTTTGGGGCTGAGAGCAGACATACGACTAAAACAGCGAAAAAGCTTTGGAGTCTGAAAGCAGACATATGATAGGAACGATGAAAATGTTTTGGTGACACAGATAGCAGACATATTACAGGAATGGAGAAATTGCTCTGGTGGCTGAGACCAAACAAACGACTGATGAGGTGAAAAATCTATGATTGTTGAGAGCAGACATACGACTAAAACAGCGAAAAAGCTTTGGAATTTGAAAATAGACATACGATGGGAACAGTGAAATAGCATTGGTAACAGTGAGCAAACATCCGCCAGGAATGGAGAAAAGCTCTGGTGGCTGAGATCAGACATACGACTGGTGCCGTGAAAAAGCTTTGATGGCTGAGAGCAGACATATGAAAGGAATGGAGAAAATGCTCTGATGTTTTAGTGGCCGACTGGTGCGGCGGAAAAGCTTTGGTGTCAGAGAGCAGACACACGACTAAAACAGTGAAAAAGCTTTGGAATCTGAAAACAGACGATACAGCTTTGGTGGTTGAGAGCAAATAACCACAGTAAAGAGTTAATCACTTTGAAGGGAAGAATACGAAAACCTTTCAAGTTCACTGTTATGTTTTTACAAACATTTTCTATTTTTTTACGTCTATAACAGCAACAAATTGTCTTATTTAATGTGACCATTAGTTTTGCCACATCGATCACCTATATCCACCTCAGACAGTGTTACTTTCTTTTTTCTTAAACGTTTAAATTTCTTGTAAAGGTTAAAAATGTGTAGAAAAAAAATCAAACACATATTTTAGAACTGTTTTATCATGAATTTGTAAATTTTTGATTTATTCAAATATATTTCATAAATCGACGTATTAAATGGAAAACAATTTATTCCGGAAAATCCGGAAAAGTTGATTTGCTATGATATATTGATATATTATCACTAATTTCATAGCTGCACATGTTTTGTTTTTAGGAGGTTTTCCATATGATTTTTCAATATTGGCAACAATTAGACCGAATCAGGGATCTGAGGCATTCCTTTTCACCGTTTACAACAATGCTGCTGAAGAACAGTTGGCGGTTGGAATTGGCGAGAATATCACCTTCATGTGTAGAGAGAGTCAAGATGTTCCTACATTGACTGAAGTCTCTTTTCCGGTTTCTGTGAATGATGGAAAGTATGCTGACACTACATTTATATAATTTTATATGAACACAACCGATTTTCGTAAGAGATAAAAATAACTAAATAACAGTGGGGAACAATTTTTTTTTTCCTGTTACAAGAAACTTTTAAAATGACAAGCTTAAGTTTTTACTCAATTTAATAATATATTTTTAACCAGGGCTCTTTAATATTCACTCGACTGAATACCGAGTATCTCCTCTTCTCTGTTACGTAAGAAATGGCAGGAAAAAGGCGGAAGTACATTGTAGTTTATGATGCAATACGTTAAGCTCATATGATTTATTTGTTTCAAGTGTTGCTTTTAAAGGAGAAGACATTTTAAAAAATTCTGTAGCTTTAAGAATGAAATCAATTGCAGATTTGAAATCCCTACACTCGAATTAGGTATCATCAATAATCGGTCAATATGATAATAAATCGGTATCAATTAACACCACGAAATCACGCGCAAAACTGAAAGATCAAATGAATTGAAGAAAAAGTTTTTTCTTTTATTATTACATGTTACTCTTCCAGGTGGCTTTACGTTATTAGACTGAGCGAAACGTATATTTAGAAATTTATAACATCAAAGTAAAAAATTATATTCAGTATCATTCAGCACGGGGCTATAGCTTGCCATCAACTCTTAACAGTTAAAATTTATCACAATAAAGCATTTTTTCCCGTTACTTATCCTTTACCCCAGAACATATATTAAACACCTATATTACATTTAATATCGGTTATAACAGCTCCGATTACCACCATATCAGTTGTACTAACTGCAAAAATTAATTACGCACCATTGGCATCAATAATAAGTTGGACAATTTTTGTATGGTCTCTCGAAACAAATAAGTAATGGGTTAACGCATTACCATGGACACATTCGGTTTAGATTTTTAATAAAAAAGTCACTAGTTTAAATTGATTAATTTATTTATGAATATTGAACCTGTCTAATTTCAACGTATTTAGTTATTTTGAATAATGAACCTGTCTAGTTTTAACTTAGTTAGTTTTCTTGAATGATGAATATGTCTAGCTTTAATGTATTTAGTAATTTTGAATAATGAATATGTCTAGATTCTATTTATTTAGTTATTTTGAAGAATGAACCTGATTAGCTTAAATGTATTTAGTTTTCTAGAATAACGAACCTGATTAGCTATAATGTATTTATAGTTTTCTTAAATAATGAACCTGTCTAGCTTTAATGTAGTACATACATAGTTATATTGAATAATTAACTTGATTAGTTTTAATGTCTATAATTAATTTGAATAAGGAGTCTGTCTAGCTTTAAATTATTTAGTAATTTTGAATAACGATTCTGTCTAGAATTTATTTATTTAGTTATTTTGAAGAATGAACATGATTAACGTTAATGTATTTAGTTTTCTTGAATAATGAACCTGTCTTTCTTAATGTATTTAGTTATTTTGAATAACGAAATTGTCTAGCTATAATGTATTTAGTAATTGTGAATAATGAATCTGTCTAGCTTTAGAGTAGTTAGCTATTTTAAATAATAAACCGTTATCTCGCAATTTCAGGTGGCATAGGATAGCCTTGGGTATCAAAGGAAACTCTGTGACTCTTTTAAGTGATTGTGGTGATCAGATCACGGAATCACTAAATCGAACTGAAGATGCTTACACAGATCTCACAGGAACGCTTCTGATTGGTGTACAACTTGTTGACGGTGTGTATTACGAGGTAAACATTTATAAACAATTGTCTCCTACTGCAAGCATATGTTTTAATATTAATGGGATACCTGCAAGTGCCATAGTGCGGGTATCTTGATTCTGATTGGTTGTTGAAACGTGGCTTTTGTTTACGTTAGCAACTGTTCCTTCCATTCTCTATAGAGTAAGACAAGTACTTCAAATATCAATCTTTTTAATTGACACATTTTATATTCCTTCACTAAGATTCTTTCGCAAATATTTTAATTCTTTCACTACGTATTTCTTTCTTTACTCAAAGACAGGCGCGAAGCCATGTAGAGCATAAACTAATTATGCATAGAAGTTGCCGCGTACACAAAACAAAAATATATCACGATTACAATAAAATACATAAACAAATAATAAATCTAAGTTGAGTAAAAGTCGTTTATTTAATTAAATTCATTTAATTAACATTCAAACTTATCTGGAGAAATTTAGTTCAACTTAAACACGCCATTTTGCTTATAAACGATCAGCTGGCAGTGACGTCACATGTGTGGGTATCTGTGATCTTCTTCTTCTAAAAGTGCAAGTACCCAATTGAAAGAATTGACATGAAAGCTTCCTTTAAAATTATTACGTTTGAACTGCTGTCCTCTATTGTTATTGTGGAGTAAATTATTTTTGTGGTTCATTAAGAGAATGATTTAAATTCCGAAGATGTTTCACATTTGTAATGAAAACTGATTTGAATTGGTACCCAAAAAAACTTCAAGCAAAAAGTCAAAATACATAAATTGTCTTAACTATTACGCAAGTTAATCCCGTTCATCGGTTACAAATTTGGACGGAAGGTCGGACACATCATGAGGATTAATAATTGCATAGTAACATATGACCAGAAATATCATCTTAATATGGACTGGTGATTTGTGTCTATTTAAATCGATAGTTTTCCTTATGAACTTCTTGTTCGTGTGCCTGTAATTTGCAAATTTTATTTATCTAATTTATCTTAATTTAATTTTTTTAATAATTATGATCAAAAACTGAATTGATATTGGCTCAGAAATATTTTTTTAATGATAATTTAAAAATTTGGTGGTTAAATTAACAAGGTAGCCAAAACATTAAATTACGACCCAATGTGTATTTCTGAGCCTGCTTCAACAATAAATTATAGAAAACAGAAAATAAAAATTCCAGGTAAAAATTCTTTATTTTTATATGCTGAACTTTTAAAAGTGTTGTACTCAATCGAATAACGTGAGTCAAGGTGGCTCAAGAGCTAGAGCGTTCATCTTCTAATTAGGTGATCCGGGTTTGAATCACAGCAATGGCTGGTCAATAACAATTCCGCACTTGGCAGTGCTGACGTAAAATAACCTCAGTGGTAGACGGATAATGGGTTAGAGTCCCCTTGCCGTCAGGCTAACCATGGGAGGTTTTCATGGTTGCCCACTCCGTGTAATGCAAATGCGGGCTAGTCCGCTCAAAAAGTCCTCCACAAAAGCAAATTTCTCCCAATACTTGATCTAGGATTTCTCCAGGATTTGTCTTCTGAATGGGGTTCAAAATTACAAGGCTACAGAGTTTAGCATTAGGAGTCGTAAGCCCCAAAAATTGGATCGGCTGTTCAACGACGGTTATAAAATCTTATAACGTAAAGTTATTGCAAAGGGCAACAAATGATATTAAAAAGAAAAGGGAAATGTTTTAAGTGACCTGCAAATTTCATCGGTATATGGCTTTTCAGTTTTATGTATATTTGTGGCTTGTTGATTATTTCAGTGCCAAGACGAACAGGTATTCAATGAGTTGGTTATAATGATTATTACAAAGGGTTTTGATAATTTATTCATTCAATTTTTCTGGTGTAGGGGGACATCCAGCAGCTTTTGATTATTCCAAGTCCGGAAGCTGCTTATGATCAATGCATAGACTACATGCCGGATTGTCAGTTTCCTCTGCCCTACACAGCCGGACCTGAAGACACAGTTTTTCCTCGATTACCCGGATCGTCGAATGACGATGAAGATGAAGACGACGATGATTTTACGGATTATCCTTATCCCGATTTAACTCCGGGAGTTTATACTAATTACACTCCACCGGTAAGTGCTCAATCTTAAAATATATTTTCATTTTAAAGTTGTGACACTCATTGACAGAAATGATGTTCCAAAATCCTCAATTAAAGCGGGAAACGAATTTTTTGTGGTATTCATGCAAGTGCGTGATCTTATCTAATTAGGTTGTGGGTATTTCAAATTTGAAATTAATTTTGGCATTTATAGTTTGCTTTATTTTTGTCTGAATGTACGGGTTCATAAAGAACGTAGAGGGTTTACATACATACACACTTGTATCCTTCTTTGAAAATAACGATTGAGGCAAAAAAGGAAAGGAAAAAAGCACATTAATTTATCGTATTGCATCATAGGCTGAATTGTATTATAATCCTACTACTCCCTATGTAGCAGAGAAATCGGAACACTTGGCATTTACTCGAGTGAATTTTTAAAAAAATCCTGGTAAATGATTTTAATATTAAATTACATAAAAACTGGAGCTTATTGATGGAAACTAATTAAAGATTTTCAAATCAACGAATCGAAAATATCAAATATCCATTCAAAAATCTTATGCAACTGAAACAAAATTGTTCTTCAGTGATGATTTGCACTTGCGTTAGTCGTCTAATGTATTTAGTTGTGAGCAATTTATTTGAAAATACATCATTCGTTTTACAGGGAAATATTACATGTTACTCTGTATAACACTGACGGATATTATTCTAAAGCCATTTCGCATTGTTATTAATTTTTCTTCTCATTCATTTTCTTTGTCATTGGTTTAGTTATCTAAAATAGTTGTTAGTAGTTTATGTTCATTATCATCAAATTTATTCGAATTATACATTCATCTCAATATAGTTTTTCTGTAAAACAGAAAAAAAATATCAATCCATAACAGTTTCTCTTTGTAATCGGTGCATTCTAATTGTCAAGAAAAGTTCTATGATGAAGTTAATTGACGACGAAGATACGAAAATCTTTGGCTATTGTCAACACGAAATTAATAAAAGTACTAACAGTAATGCCCTATAAATTGTTTATTTAAATATTCCATCATATTATACCATTTGAAGGTCAGCGACAATGAAATACATGTATTGAAGTTATGAACAACGTTTAACTGTTATACCATATATATCACGTGTTCTATGATTCGACCGACGCATTCCAAAAGGATTAAAGGTATCAAGTGGATGAAATCTTGCCATAAAACACGGATGCCACTTAGGGAGGTTGAAAATCTTGAAAAGCACATGAAATGGGTGGAGGAACGGGAACAAGCATGGCCTCAATCTACATCACTTTTTTCGATGGGGTTATGATTTTTCGAAGCTTTTTCGCCAAGGAAAATAAAAAGAGCTACAGTTTCTAGCGCCTTACGCTTGAAGAAAGGCAATAATTTTAACCTGTATATGCCATCTTGCTGTAAAGAAGTATCTGAGTTTTAGAAGGGACAAGTAAATGAAGTATTTTAAGAGTTACTAGGAGGCTTCGCCCCCTGCTCACTGGCGCTCGCCAACCCCCGGAACTGCTTTCGCAGTTCATTTCGGATTGCTTCGCAATCCAATGCTCGCTTTGCTCGCTCATTGGATACATTCTTAACGTCTAGCTTTTGTATACTTTTTTGAATGCTGAAGTTCCGAAAACTTTTCACTGTAGAAAATTCTAAACCTGTACATTTCAATATTAATTTGAAATTGCAAACAGTTCACATTTTTCTTAATCACACTATTCAAAATTTCAGTTGTTGAGAAAAGTAACTGTTGTAAGTTTTGTTTTAAAGTCTTTCCCACCAGAGTGTTAAAGCCATGTGTTGTAAAACAATATGAAATAGTAATCTGAATAGTAGAGAAAGAGAGGGAGAATTTCTTTAAAAACACATTTGTTAATTTGGGCATTTGGCGATTCGCGATCGCAACGCTCGAGTACGCCGTCTAGCGGGAGCCTGTAAATATCGGACATTAATTTATCACGTTTTCATTTAGTTCCATCAAAGTCATTGACTGAATCAGACGCCATTTTTTAGCAGCAAATAAGAAACAAAATTTCCCTAAGGAAAAGGCCGAAGAACTTGAAAAAAATCTCCAGAATATTAGTAAATCTTTCAGGAACAGAACACGCCAAACATTTGAAGAAAAATTCCTCAATAATTTTTAATTTCTATTATCAACAAACTTGCAACTGATGACTTCCGATTTCGGATACTGTTACAGATGTGTGTATTAAGGTAAAATGCATTTCTTCTGTCTTCAATTCATTACGAATTAAAGTGAAGTCAACATTGCTTTCGTCATTCCAGTGAATAAATATGAATTCAGAACATACAGAATTGTAATAGTTATAGCATATTCTTCTTCGTTATAGAATAGTATATATTTATGTATCCATATAATTCGGAAAACAACAATAAAAAATTATCCAAGTTACTTGAAATAGTGCCATTTGTGCTGATTCTTAATTAATTTAAATCGTTTTCTTGGTAAGTTTTTTTTAATTTTGAAAGAATAAGTTCAACTAGAATTCAGCTATTCTGTTTTTAGCTACATATTCAAATTCATATCAATTATAAAATTTTGCTGTGTAGTATGTTATCTAAAAGTAATGAAGGTATAAACTATGTATCTATTATTTGAGAATAAAGTTTTCAAACAAGGAACTTATCATTTTGGAATTCTCCGGGAATCATAAATCAGGTAAGTGCAATGATTTTTACAATAAAAAATTTGCTTGTAAATATTTTTTTTTCATTTGATGATGGTTCTCTACAGAATGGTTTTTTACGTCTGATTAAGAACTATAAGAATAATAAAAAAAGAAACAATATGAAAGTTTTTATTTCAATGTTAATAATTCTTAAAATCGTTTTTTTTATCCTAAGAATTCTTTATTTTCCGTTTTTTAGTTTATAATTTTTTGATAAAAATTGTTCTCAAAATACTTTTGAAAAATTAAATGGTATAACATTATGTGTTTATGTATACTTCTTGTATATTCCAATGTTTGAAATAATATGATTCAGAAAAGTATGGAATAAAAATTCGGTACTTACGACGTATTAACGCCACCGCCGCTACAGATTTGGCGGTTTTTAAGTGCCGCCAATCTACACTTAAAATTTTTGCGACAGTTCATAAAATAAAACACTTTATTTAAAATCAAAATAGTTAATTGGATTTCGGTGGAAAATGAGCCGATATAGAGTTTAGCATAGATTCAAAACAATCATATCGCCATATGAACTCTGATGAATAAGATTCCAAATGAAATAACATTTCCAAAACGTACGTTTGCCAAGATAAAGTTTTATGTTGTGGGAATTGGTACATTTTCGTTTTTTCGGTAAAATATTTCCCTCCTGAAAAAATAAAATTGCATCTTGTTTTGTTTTTGGCAAATCCCAAAGACGAATATTCGTAGCACTAAAAATGGCGACAAAAAAGAATTGTTTTTTTGTTTTTGTTTCGTCAGCATTCTTTATTTTACTTTTCTTAGTTTCTAAATAATGATTTTTATTGAAACTTGAAATTTTTTGATAAAAATTGTTGTCAAAAAACGTTGTTTACAAAATTAAATTTCATAAAATTATGAGGCTTATGTATACTTTTTGTTCATTTTAATTTTTGAACTAATATGATTCTTAAAACTATAGAATGTAAAGTTTAAATGGACCTTTCATGTTATATCATTAAATTTAGTAATACTATTTCTCGGGCATTAGGTTTTAACTCTTATAAGAATATACATATTTTTTTCTGTTAATGTACAAATATTTTTCCGATGTGTTTTGGATATTCCTTCTCTAATAAAAAGAGATACCATTTTGTTTTCGGTTGTACAAGAAAAAAGATCAAGCATTTTTCTTTTTTAAATTTAATAAGCCACATTAAAAAAGGAACGTTGCAATGCTACACGCTACATTAACGACGTCTCCAGAGTAACTGAATGACGGTTCATATGGAAATCGCAGGTAAGCGTCTCATACAACAACGCCCCCTATAGTTCGTTGCGATCGCGAATACAACACTTATAGAATTGAAGGATTTGTTACTTCAAGCGCTCAGGTATCTTAATTTTGATCTAGTTGCGCTTCTATGTCATTTTGATTTATGTTGCTAAGTTAAGTTTCAAAAAATTCTATGGCTGGCAACAGCATTTTTATTTTTTAAGCTGTTTATTTTTATTTCTTTTAGAATTTGTTCTTTTTTTAGCGAAATGTTTTTCAACTTAACAGAATTCTTTCTCTTATGTTTTCTCTATAAATGAAGAAAATAAAGTAAATATTTAAGTGTTGTGAAAAGAATCTTATTTAGTTGTACAAAGTACTTCAGTCAAAATTTGGGAGCCACATAAGAGAATTGTATATATTAGATCAGAAACACATCATTAAAAGGCAAAATGCTTTGGTGTTTTCAAAACTTAAACAAAACAAAGCAATCGTTGCCACCGGAGGAAAAGAAATACAGCCAAAATTTGGGAGCCACGTAAGAGAATTATATATATTAGATTAAACCACTTTAAAAATCGCCAATTTTGCTACATTTCTTCACCTAAATGAAAATTATCAAAATTAATGCCTTATTCCCATTTTTGCAAATTTTTATCCAGGAAATGCAGCATTGGAGTAAGTTTTAAACTATTTTTTTAAAAAAATGGACCATGAACGTTTTTAATTTTCTCAAAACTGTGGCTTCTTTTTATATTGACGTTTTGCACTTTTTTCAGAATAAACTTTAGAAGGCGTTGACTAAAGATAGGCTAAACTTGTCTTTAGTCAGAGTTCTCTACGATTATTCTGAAAATGAAGCGGCAAATGGAGTGTTGAAAGGGAAATGAGTAACTGTAGGAAAATGTAGTCTGAAATAGATTCGGGAGTAACTATTGCAAACACACATCAGTTTTGAAAATACCATATTATTTAATAGTATATCTACAAATTTTTAGGCTCTTTCAAAAAGTTTTTTTCCTAGTGGTAGTAAAATGATTATTGAAGAGATATTGTAGTCAAATACTCAATTCGTTCTTCACCAAAACTTGAAACACAATAAGATAACTAGCCGGTCATTCTTTTGTACGTTTAAACTATTTAAATATAATTTCAACTGAAATTATAAATTTAATTTATCAAATGAGCAATCATGAATACAAAAATATTACTACCCCATAAAATGTAAGAATAAAATCTTCAGGATATAACAAAAAATTGGCAGGTATGCACCTCTTATCTTATAGCTCGTTCAGGAATAGTTTTTACGTCGTTGTAGATCGTGGAAAAGTCAGTGAGCGCCTTTTTGTCAAACTGTCGTAATCTATACACATAATAATAAAAGCGGCTGTGTGTGTGTGTGTCTGTAATCACAATATATCGCCCCAGAAGCCTCGCCCAGGCTCGAAACTCGACACATAATTGTGTTTTGACATAATGAAGAAGTATTTTTTTTCTTTTTCAAAAATTTGGATTAGTTTTTTAGTTATCAGTCATTTTGTAAGAAAATCTATGCTTTTTCGTCTTCAAAGAGCCATATTCAAAAAACTATTAAAAAATGCATATCTCTTATAAATGTATGCTAATGCGAACCTTACAAATGAAACATTAATTTTCGACAACTTAAACCAATAATATACGAAGGAATTAATAATTTAATTGTAAGGTTCGCATTAGTTTACATTTATCAAAGTGGATAAAACTTTAACTTTTGTACTAAAAATGTGGCAACATATTAGATACGTAAATAGAACGCTACTCTTTGATATATTTATCGCTGTTCATAATTGTTATAATAAGTTTTTCTTCTTCTTTCCACTCTCTTTTTTTTTCTTAAGCGAAGACGATAAGGGAAAATTATACTTGAGGATGCCCCTTGGCGAAATTGGTGACTTATGTTTGGCGCTATTCCTGTTTGCGCGGAACACCGTGGTAACAGAAATAACGGCCGAAACATAATGATATTTCAAAAAACATTGGAAAATTTCAACAAAACATCGGATAAAGCTTGCAATGAACCCAATATAAGCAAAATTAATAAATCCAATAAAAAGGATTTTGAATCGAAGCAAAAATTAATGGAGTAGGTGCAGAAAGAAAAGGAAAAAAACAACAACTCACTTCTTCATTAAGCTTGAATATTCTCAGATTTAGGTGCACAGAATTATCTAATAACAGTTAGATACTGTCTAAATTTATCGTGAATAGAATCTGTGTACCTCCATCGTCACATAAATTCGGCGAAATATGAATCGAAAATGGCGTTTGTGGTACCGAACTGGTGATGACATTTTTTTATAAAGTCCCTTTTTATGACTGCCCACATACCTTCGATCTTATTGACCAGAAGTAAAAGTAACCTTACCAGCCGGTATCTAACGAAGAACTAATGGACCTCTGAAATTACGTATACCGTTGAACATTATAACGCTAAAATCTAAACCGTTGAGAATCACGATTGGGTTTCAACATCGCCCAGCTTGGCGATCACAACTTGGCGAGAATCAAGGGGCACCCTCAAATATAGTCTACCTGACGTTAATTTTTGTAGCGATATAGAAATAGAAATTGATACCATAAAAAAATTATAGAGAAATAGATACCATAAAAAATTAATTCGTTTTCGTGTTCTTTTCATGTATTTAAAGCAACTTTTGTATGCTTTTACAATTTCTGAGGCCTTTTTTTAAGAAAAAAAAAACAAGTCTCCACCTGATAGTTATATTATAGGTTAGGTTACCATAGCAAAGTTACATCTTCAAACATCCTCAAGAGCTATAACACATCTGCAGCAGAACTGGACATGAAGACAAAATTGCAGGACAGAAACACTTTAATTGTCCACTAATCTTCAGATTTCCTGCTATGTTTTAAAAAACTTAATTTGTGGAAACCTTTAGCGTGGCGGACAGCTGGCCGCCTTTGCGGCTAGTAATAAATAAATAAAGATTTTTGTAGTTAGAGGGGTTGTCTTTTGTAGTTGTTTTCCAGCGTGAAGCTGAAACCTGTATGGGATTTTCTTGATTTTCATCCTTCCAACGAAGTTTGCAGCATCATGTTCTACGGTTAGTTTTCAGCCTTTTAGAGCCTCATAGTTATTATTTTTCTTACTTTTGAACTTTTGTCAATCGAACATTGGAACTCTTTGTATGTTGCACATTTTTTCATTTCAGCTATTTTGGTTAATTTTTTTTTAAATAGACAGTAATATTCGTGACAATTTTATTCGAAATAATAAAAATTTATTTGGAATTAAAGGTTTAAAACTAAATGTGATAATTACTAAATGTGAACATAAAATAATTCTCTGATATTATTTTATTACACAACATTTTGTGGTAAACATTCTGAATTACCGTTTTACAATCATTAAAAGGTGAATACGTTATATTTTGTTTCTGATAAATTATCGTTATCTTTATGATACATTTTATGTAATCTGTGTATTTTTCTTACGCATTTTATGCATTGCTTTGACTTATATTTCTCTTTCTTAACCATCAAAAATCAAAATAAAAAATAAATGATTAAAAGCAATCGGGGATTGGAGAGAAAGCGATCACCGGGCAAAATGCCTTAGTATTTTTAAACTAAGATAACTATCTATTCAATACATAGTTATTTCTTTAGCACTTGCGTCATTACAAAATATTCTTATTTTTCTTTGTCTACTTTTAATCCAGGATGTTGGAAGCCCAGGTGGTGAAAATCCAGGATATCATTATTACAATGTCCAGGTAAATATAAGATATTTGAAATTTAGTTAATTTAGCTAATTTCTTAATGCGAGTATGCAATTGAAATGTTTTTTTAATTTTCATAGAGCTTACCTGGTCCTAGAGGATATCAGGGACCACCCGGACCTCCAGGTGTTAAAGGAGATAAGGTAAAATAAATTACTTAAAATTTACTGTTTACTGCCCTTTGAATGGGAAACCTGTTAATTATCTTTATCAAATTTCAAAGTTAACCCCTTGGGGACGGGTGATTCAGAAAAGCATTCGTACAAAATCAGAATCAAGTTGCAATTAAATAAAAAACGGTAACTTAAATGTAGTCGTTACTAATTTGACAGACTTACTTTGCTTTTACTTTAATTATTGTTAGTTTAATCATATATATAATCAATGTTAATTCAAAGTATAACTAAATAGTTTTATTTTGAACAAAGTAATGGTGAATTAAATAAATCAAAAAATTATAACTCCGCCCACAAATAAACTGCTAAAGAAATACTTTAATTACCAGTTTTATCTTCTTACCCTGATTGATACGGTTTTTTGCTGTCACGTATTTGTGACAGTCGGCGCGAAAGGGTTAATGACGAATAGATGACACCCATGACTAAGAAAAACAAACAAAAAATTAATGTGTTTGCTGCGTTCTGCTTTGGAAATAAGTTATTTATCTTCATCAGAAACAAAGTCTCCAAATAGATGACACTCATGGCTGGAAAAAAACCCTTTAACACGTTCACGCCGGGAAAAGTGAAAATACTGGTAGAAGAACTATTTCAATATTAGATAATATTAGGGAGGAGTTAATCTATTCTCAACAATAACAATTCACTGTAAGGAAATTCATCACGGCGAAGAAGCAATTCACGATAAAAATTGCATTCGTTAAAAACAATTGGTAGTTATGGATTTTTATTATTCCCGGAAAAAAACTAAAAAAATGAAATTTATTGTTACCAGTTTTTACTCCGGTGCGCTGCCAAGATGAGACAATTCTAGCGTGACCCATCGGTGAGTTACCCCAGCGTGAACGCGTTAAAACAATGTATCTCTTTGCCACATGTCCTGGTAGTTTCTACGCTTTTTGGGAAAATTTCTTCCAGTGGTTGCTGAGTTTATGTCTTAATACATAATCTGAAATAAAGTAATTTCCATCACCACTACATGCATGCAAATAATTAAAAACTTCATTTTAAACATTACTATGTTCCAGCTTCTTCGTGGTGAGGCTTTTAGAATATTGGCAAGATTACCAAAATACCTGAAAACTTTTGTTTTTAATGGTCCACTGTTCTATAGAATATTTGGCAAAAAGCGTACGAGTTGTCAGCCCTACATGTCAGATTTTTTCAGCATTTACACGGGTGTCTGTTTATTTTGCTATGAAAATAAGTAAACACTCGTGGTTTTACTATGAAAATCTAGTTTTATCGTGTTATTTCAGTTGGTAATGCCATCTATTTGCAAACTTTATAATTAATTTTGAAGCTTGGGGAAAAAGATAACTCGTTTCCTAAGAATGCAACGCAGCGAGCAATATATTTCAATATCTTTCCATTTTTCTTTAGACAATTTTTCAAATTGTATGTCATATTTTGGCCTCACAATCATCAGGATTCTGTTTATGTAACTTCTTTTTGTTGCTATGTGAACATCAGAACTTCTTATTATAGGGAGATCAAGGAAGAGATGGTGTTAATGGATTGGATGGAGCTTTAGGCCCACCTGGCCATATCTTCATGATACCAGTAAGATTTTAAATTTTCTTATTAAACTTAAAATTTGAACTGACAAAATATATTTCTTTTAATTGTGTGAAAATGCTTCTTTTGATTATGTGAAAATATGTTCCTTTAATTGTGTGAAAATATGTTTCTTTTAATTTGTTTAAAACTTGTTTCATTTAATTAAGTTAAAATTTTCAATATTGATAATACAATTGATTTATTCCATTGTACCCAATACATTTTTAAATTAATTTATTTTAATTAATAATGGTGACGTTTTGGTACTTGGTTTCGAGGAGACGTAAGGCGAATCTATTGCCTACATTAAGTACCTATTACTACAATACCAGCAGAAAATATTTCCACGATTATTGATCATTACCGTCAATGATGGTTTGATAATTTTTACGAACCACCAAAAGGGAATATTTATTTTACCCGAACGTCTTTACCAAGTTCTAAATGTTAATGGGATACCTGAAAGCGACGTAATGTGGGTATATCAATCCTGATTGGCTATTGAAGCGTGGCATGTGTTTACGTTTGCAACTGTTCTTTCCATTCTATTTCGAGTAAGCCAAGTCGGTCAAGCATCAATTCTCTTAAGTGGCACATTCTATATTCTTTCACAAATATTTGAATTCTTCCACTGTATATTTCGTACTTAATACAACGGCTGGCACGAAACTGTTTAGAACATAAACAAACTAATTATCCATCGAAGTTGCAAGGTACACAAAACAAAAACATATCACGGTTACAATAAAATATATAAGCAAATAATAAATCTAAGTTAAGTAAAAGACGTAGATGAAAAAGAATTCGCGATCGCAACGCTCGAGTACGCCGTCTAGCGGGAGCCTGTAAATATCGGACATTAATTTATCACGTTTTCATTTAGTTCCATCAAAGTCATTGACTGAATCAGACGCCATTTTTTAGCAGCAAATAAGAAACAAAATTTTCGTAAGGAAAAGGCCGAAGAACTTGAAAAAAATCTCCAGAATATTAGTAAATCTTTCAGGAACAGAACACGCCAAACATTTGAAGAAAAATTCCTCAATAATTTTTTATTTCTATTATCAACAAACTTGCAACTGATGACTTCCGATTTCGGATACTGTTACAGATGTGTGTATTAAGGTAAAATGCATTTCTTCTGTCTTCAATTCATTACGAATTAAAGTGAAGTCAACATTGCTTTCGTCATTCCAGTGAATAAATATGAATTCAGAACATACAGAATTGTAATAGTTATAGCATATTCTTCTTCGTTATAGAATAGTATATATATCTGTATCCATATAATTCGGAAAACAACAATAAAAAATTATCCAAGTTACTTGAAATAGTGCCATTTGTGCTGATTCTTAATTAATTTAAATCGTTTTCTTGGTAAGTTTTTTTTAATTTTGAAAGAATAAGTTCAACTAGAATTCAGCTATTCTGTTTTTAGCTACATATTCAAATTCATATCAATTATAAAATTTTGCTGTGTAGTATGTTATCTAAAAGTAATGAAGGTATAAACTATGTATCTATTATTTGAGAATAAAGTTTTCAAACAAGGAACTTATCATTTTGGAATTCTCCGGGAATCGTAAATCAGGTAAGTGCAATGATTTTTACAATAAAAAATTTGCTTGTAAATATTTTTTTTTTCATTTGATGATGGTTCTCTACAGAATGGTTTTTTTACGTCTGATTAAGAACTATAAGAATAATAAAAAAAGAAACAATATGAAAGTTTTTATTTCAATGTTAAGAATTCTTAAAATCGTTTTTTTTATCCTAAGAATTCTTTATTTTCCGTTTTTTAGTTTATAATTTTTTGATAAAAATTGTTCTCAAAATACTTTTGAAAAATTAAATGGTATAACATTAGGTGTTTATGTATACTTCTTGTATATTCCAATGTTTGAAATAATATGATTCAGAAAAGTATGGAATAAAAATTCGGTACTTACATATTAACGCCACTGCCGCTACAGATTTGGCGGTTTTTAAGTGCCGCCAATCTACACTTAAAATTTTTGCGACAATTCATAAAATAAAACACTTTATTTAAAATCAAAATAGTTAATCGGATTTCGGTGGAAAATGAGCCGATATAGAGTTTAGCATAGATTCAAAACAATCATATCGCCATATGAACTCTGATGAATAAGATTCCAAATGAAATAACATTTCCAAAATGTACGTTTACCAAGATAAAGTTTTATGTTGTGGGAATTGGTACATTTTCGTTTTTTCGGTAAAATATTTCCCTCCTGAAAAAATAAAATTGCATCTTGTTTTGTCTTTGGCAAATCCCAAAGACGAATATTCGTAGCACTAAAAATGGCGACAAAAAAGAATTGCTTTTTTTTTTTTTTTTTTTTTTGTTTCGTCAGCATTCTTTATTTTACGTTTCTTAGTTTCTAAATAATGATTTTTATTGAAACTTGAAATTTTTTGATAAAAATTGTTGTCAAAAAACGTTGTTTACAAACTTAAATTTCATAAAATTATGTATTTTTGTTCATTTTAATTTTTGAACTAATATGATTCTTAAAACTATAGAATGTAAAGTTTAAATGGGCCTTTCATGTTATATCATTAAATTTAGTAATACTATTTCTCGGGCATTAGGTTTTAACTCTTATAAGAATATACATATTTTTTTCTGTTAATGTACAAATATTTTTCCGATGTGTTTTGGATATTCCTTCTCTAATAAAAAGAGATACCATTTTGTTTTCGGTTGTACAAGAAAGAAGATCAAGCATTTTTCTTTTTTAAATTTAATAAGCCACATTAAAGAAGGAACGTTGCAATGCTACACGCTACATTAACGACGTCTCCAGAGTAACTGAATGACGGTTCATATGGAAATCGCAGGTAAGCGTCTCATACAACAACGCCCCCTATAGTTCGTTGCGATCGCGAATAATACTTCACGTTAATTAACATTCTGAGTTATGTGGAGAAACTTAGTTTAACTTTAACTCGTCCTTTTGCTTAAAATTGATCAGCTGAAGCTGACGTCGTTGGTCACGTGTGTGGGTATTGTGATCTTTTTCTTTAAGTGCTAATTCCCAATTATGCAATTTTTTGATTGAGTAGATTGAAAATTTAAATTGATTTAACTTAGTGTAATTACATTTTCAAAGAATGATCAATGGTTTTAAAAGTGAAATAATAAAAATTTGTTACTGTTATTAGTATCAGCCACAAGGGGATATCAAAGGACCGGATAATGCGGAACCACTGAGACAAATGTTGAGCCAACATATGGTAAGACAGCAAATTTTTTAACTATATTTTCAGTTCCTCTTAATATATTTTATATCTAGTCAGGGGAAAAACGTAGAAGCTTAATAAAGCAGTTATGCATTCGAATAAAGTAAATTTCTTTATTTTTTAAAAAAAAAGTTATCAGAAGTTTTTAATATTATAGTGAAATGATTTTAGTATAGCTTAAATTGTTCTGAGTAAGATGGCGATTGAATATGTAAAATGAAATACAGTGAAACCTCCAGGATAGACCATCTCCATATAATCATCACCTCTATTTACGACCAATTTTAGGAGGCTCGGAATTTTTTTCATAGACTTTGTGTTGAAGAAAATTTTAGAAGAGACCGGACAAACCTCTGCACCAAATGCGGAAAAGATCAGATAAGGATTGACACACAAAAAAGATATCAAAACAAAACATTAAACAATGCAAATAGATTAAAATGTATTTAAAATATCTACGCGAGGTTCTTATTTAGAGAGCTCTTTTTGACGATAACAACCTCTGAATAACCTTTTGACGATAACATTCTCATGTTGCTGTTAGAGTGCACTATAGGCGATGCTATATCAATGATATACTTATAGAAATGATAGTTAAATTAGAAAATAAAGTCTTTTTTTAGAAAAAAACAACCATCTCAAACAAACAAACTTATTCTCATCTTTAAAAGTTAACTAATTTTTATAGTATAAAAATAAATGCAAACTGAAACAAAAATCATAATTGCTTATTTATTTAAAATAACTTAATCATTCATAATCGGTAAATTTGTTTTTACTCTTAATTATATCAAACTAAACTAAACTCAGCGGCGCGACAGCCCATAGAGGGCCAAGACCTACTGTGCCCATCTCAGTTTTCTTGACCTTGGGCTCTGGGGTGCAGAAGCAGATGTTCCGGTTAGGTGTTCAGCCCATCGCGGAACCCCCAGTGTTTAGTTCCCAAGCATGCTTGGTACTCATTTATCGACCCACTGAAGGGATGAAAGGCTGAGTCAACCTTGCCCGGCCCGATGATCGAACCAGGGTCCTGTGGCACGACAGCGAGAAGCGCTACCGCTCAGCCACCGGGCGTCACTTAATTATATCAGTTGGGATCATTTTTAGACTCTAAATTTCATTTTTCGATCCGTCTTTTCATGACGCCAACATAAGTGGCATTCCCGCCCCAAGAAAATGACACTGACTAAAATTAGAATTGTCTGTACTTTCGATAATGATTACTTTTGATAACCATTTTGAAGTCAGTGGTCTCTAAGAACGACCATCAACGACTGTGGAATGGAGAGTGGTCGCTCCCGAGAGGTGTTTCACTGCGTAGCATTTGGCGAAATTGCCCTTAAATCTCGCCTTAAATAAACCTGAGGGTCAGCTATGCATGCTTTAAACTTACCAACTGGACGCTAATTTCGAAAAAAAAAACATTTTTGTTAACATTTTGTTGAATTAACAAAACATGTTGGGTGTTGGAATTACAAATCAAAACTAGTAATAAATACTACTTGTCGAGATCTCAATATTGGAAATAAAAAAGTTTTTATGTCTAAAAATTTACATTAAATATCCAATTAGAAAAACGTGTTTTCCTAAAAATTTAAAAATATTTCAGCTTAAAAATATTTTTTAAAATTTTAAATTATTAGTCACAAATTGTCTAATTTTAGAAGGAAAAAAAAATCATGATTTATCTTGTTTTAGTTAGCTATGCGGGGTGCGACTGGACCTGTGGGTCTCACAGGACTTCCTGGACCTGTTGTAAGTTTTTTCTTTAAAAAGTAAATTTTTGTTGATAAAAATTAATATTTTAGTGTGACCATTTTCTCATCATTGAAGCCTAATTTTTGCTTGTAATGCTTTGTAGGGGCCTCCTGGTTTTCAAGGACCCAAAGGGGAACCAGGGGAACCTGGAGAAGAGGTGAGGAATCAGTTATTTATTAAATTATTTTTTATTTAGTAGTTATCTAATTAAAATTTTCACTAATGAACTTTTAAATGTCTATTTTCATTTTAAAATCACCAGAAAACTTCTGACATGATTATTTTTCTTCGTTATCATCTGATAAGGGATTTAAATCTTGTTTTTTTCAGCAGTTTGTAAATTTTCAAGGATTGGTTTGTGAATGACTCAGCATTGTTCACAGGCTCCCTATATTTCCAAATAAGCTCGTGTCCACCTTTTTCACTTTACACATTGCCATATTAAAGTTTTCCATGAAAATAACCGATTTTCATGAAAACATTTATTACTTTTCATATAATACATAATTATGTTATTTTTTCCCTCGTTGTTTTTTCTAATTGTTGGTGTGATACTATTTCAGGGTCCCCGCGGCCTCCGTGGAATGATGGGACATCCAGGTAGAGCAGGTCGAAGGGTAAGTTGAGTAAGTAAATTCTGTCTAAAATAAAGAAAGTAAATTATATCATTTTTCTTAAGATTAAAATATTTATCTTACAAACTACACTATTCTTTAATCATTTTAATAGTTCATATTTTGTGCATGAAACCATAAAAGTTTTTTAAAAAAAACGATGCAAAATGTTGACATTCACATAATTGCTTTCGTGAATGTCCTAGTACTTGTTAAACAGCATTATTCATTTACAGTAGCAAATATCGCTATCTAGCATACTTGTTATCATATTTATGCACATATATTCATCATGCGTGCTATCAAATTTATTTCCTTCTAACGGCGCGAATACATACTGAGTAGAAATATTTGCCGGTGTGAGTGAGAAAAAAATATTTATTAGCAACTATTACAGACATTAAAGCAAATTAACAACACGAATGTCAACATTCACTAAAGCAACTGCGCGATCTTAACTAAAGTAACAAACTGAATATCGACATTCACTGAAATAACTATGTAAAGGTCGACCTTCACTAAAGCAACAATGTGAATGTCGACATTCATTAAAGCAGTAATCTCATATCGACCTTTATCCAAGCAACTCTGAATGTCAACCTTCACTAAAGTAATTATCTAAATATCGGCTTCATTAAAGCAGCTATGTGAATGTCAGTATTCATTAAAGCAACTATGTGAATGTAAACATTCAGTCGTTTCAGCCCACATAGATTCGGTAGGCTAAAATAATATCTCTTCATTTAGTTTGGCGATCTAACTGTCATAAGTTGAGGATTAAAACACAAATTTTTTAAAACTCGTCAATCAGCTGCATCTAAAAGAAAAAATTATAATTAACTTAAAGAAATTGATATTTTTTAACCGTACAGTACAGTTAATTTCTTCCTTCTTCTTAACTAGATCACTACCACGCTCTCTCTAAATAATCAGTCATTACTCCTCGCTTGCGCAATTAGTATAATTATGTGAAAGGAAAGAGATAACCCAACGAAAAGTGGTGCAAAATCTCCCTAATATAGAGATTTTGCATTCCTCTCGGTCTGGTTAAATTTTTCCTCCAGTTTAATAGGATCCACTCTGCGCAAGCAGAAGTACTAACTATCTCGTTTGAGACTGCTCAATGGTGATCTAAGCGGAAGGCAAGAGTAAAATGGATAGTGAAAAGGGCAAAAAAACTGTATTTACCTTTAACTCTCTGACAGCGCATTCCGACTATGGTTTAATCAGACTAAATGATTTTTTTTAGAAATTTAAATCCTTTAGAAATACTCTATCGAAAATGACAACTAAATATTTCATTAATTATTATTGATTTCAAGTCTTTAACGGGTCACTTATTGTAATGATTTCAAACGTTTTGTGTTTCAACTCTTCTAACATACTCTGCAAATCAATAGACTAATAGCAACCATTTTGATTTAGATTACCTACAAAAGATACAAAAATAAAAAGACTGTTAAAACGTTTAGCATTTTTAAAACTCTGGGACTTAAAGCTGCACTATTTAATATTAACATTAGATGTATAACTGTTAGTTAACGCGTACTTGTTTTTTTTCTTTTAGGGTTCAGGTGGCAGAGATGGAGAAAGAGGATCACACGGACCTATCGGAGCTAAGGTACTCTTTGTTAAAAAACTATTTTAACGATTTTACTTCTTTGCATATCATAAAAAAAAACTGGATCAAGTTACTGTGTAAAGTACCGGCATTATTGGTGCATCATCCCTTAAAAATCCATTTTTACCGTAAAATACTTTATCATAAAATATTGTACTTTAATTTTCACATTAATATTCATCTAATTAGAATGATTCAGTGATTTTACGGTAATTATTACTGTAAAAATTGCGGTATATCAGATACTTTGTTCCGTTAAAAATGGATTTTACTGTAAAAAGTACCAGCATTTTAAGTACCGGTTCTTTTTACCGTTATATGATCTGGAATTTTTAATTGCTCAGCAAGTAAAGAAATTTCAGTCAAAGAATTTCATCTTTGTGTAATTAACTCTAAAGTAAGGAAGAAGATTCCAATGGTTTCAAAAGTATTAAGTTTACACGGTATATAATTAAACATTTCTGAAATATTGGCTCTACTATAAAATGATTAAATGAACCGTATATTCAATATGAAAGTAATAAGAAGTAAAACAAATTAATGAAAAGAGCTAGAGAAAACCTGAATAAGTAGGAAATATATTCAGAACTACGTAATAAATATGCAACTAATTGAATTAATATTAACTGATATATTAATTAAGTAAATAGGTAGGTACTTTATTTACGCCGCACTAGAGCTGCATTAAGGGCTATTGGCAACGGTCTGATGGGATACTTTCCCGAAGATGAACCGAAAACATGCCCATGGAAGTTCAATATTTGATCAAAAAATAACAGAACACAAACAAAATATGTACTACAAGTAATCTCATAATGATTAGAACATTAAACATGAAAAATTTAAGAGAAGTGTGGAACAAATTTAAGATAAAGCATTATTTGGTCAAAATTATTATTTAATCATCCCCTTGTTTTTAAGTTATTTGGTAGCCCGACGACCTGCGCACGAAGTCGAGCACTTTACGGTAGAACAGTTTAACGAGGATCGATACCGCGCATAGAAGTAAACTACACAGGCTGATCAAAGTGGTCACCCACCCGATTACTGACCGCAGATAGTGATGCTTGATTTCGGTGTTCGGAACCGTGTCTTTACGATCAGTCCACTGCGGGACATATATTAATTAATTAATAATATTTAATTTTAATCAATTAATATTTAGTACTATTTAATGAATAATGTTTTATATTAATTAATTAATAATATTTAATTTTAATCAATTAATATTTAGTACTATTTAATGAATAATGTTTTATATTAATTAATTAATAATATTTAATTTTAATCAATTAATATTTAGTACTATTTAATGAATAATGTTTTATATTAATTAATTAATAATATTAATATTAATTAAATATGTAAATAAATGTATTTAAATATTGCCTTCTTGCGCTATTCTCATTCTTTTACCATTCCAATTTTTTTTAATTTCTCAAAAACCGTCATATGTCTTATCACATTATGATTCTTCATCAAATATACAATATTTATTTGTCCCGCAGTGGACTGATAGTTAAGACACGGTTCCCAGCAGATCACTAAAGACTAGCATCACTGACTGCGGTCAGTGTGCGGGAGGGTGACCACTTGCATCAGTCTGCGTAAGGACCGAGGGTGTGCGTTATGGGTCATCGTTAAACTGTTCTACCGTAAAGTGCTCGACTTCGCGTGAAGGTCGTCGGGCTACCGAAGCGGGACTACCATCCCCTTTGCAGAGGATCAAAATTGTGATGGCATGTCTTCGAATCGTCCTCAGGGATGTTTCCCAGACAGTCGCCAATAGCCCATTGTGCAGCTCTAGGGCGACGTAAATGAACTGCAACAACAACAACAATATTTATTTTTCTATTCTGTAATCAAATTAGTGTAGAAGTATGCTTGTAAATTTTGATTGTAGAAGTTACAGTCATTAAAGCATGATTATAATTAAAAATTTGTAATAAGACTAAAAACTGGCAAATACGTTTTGAGTACGCTAAAAATTTCAAACAGAACTTAGCTAACTGCCAATGAAACATTTGTTTCTTTTGACTGAAAAACGAGATAAAACAGACTGTATTTGCTATGACTGATTTCTTTCCGGATTAGAGTTTATTTCAATGTTGTGTATGAACGCGAAATAAATCGGGATATCTGTTAAACGGTTGACAGTTTATTTATTAATTTACAAATGAACCAACATCTATCATTCTTTCATAATATTTTTCAGATTAATAAAAAATGTGTTACTAATTGCGCTTAATTTGTTACGAATCAAGCAGTTTTAATTGCGCAAAACAGACAAAACGTGTTTCATTTTATGAATAGGATACATTACTTCAGTAAAAATTAACCAAAGAAATTTTTTAAGGTTTTTCTTTCTAAGTGTTTTTTAAAGTATCTATATTACTTTATTTAAAAAAAAACGAAAAAGAGGGAAAAAATGAGAATTTACTAAAAAAGGCAACAAATAAATACAACGAGAAAAAGAAATCTAAAGGAAGTCTTCATCAAAGAAGTGAGTAAAAGAATAAGCTAATTTTAACACCAAATATCTCTTATGTTCTAACAATTTAAACAGTATAAATGTACTGCATGCTTGAATGACGTGTATTTTTTAAATTTATTCCTGATTTTGAATACATATTGCATTTTAGGGAGAAATAGGATTGCCAGGAATGCCGGGACTGCCAGGAGAGAAAGGTGATAGGGTACGTAGTTTACTCATAGTTTTAATGGGATACCTGCAAGTGACGTAGTGTGGGTATCTCGATCCTGATTGGTTGTTGAAACGCAGCATTTGTTTAAGTTAGCAGCAACTGTTGCTATTCTTCTATTTCGATTCTATTCTATTTCGAGTAAGACAAGCTTGTCAAGTATCAATTCTAATGAATTAAAATACGTACAGTAAGACAAAAAAAATGTATTAAGTTAAGCTTATTCCAATCATTGCAAAATTCAGTAAATAATCCTTCTTTTTTACAGACTTCTACTGTGTTGTTTCAGCTTCAAATCTGGTAAAAATATGTTCGGGGATGTAATAATAAAATAAATAAATAAATAAAATTACATGCAAAATAAGTGCATGCGTTCATGCAGCCTAAGTGAAAAATTTATATCTTCTATATTCCATGTAGTTTTTCGAAATGGATCTTCTGGGGAATGTAATAATAAAATTAATTAAAAAAAATAAAAATAAATAAATCAAAGTAAATAAATAAATTCAGATTTGGCAAAGCGTTCATGCAGCTTAAGTGCAATTACGTGATTTTTCGAAATGGGTCGTCTGGGGTATGTAACAATAAAATAAATAAATAAATAAAAATAAAAATAATAAATTCAGATTTGGTAAAGTGTTTCTGCAGCATAAGTGCAAATTTTATATCTTCTATATTTTATGTAATTTTTCGAAATGGGTATTCTGGGGAATGTAACAATAAAATAAAAAAAAATAAAAAAATTCAGCTTTGGTAACGTGTTCTTGCAGCATAAGTGCAAAATTTATATCCTCTATTTTTCATGTAATTTTTCTAAATGGATCTTCTGGGGGATGTAACAATACAATAAAAAAAAATAAAAAAATTCAGCTTTGGTAACGTGTTCTTGCAGCATAAGTGCAAAATTTATATCCTCTATTTTTCATGTAATTTTTCTAAATGGATCTTCTGGGGGATGTAACAATACAATAAAAATAAATAAATAAATTCAGATTTGGTAAAGTGTTCCTGCAGCATAAGTGTAAAATTTATATCCTCTATTTTTCATGTAATTTTTCTAAATGGGTCTTCTGGGGGATGTAACAATACAATAAAAATAAATAAATAAATTCAGATTTGGTAAAGTGTTCCTGCAGCATAAGTGTAAAATTTATATCCTCTATTTTTCATGTAATTTTTCTAAATGGGTCTTCTGGGGGATGTAACAATACAATAAAAATAAATAAATAAATTCAGATTTGGTAAAGTGTTCCTGCAGCATAAGTGTAAAATTTATATCCTCTATTTTTCATGTAATTTTTCTAAATGGGTCTTCTGGGGGATGTAACAATACAATAAAAATAAATAAATAAATTCAGATTTGGTAAAGTGTTCCTGCAGCATAAGTGTAAAATTTATATCCTCTATTTTTCATGTAAGTTTTCTAAATGGGTCTTCTGGGGGATGTAACAATACAATAAAAATAAATAAATAAATTCAGATTTGGTAAAGCGTTCCTGCAGCATAAGTGTAAAATTTATATCCTCTATTTTTCATGTAATTTTTCTAAATGGGTCTTCTGGGGGATGTAACAATACAATAAAAATAAATAAATAAATTCAGATTTGGTAAAGTGTTCCTGCAGCATAAGTGTAAAATTTATATCCTCTATTTTTCATGTAATTTTTCTAAATGGGTCTTCTGGGGGATGTAACAATACAATAAAAATAAATAAATAAATTCAGATTTGGTAAAGTGTTCCTGCAGCATAAGTGTAAAATCTATATCCTCTATTTTTCATGTAATTTTTCTAAATGGGTCTTCTGGGGGATGTAACAATACAATAAAAATAAATAAATAAATTCAGATTTGGTAAAGTGTTCCTGCAGCATAAGTGTAAAATTTATATCCTCTATTTTTCATGTAATTTTTCTAAATGGGTCTTCTGGGGGATGTAACAATACAATAAAAATAAATAAATAAATTCAGATTTGGTAAAGTGTTCCTGCAGCATAAGTGTAAAATTTATATCCTCTATTTTTCATGTAATTTTTCTAAATGGGTCTTCTGGGGGATGTAACAATACAATAAAAATAAATAAATAAATTCAGATTTGGTAAAGTGTTCCTGCAGCATAAGTGTAAAATTTATATCCTCTATTTTTCATGTAATTTTTCTAAATGGGTCTTCTGGGGGATGTAACAATACAATAAAAATAAATAAATAAATTCAGATTTGGTAAAGTGTTCCTGCAGCATAAGTGTAAAATTTATATCCTCTATTTTTCATGTAATTTTTCTAAATGGGTCTTCTGGGGGATGTAACAATACAATAAAAATAAATAAATAAATTCAGATTTGGTAAAGCGTTCCTGCAGCATAAGTGTAAAATTTATATCCTCTATTTTTCATGTAATTTTTCTAAATGGGTCTTCTGGGGGATGTAACAATACAATAAAAATAAATAAATAAATTCAGATTTGGTAAAGTGTTCCTGCAGCATAAGTGTAAAATTTATATCCTCTATTTTTCATGTAATTTTTCTAAATGGGTCTTCTGGGGGATGTAACAATACAATAAAAATAAATAAATAAATTCAGATTTGGTAAAGTGTTCCTGCAGCATAAGTGTAAAATTTATATCCTCTATTTTTCATGTAATTTTTCTAAATGGGTCTTCTGGGGGATGTAACAATACAATAAAAATAAATAAATAAATTCAGATTTGGTAAAGTGTTCCTGCAGCATAAGTGTAAAATTTATATCCTCTATTTTTCATGTAATTTTTCTAAATGGGTCTTCTGGGGGATGTAACAATACAATAAAAATAAATAAATAAATTCAGATTTGGTAAAGTGTTCCTGCAGCATAAGTGTAAAATTTATATCCTCTATTTTTCATGTAATTTTTCTAAATGGGTCTTCTGGGGGATGTAACAATACAATAAAAATAAATAAATAAATTCAGATTTGGTAAAGTGTTCCTGCAGCATAAGTGTAAAATTTATATCCTCTATTTTTCATGTAATTTTTCTAAATGGGTCTTCTGGGGGATGTAACAATACAATAAAAATAAATAAATAAATTCAGATTTGGTAAAGTGTTCCTGCAGCATAAGTGTAAAATTTATATCCTCTATTTTTCATGTAATTTTTCTAAATGGGTCTTCTGGGGGATGTAACAATACAATAAAAATAAATAAATAAATTCAGATTTGGTAAAGTGTTCCTGCAGCATAAGTGTAAAATTTATATCCTCTATTTTTCATGTAATTTTTCTAAATGGGTCTTCTGGGGGATGTAACAATACAATAAAAATAAATAAATAAATTCAGATTTGGTAAAGTGTTCCTGCAGCATAAGTGTAAAATTTATATCCTCTATTTTTCATGTAATTTTTCTAAATGGGTCTTCTGGGGGATGTAACAATACAATAAAAATAAATAAATAAATTCAGATTTGGTAAAGTGTTCCTGCAGCATAAGTGTAAAATTTATATCCTCTATTTTTCATGTAATTTTTCTAAATGGGTCTTCTGGGGGATGTAACAATACAATAAAAATAAATAAATAAATTCAGATTTGGTAAAGTGTTCCTGCAGCATAAGTGTAAAATTTATATCCTCTATTTTTCATGTAATTTTTCTAAATGGGTCTTCTGGGGGATGTAACAATACAATAAAAATAAATAAATAAATTCAGATTTGGTAAAGTGTTCCTGCAGCATAAGTGTAAAATTTATATCCTCTATTTTTCATGTAATTTTTCTAAATGGGTCTTCTGGGGGATGTAACAATACAATAAAAATAAATAAATAAATTCAGATTTGGTAAAGTGTTCCTGCAGCATAAGTGTAAAATTTATATCCTCTATTTTTCATGTAATTTTTCTAAATGGGTCTTCTGGGGGATGTAACAATACAATAAAAATAAATAAATAAATTCAGATTTGGTAAAGTGTTCCTGCAGCATAAGTGTAAAATTTATATCCTCTATTTTTCATGTAATTTTTCTAAATGGGTCTTCTGGGGGATGTAACAATACAATAAAAATAAATAAATAAATTCAGATTTGGTAAAGTGTTCCTGCAGCATAAGTGTAAAATTTATATCCTCTATTTTTCATGTAATTTTTCTAAATGGGTCTTCTGGGGGATGTAACAATACAATAAAAATAAATAAATAAATTCAGATTTGGTAAAGTGTTCCTGCAGCATAAGTGTAAAATTTATATCCTCTATTTTTCATGTAATTTTTCTAAATGGGTCTTCTGGGGGATGTAACAATACAATAAAAATAAATAAATAAATTCAGATTTGGTAAAGTGTTCCTGCAGCATAAGTGTAAAATTTATATCCTCTATTTTTCATGTAATTTTTCTAAATGGGTCTTCTGGGGGATGTAACAATACAATAAAAATAAATAAATAAATTCAGATTTGGTAAAGTGTTCCTGCAGCATAAGTGTAAAATTTATATCCTCTATTTTTCATGTAATTTTTCTAAATGGGTCTTCTGGGGGATGTAACAATACAATAAAAATAAATAAATAAATTCAGATTTGGTAAAGTGTTCCTGCAGCATAAGTGTAAAATTTATATCCTCTATTTTTCATGTAATTTTTCTAAATGGGTCTTCTGGGGGATGTAACAATACAATAAAAATAAATAAATAAATTCAGATTTGGTAAAGTGTTCCTGCAGCATAAGTGTAAAATTTATATCCTCTATTTTTCATGTAATTTTTCTAAATGGGTCTTCTGGGGGATGTAACAATACAATAAAAATAAATAAATAAATTCAGATTTGGTAAAGTGTTCCTGCAGCATAAGTGTAAAATTTATATCCTCTATTTTTCATGTAATTTTTCTAAATGGGTCTTCTGGGGGATGTAACAATACAATAAAAATAAATAAATAAATTCAGATTTGGTAAAGTGTTCCTGCAGCATAAGTGTAAAATTTATATCCTCTATTTTTCATGTAATTTTTCTAAATGGGTCTTCTGGGGGATGTAACAATACAATAAAAATAAATAAATAAATTCAGATTTGGTAAAGTGTTCCTGCAGCATAAGTGTAAAATTTATATCCTCTATTTTTCATGTAATTTTTCTAAATGGGTCTTCTGGGGGATGTAACAATACAATAAAAATAAATAAATAAATTCAGATTTGGTAAAGTGTTCCTGCAGCATAAGTGTAAAATTTATATCCTCTATTTTTCATGTAAGTTTTCTAAATGGGTCTTCTGGGGGATGTAACAATACAATAAAAATAAATAAATAAATTCAGATTTGGTAAAGTGTTCCTGCAGCATAAGTGTAAAATTTATATCCTCTATTTTTCATGTAATTTTTCTAAATGGGTCTTCTGGGGGATGTAACAATACAATAAAAATAAATAAATAAATTCAGATTTGGTAAAGTGTTCCTGCAGCATAAGTGTAAAATTTATATCCTCTATTTTTCATGTAATTTTTCTAAATGGGTCTTCTGGGGGATGTAACAATACAATAAAATTAAATAAATAAATTCAGATTTGGTAAAGTGTTCCTGCAGCATAAGTGTAAAATTTATATCCTCTATTTTTCATGTAAGTTTTCTAAATGGGTCTTCTGGGGGATGTAACAATACAATAAAAATAAATAAATAAATTCAGATTTGGTAAAGTGTTCCTGCAGCATAAGTGTAAAATTTATATCCTCTATTTTTCATGTAATTTTTCTAAATGGGTCTTCTGGGGGATGTAACAATACAATAAAAATAAATAAATAAATTCAGATTTGGTAAAGTGTTCCTGCAGCATAAGTGTAAAATTTATATCCTCTATTTTTCATGTAATTTTTCTAAATGGGTCTTCTGGGGGATGTAACAATACAATAAAATTAAATAAATAAATTCAGATTTGGTAAAGTGTTCCTGCAGCATAAGTGTAAAATTTATATCCTCTATTTTTCATGTAATTTTTCTAAATGGGTCTTCTGGGGGATGTAACAATACAATAAAAATAAATAAATAAATTCAGATTTGGTAAAGTGTT